>NC_053022.1:563594408-563773837 GCF_003073215.2 Triticum urartu | reverse complement strand
CATCGGATGAACCACGATGTCGAGGATTCAATCAATCCCGTATACAATTCCCTTTGTCTAGCGGTACGATACTTGCCCGAGATTCGATCGTCGGTATCCCGATACCTTGTTCAATCTTGTTACCAGCAAGTCTCTTTACTCGTTCCGTAACACATCATCCCGTGATCAACTCATTGATCACATTGTGCACATTATGATGATGTCCTACCGAGTGGGCCCAGAGATACCTCTCCGTCACACGGAGTGACAAATCCCAGTCTCGATTTGTGCCAACCCAACAGACACTTTCGGAGATACCCGTAGTGCACCTTTATAGCCACCCAGTTACGTTGTGACGTTTGGCACACACCCAAAGTATTCCTACGGTATCCGGGAGTTGCACAATCTCATGGTCTAAGGAAATGATACCTGACATTAGAAAAGCTTTAGCATACGAACTACACGATCTTGTGCTAGGCTTAGAATTGGGTCTTGTCCATCACATCATTCTCCTAATGATGTGATCCCGTTATCAACGACATCCAATGTCCATGGTCAGGAAACCTTAACCATCTATTGATCAACGAGCTAGTTAACTAGAGGCTTACTAGGGACATGGTGTTGTCTATGTATCCACACATGTATCTGAGTTTCCTATCAATACAATTTCTAGCATGGATAATAAACGATTATCATGAACAAGGAAATATAATAATAACCAATTTATTATTGCCTCTAGGGCATATTTCCAACAGTCTCCCACTTGCACTAGAGTCAATAATCCAGTTCACATCGATATGTGATTAACACTCAAGGTCACATCCCCATGTGACTAACACCCAAAGAGTTCTGGGTTTGATCATGTTATGCTTGTGAGAGAGGTTATAGTCAACCGGTCTGAAACATTCAGTTCCGTATGTACTTCGCAAATTTCTATGTCATCTTGTAGATGCAACTACTACGCTACATTTGGAGCTATTCCAAATAACTGTTCTACTATACGAATCCAGTTTACTACTCATAATAATCTGGATTAGTGTCAAAGTTTGCATCGGCGTAACCCTTTACGACGAACTCTTTTACCACCTCCATAATCGAGAAAACTCCTTAGTCCACTAGTTACTAAGGATAACTTTGACCGCTGTCCTGTGATCCATTCTTGAATCACTCTTGTACCCCTTGACTGATTCATGGCAAGGCACACTTCAGGTGCGGTACACAGCATAGCATACTGTAGATCCTACGTCTAAAGCATAGGGGACGACCTTCGTCCTTTCTCTCTGTTCTGCCGCGGTCAGGTTTCGAGTCTTACTCAATGTTCACACCTTATAACACAGCCAAGAACTCCTTCTTTGCCGATCCATTTTGAACTCCTTCAAAATCTTGTCACGGTATGTATTCATTTGAAAGTACTATTAAGCATTTTGATCTATCCTCATAGATCTTAATGCTCAATACTCAAGTAGCCTAATCCAGGTTTTCTATTGAAAAACGTTTTTCAAATAACTTTGCATGCTTTCCAGAAATTCTACATCATTTCCGATCAACAATATGTTAACAACATATACACATCAGAAATTCTATTGTGCTCCCACTCACTTCTTTGGAAATACAAGTTTCTCATAAACTTTGTATACACCCAAAATCTTTGATCATCTCATCAAAGCATACATTCCAACTCCGAGATGCTTACTCCAGTCCTTAGAAGGATTGCTGGAGCTTTGCATACTTATTAGCATCTTTCAGGATTGACAAAACCTTCCGGTTGTATCACATACAACCTTTCCTCAAGAAAAACATCGAGGAAACAATGCTTTGGCATCCTATCTGCAAGATTTCATAAATAATGCAGTAGTTGCTAATATAATTCCAACAGACTCTTAGCATCGCTACGAGTGAGAAAGTCTCATCATAGTCAACTCCTTGAACTTGTCGAAAAACATCTTAACGACAAGTCGAGCTTTCTTAATGGTGATACTTACCATCATTGTCCGTCTTCCTTTTAAAATCCATATGTACCTAACAACTTTATGACCATCAAGTAGTTCTTCCAAAGTCTACACTTTGTTTTCATACATGGATCCTCTCTCGGATTTTATGGCCTCGAGCCATTCATCGGAATCCGGGCCCACCATCGCTTCTCCATAGCTCGTAGGTTCATTGTTATCTAGCAACATGACTTTCAAGACAGGATTACGTACCACTCTGAAGTAGTACGCATCCTTGTCAACCTACGAGGTTTGGGAGTGACTTGATCCGAAGTCTCATGATCAATATCATAAGCTCCCACTTCAATTGGTGTAGGTGCCACAGGAACAACTCTTTGTGCCCTGCTATACACTAGTTGAAGTGACGGTTCAATAACCTCATCAAGTCTCCACCATCCTCCCACTCAATTCTTTCGAGAGAAACTTTTCCTCGAGAAAGGACCCGATTCGAGAAACAATCCCTTATTGCTTTCGGATCTGAGACAGGATGTATACCCAACTGTTTTGGGTGTCCTATGAAGATGCATTTATCCGCTTTGGGTTCGAGCTTATCAGCATGAAACTTTTTCACATAAGCGTAGCAGCCCCAAACTTTTAAGAAATCACAGCTTAGGTTTCTCTAAACCATAGTTCATACGGTGTCATCTCATCGGAATTACGTGGTGCCCTATTTAAAGTGAATGTGGTTGTCTCTAATGCCTAACCCATAAACTATCGTGGTAATTCGATAAGAGACATCATGGTATGCATCATATCCAATAGGGTGCAGTTATGATGTTCGGACACACCATCACACTATGGTGTTCCAGGCTGTATTAGTTGTGAAACAATTTCCACAATGTCTTAATTCTGTGCCAAACTCGTAATTCAGATATTCATCTCTATGATCATATCATAGATCTTTTTATCCTCTTGTCACGACGATCTTTCAACTTCACCCTGAAATTACTTGAACCTTTCAATAATTCAGACTCGTGATTCATCAAGTAAATATACTCAACGTCTACTCAAATCATCTGTGAAGTAAGAACATAACGATATCCACTACACGCCTCAGCACTCATTGGACTGCACACATCAAAATGTATTACTTCCAGCAAGTTGCTTTCTGGTTCCATTTTACTGAAAACGAGGCTTTCAGTCATCTTGCCCAAGTGGTATGATTTGCATGTCTCAGGTGATTCAAAACCAAGTGAGTCCAAACGGTCCATTTGCATGGAGTTTCTTCATGCATATACACCAATAGACATGGTTCGCATGTCTCAAACTTTTCAAAAAATGAGTGAGTCCAAAGATCCATCAACATGGAGCCTCTTCATGCGTTTTATACTGATATGACTTAAGTGGCAGTGCCACAAGTAGGTGGTACTATCATCACTATCTTTTGGCATGAACATGTGTATCACTACGATCGAGATTCAATAAACCATTCATTTTAGGTGTAAGACCATTGAAGGTATTATTCAAATAAACAGAGTAACCATTATTCTCCTTAAATGAATAACCGTATTGCGATAGACATAATCCAATCATGTCTATGCTCAATGCAAACACCAATCTCGATGGTAGAGGGAGCGTACGATATTTGATCAACCTTGGAAATACTTCCAACACATATCGTCATCTCACCTTTAGCTAGTCTCCGTTTATTCCGTAGCTTTTATTTCGAGTTACTAACACTTAGCAACCGAACCGGTATCTAATACCCTGGTGCTACTAGGAGTACTAGTAAAGTACACATTGACATAATGTATATCCAATATACTTCTATCGACCTTGCCAGCCTTCTTATCTACCAAGTATCTAGGGTAATTCTGCTCCAGTGGCTGTTCCCTTTATTACAGAAGCACTTAGTCTCAGGTTTGAGTTCAACCTTGGGTTTCTTCACTAGAGCAGCAGCTGATTTGCCGTTTCATGAAGCATCCCTTTTTCGCCCTTGCCCTTCTTGAAACTAGTGGTTTCACCAACCATCAACAATTGATGCTCCTTCTTGATTTCTACTTTTGTGGTGTCAAACATCGCGGATATCTCAAGGATCATCATATATGTCCCCGATACATTATAGTTCATCACGAAGCTCTAGCAGCTTGGTGGTAATGACTTCGGAGAAACATCACTATCTCATCTGGAAGATCAACTCCCACTCAATTCAAATGATTGTTGTACTCAGACAATCTGAGCACAAGCTCAACAATTGAGCTTTTCTCCCTTAGTTTGTAGGCTAAGAAAATCGTCGGAGGTCTTATACCTCTTGACGTGGGCACGAGCCTGAAATCCCAATTTCAGCCCTCAAAACATCTCATATGTTTCGCGACGTTTCAAAACGTCTTCGGTGCCTCAACTCTAAACCGTTTAACTGAACTATCACGTAGTTATCAAAACGTGTATGTCAGATGTTCGCAACATCCACAGACGACGTTCGAGGTTCAGCACACTGAGCGGTGCATTAAGGACATAAGCCTTCTAAGAAGCAATGAGGACAATCCTCAGTTTACGGACCTAGTCCGCATAATTGCTACTATCAACTTTCAACTAAATTTTCTCTAGGGATATATCTAAACAGTAGAACTGAAGCGCGAGCTACGACATAATTTGTGAAGACCTTTTGACTATGTTCAGGATAATTAAGTTCATCTTATGAACTCCCACTCAGATAGACATCCCTCTAGTCATCTAAGTGATTACATGATCCGAGTCAACTAGGCCGTGTCCGATCATCACGTGAGACGTACTAGTCAACATCGGTGAACATCTTCATGTTGATCGTATCTACCATACGACTCATGCTCGACCTTTCGGTCTCTTGTGTTCCGAGGCCATGTCTGTACATGCTAGGCTCGTCAAGTTAACCTAAGTGTTTCGCATGTGTTCCGAGGCCATGTCTGTACATGCTAGGCTCGTGAACACCCGTTGTATTCGAACGTAAGAATCTATCACACCCGATCATCACGTGGTGCTTCGAAACGACGAACTTTTGCAACGGTGCACAGTTAGGGAGAACACTTTCTTGAAATTTTTAAAGAGGGATCATCTTATTTACTACCCTCCTTCTAAGCAAATAAGATGCAAAAACATGATAAACATCACATGCAATTAAAATAATAGTGACATGATATGGCCAATATCATATAGCTCCTTTGATCTCCATCTTGGGGCTCCATGATCATCTTGTCACCGGCATGACACCATGATCTCCATCATCGTGTCTTCATGAAGTTGTCTCGCCAACGATTACTTCTACTACTACAGCTAACGGTTAGCAATAAAGTAAAGTAATTACATGACGTTTATGTTGACACGCAGGTCATAAATAAATTAAGACAACTCCTATGGCTCCTGCCGGTTGTCATACTCATCGACATGCAAGTCGTGATTCCAATTACAAGAACATGATCAATCTCATACATCACATATCATTCATCACATTCTTCTTGGCCATATCACATCACATAGCATACCCTGCAAAAACAAGTTAGACGTCCTCTAATTGTTGTTTGCATGTTTTACGTGGCTGCTATGGGTTTCTAGCAAGAACGTTTCTTACCTACGCAAAAACCACAACGTGATATGCTAATTGCTATTTACCCTTCATAAGGACCCTTTTCATCGAATCCGATCCGACTAAAGTGGGAGAGACAGACACCCGCTAGCCACCTTATGCAACTAGTGCATGTCAGTCGGTGGAACCGGTCTCACGTAAGCGTACGTGTAAGGTTGGTCCGGGACGCTTCATCCCACAATGCCGCCGAATCAAGATTGGACTAGTAACGGTAAGCATATTGAACAAAATCAACGCCCACAACAACTTTGTGTTCTACTCGTGCATAGTAACTACGCAATAGACCTAGCTCATGATGCCACTGTTGGGGAACGTAGCAGAAATTCAAAATTTTCCTACGTGTCACCAAGATCTATCTATGGAGAAACCAGCAACGAGGGGAAGGAGAGTGCATCTACATACCCTTGTAGATCGCTAAGCGGAAGCGTTCAAGAGAACGGGGTTGATGGAGTCGTACTCGTCGTGATCCAAATCACCGATGATCCTAGTGCCGAACGGACGGCACCTCCGTGTTCAACACACGTACAGCCCGGTGGCGTCTCCCATGCCTTGATCCAGCAAGGAGAGAGGGAGAGGTTGAGGAAGACTCCATCCAGCAGCAGCACAACGGCGTGGTGGTGGTGGAGGAGCGTGGTGATCCAGCAGGGCTTCGCCAAGCACTACGAGATATGAGGAAAAGAGAGGTAGGGCTGCACCAACAGGGAGAGATCAAATAGCGTGTTGGGCAGCCCCTAGGCCTCAAGTATATATAGGGGAAGGGGAGGAGGGTGCGCCCCTCTAGGGTTCCCACCCCTAGGGGGCGGCAGCCCTAGATGGGAAAAAGGGGGGCGGCCAAGAGGGGGAGAGGGGGGCGCCCCCTAGGGTGGGCCTTAGGCCCATCTGAGCCTAGGGTTTCCCCTTCTCCTCCTAGCTGTGCCTTGGGCCTTGTGGGAGGCGCACCAGCCCACTCAGGGGCTGGTCCCTTACCACTCTTGGCCCATGCAAGCCTCCGGGGCTGGTGGCCCCACTTGGTGGACCCCCGGGACCCTCCCGGTGGTCCCGGTCCGTTACCGATAAAACCCGAAACTTTTCCGGTGACCAAAACAGGACTTCCCATATATAAATCTTTACCTCCGGACCATTCCGGAGCTCCTCGTGATGTCCGGGATCTCATCCGGGACTCCGAACAACATTCGGTAACCACATACAAACTTCCTTTATAACCCTAGCGTCATCGAACCTTAAGTGTGTAGACCCTACGGGTTCGGGAGACATGCAGACATGACCGAGACGTTCTCCGGTCAATAACCAACAACGGGATCTGGATACCCATGTTGGCTCCCACATGTTCCACGATGATCTCATCGGATGAACCACGATGTCGAGGATTCAATCAATCCCGTATACAATTCCCTTTGTCTAGCGGTACGATACTTGCCCGAGATTCGATCGTCGGTATCCCGATACCTTGTTCAATCTTGTTACCAGCAAGTCTCTTTACTCGTTCCGTAACACATCATCCCGTGATCAACTCATTGATCACATTGTGCACATTATGATGATGTCCTACCGAGTGGGCCCAGAGATACCTCTCCGTCACACGGAGTGACAAATCCCAGTCTCGATTTGTGCCAACCCAACAGACACTTTCGGAGATACCCGTAGTGCACCTTTATAGCCACCCAGTTACGTTGTGACGTTTGGCACACACCCAAAGTATTCCTACGGTATCCGGGAGTTGCACAATCTCATGGTCTAAGGAAATGATACCTGACATTAGAAAAGCTTTAGCATACGAACTACACGATCTTGTGCTAGGCTTAGAATTGGGTCTTGTCCATCACATCATTCTCCTAATGATGTGATCCCGTTATCAACGACATCCAATGTCCATGGTCAGGAAACCTTAACCATCTATTGATCAACGAGCTAGTTAACTAGAGGCTTACTAGGGACATGGTGTTGTCTATGTATCCACACATGTATCTGAGTTTCCTATCAATACAATTTCTAGCATGGATAATAAACGATTATCATGAACAAGGAAATATAATAATAACCAATTTATTATTGCCTCTAGGGCATATTTCAACAGTCTCCCACTTGCACTAGAGTCAATAATCCAGTTCACATCGATATGTGATTAACACTCAAGGTCACATCCCCATGTGACTAACACCCAAAGAGTTCTGGGTTTGATCATGTTATGCTTGTGAGAGAGGTTATAGTCAACCGGTCTGAAACATTCAGTTCCGTATGTACTTCGCAAATTTCTATGTCATCTTGTAGATGCAACTACTACGCTACATTTGGAGCTATTCCAAATAACTGTTCTACTATACGAATCCAGTTTACTACTCATAATAATCTGGATTAGTGTCAAAGTTTGCATCGGCGTAACCCTTTACGACGAACTCTTTTACCACCTCCATAATCGAGAAAACTCCTTAGTCCACTAGTTACTAAGGATAACTTTGACCGCTGTCCTGTGATCCATTCTTGAATCACTCTTGTACCCCTTGACTGATTCATGGCAAGGCACACTTCAGGTGCGGTACACAGCATAGCATACTGTAGATCCTACGTCTAAAGCATAGGGGACGACCTTCGTCCTTTCTCTCTGTTCTGCCGCGGTCAGGTTTCGAGTCTTACTCAATGTTCACACCTTATAACACAGCCAAGAACTCCTTCTTTGCCGATCCATTTTGAACTCCTTCAAAATCTTGTCACGGTATGTATTCATTTGAAAGTACTATTAAGCATTTTGATCTATCCTCATAGATCTTAATGCTCAATACTCAAGTAGCCTAATCCAGGTTTTCTATTGAAAAACGTTTTTCAAATAACTTTGCATGCTTTCCAGAAATTCTACATCATTTCCGATCAACAATATGTTAACAACATATACACATCAGAAATTCTATTGTGCTCCCACTCACTTCTTTGGAAATACAAGTTTCTCATAAACTTTGTATACACCCAAAATCTTTGATCATCTCATCAAAGCATACATTCCAACTCCGAGATGCTTACTCCAGTCCTTAGAAGGATTGCTGGAGCTTTGCATACTTATTAGCATCTTTCAGGATTGACAAAACCTTCCGGTTGTATCACATACAACCTTTCCTCAAGAAAAACATCGAGGAAACAATGCTTTGGCATCCTATCTGCAAGATTTCATAAATAATGCAGTAGTTGCTAATATAATTCCAACAGACTCTTAGCATCGCTACGAGTGAGAAAGTCTCATCATAGTCAACTCCTTGAACTTGTCGAAAAACATCTTAACGACAAGTCGAGCTTTCTTAATGGTGATACTTACCATCATTGTCCGTCTTCCTTTTAAAATCCATATGTACCTAACAACTTTATGACCATCAAGTAGTTCTTCCAAAGTCTACACTTTGTTTTCATACATGGATCCTCTCTCGGATTTTATGGCCTCGAGCCATTCATCGGAATCCGGGCCCACCATCGCTTCTCCATAGCTCGTAGGTTCATTGTTATCTAGCAACATGACTTTCAAGACAGGATTACGTACCACTCTGAAGTAGTACGCATCCTTGTCAACCTACGAGGTTTGGGAGTGACTTGATCCGAAGTCTCATGATCAATATCATAAGCTCCCACTTCAATTGGTGTAGGTGCCACAGGAACAACTCTTTGTGCCCTGCTATACACTAGTTGAAGTGACGGTTCAATAACCTCATCAAGTCTCCACCATCCTCCCACTCAATTCTTTCGAGAGAAACTTTTCCTCGAGAAAGGACCCGATTCGAGAAACAATCCCTTATTGCTTTCGGATCTGAGACAGGATGTATACCCAACTGTTTTGGGTGTCCTATGAAGATGCATTTATCCGCTTTGGGTTCGAGCTTATCAGCATGAAACTTTTTCACATAAGCGTAGCAGCCCCAAACTTTTAAGAAATCACAGCTTAGGTTTCTCTAAACCATAGTTCATACGGTGTCATCTCATCGGAATTACGTGGTGCCCTATTTAAAGTGAATGTGGTTGTCTCTAATGCCTAACCCATAAACTATCGTGGTAATTCGATAAGAGACATCATGGTATGCATCATATCCAATAGGGTGCAGTTATGATGTTCGGACACACCATCACACTATGGTGTTCCAGGCTGTATTAGTTGTGAAACAATTTCCACAATGTCTTAATTCTGTGCCAAACTCGTAATTCAGATATTCATCTCTATGATCATATCATAGATCTTTTTATCCTCTTGTCACGACGATCTTTCAACTTCACCCTGAAATTACTTGAACCTTTCAATAATTCAGACTCGTGATTCATCAAGTAAATATACTCAACGTCTACTCAAATCATCTGTGAAGTAAGAACATAACGATATCCACTACACGCCTCAGCACTCATTGGACTGCACACATCAAAATGTATTACTTCCAGCAAGTTGCTTTCTGGTTCCATTTTACTGAAAACGAGGCTTTCAGTCATCTTGCCCAAGTGGTATGATTTGCATGTCTCAGGTGATTCAAAACCAAGTGAGTCCAAACGGTCCATTTGCATGGAGTTTCTTCATGCATATACACCAATAGACATGGTTCGCATGTCTCAAACTTTTCAAAAAATGAGTGAGTCCAAAGATCCATCAACATGGAGCCTCTTCATGCGTTTTATACTGATATGACTTAAGTGGCAGTGCCACAAGTAGGTGGTACTATCATTTACTATCCTGACCATTCCGGAACTCCTCGTGACGTTCGGATCTCATCCGGGACTCCGAACAACTTTCGGGTTACCGCATACTAATATCTCTATAACCCTAGCGTCACCGAACCTTAAGTGTGTAGACCCTACGGGTTCGGGAGACATGCAGACATGACCAAGATGACTCTCCGGTCAATAACCAACAGCGGGATCTGGATACCCATGTTGGCTCCCACATGTTCCACGATGATCTCATCGGATGAACCACGATGTCAAGGACTTAATCAATCCCGTATACAATTCCCTTTGTCTATCGGTACGATACTTGCCCGAGATTCGATCGTCGGTATCCCGATACCTTGTTCAATCTCGTTACCGGCAAGTCTCTTTACTCGTTCCGTAACACATCATCCCGTGATCAACTCCTTGATCACATTGTGCACATTATGATGATGTCCTACCGAGTGGGCCCAGAGATACCTCTCCGTTTACACGGAGTGACAAATCCCAGTCTCGATTCGTGCCAACCCAACAGACACTTTCGGAGATACCCGTAGTGCACCTTTATAGCCACCCAGTTACGTTGTGACGTTTACACCCAAAGCACTCCTACGGTATCCGGGAGTTGCACAATCTCATGGTCTAAGGAAACATACTTGACATTAGAAAAGCTTTAGCATACGAACTACACGATCTGTGCTAGGCTTAGGATTGGGTCTTGTCCATCACATCATTCTCCTAATGATGTGATCCCGTTATCAACGACATCCAATGTCCATGGTCAGGAAACCGTAACCATCTATTGATCAACGAGCTAGTCAACTAGAGGCTTACTAGGGACATGGTGTTGTCTATGTATCCACACATGTATCTGAGTTTCCTATCAATACAATTATAGCATGGATAATAAACGATTATCATGAACAAGGAAATATAATAATAATCAATTTATTATTGCCTCTAGGGCATATTTCCAACACTTGCGGTCGTATGAAACGCCGTATTTTGCCCTGTGGCTTCTGGTGCGCCTCCTCTTTATTTCTTCTATCTTCTTTCTTCCCTTTTAGCCCATTTTCTGTGGAAACACATCAAAGAGAGGATTGGTGGAATCCTTTGCATTCGTTAGTGACTAGTAGCAATGCGGAGCGAATATCTCGATTTTAATGAAATGTCTCAGTTTAAACAAAGGGTGAATGAGTGTAAAAATATCACTCATCAACTCGCTAAGCTTAAACTTGATTATCCTCGAGCAACATATATAGAGATCCCAAATCATAAGGAACTCTGTTGTTTAAACCGAAATAACGAGAAGGTTTTGGTTCACTTAGGATCGATACACCAAGATAGCCCTCCGCTTCTTGACCTGAAAACTTAGTATAGCTATAGCACTGGCATGGTTATTATGCAAGTGTTAGTGAAGCAAAAGTAATCAACACAAAGTTCTTGATCTACTAGATTAAAGAACTTTGCAACACTCAATTCTATTTATTCTAGACTACACTTGCTTGCTGGGAATGCACGGAAGAGTTTTCTTAGATGGAGCCATAAAAAACATAAGTTAGGAAGTGAAAGGCATGTAGAAAAACATGATGCTAGAGTGCTCATAAACATACCCACAATTTTATCATCCTCAAGGCTCTCAAGCACTTCATTTCAATCATTGTTTGCTGAAACTTTGGTTGTCATGTGAAGGGATTATGCCAAATAAGTGATCATGTATACAATTTTGGTGTGGCTTAATTTTTGGAACTATGGACTTATGATATATGTGTCTTTCGAGCTCTTTTGACCAGTCCCCTTTATTTACCACATACACACCTATTCAAGAGAAAGACAAATAATATTCGTTTGTAGTGTCGCCACTATGTACGGTAACAAACTCATAGGCAAAATCCGAGCTGTATCTCTAGGGGATCGTTCATCGGCATCAGAGTCCTCACCATAACATCAACAAAGGTGATGAAGCCACATTTACACACGTACACGTGATACGTTTCCAATGTATCTATAATTTTTGATTGTTCCATGTTATATTATCAATCTTGGATGTTTATAATCATTTTATAGCAACTTTATATCATTTTTTGGGACTAATCTATTGACATAGTGCCAAGTGCCAGTTGTTGTTTTTTGCTTGTTCTTTTACTGGTAGAATATCCTTATCAAACGGAGTCCAAAAACAGCGAAACTTTTTGGAGATGTTTTGGACGAGAAGACAACTTGGGAGCCAAGGATGCACCTGGGGGAGGCCCATGGGGCCCACAAGACACCAGGGTGTGCGAGAGGCCCTTGGCGGGCCCTGATGGGTTGTGGGGCCCACAGGGGGTCTCCTCCACCGCCTCTCAGCTCTATAAATACCCAAATATTCCAGAAACCCTAGGGGAGTCGACGAAACACAATTCTAGCTGATGCAAGTTCCAGAACCACGAGATCCAATCTAGAGCCCTATTTTGGCACTCCGCCGGAGGGGAACACGAGCATGGAAGGGTTGATCATCCTCATTGATGCCTCTCCAATGATGCGTGAGTAGTTCACCATAGACCTACGGGTCCGTAGGCAATAGCTAGATGGCTTCTTCTCTCTTTTTGATTCTCAATACAATGGTCTCTTGGAGATCTATTTGATGTAAGTCTTTTTGCGGTGTGTTTGTTGGGATCTGATGAACTTTGAGTTTATGATCAGATCTATTTTATCCATGAAAGTTATTTGAGTTTTGATCTCTTATATGCATTGTCGGTGTCAAAACCGGCGGATCACGGGTAGGGGGTCCCGAACTGTGCGTCTAAGGCGGATGGTAACAGGAGGCAGGGGACACGATGTTTTACCCAGGTTCGGGCCCTCTTGATGGAGGTAAAACCCTACGTCCTGCTTGATTATTCTTGATAATATGAGTAGTACAAGAGTTGATCTACCACGAGATCGGAGAGGCTAAACCCTAGAAGCTAGCCTATGGTATGATTGTATGTTGTCCTACGGACTAAAACCCTCCAGTTTATATAGACACCGGAGGGGGCTAGGGTTACACAGAGTCGGTTACAAGGAAGGAGATCTACATATCCGTACTGCCAAGCTTGCCTTCCACGCCAAGGAGAGTCCCATCTGGACACGGGACGAAGTCCTCAATCTTGTATTTTCATAGTCCAACAGTCCGGCCAAAGGATATAATCCGGCTGTCCGGATACCCCCTAATCCAGGACTCCCTCATTAGCCCCCGAACCAGGCTTCAATGACGTCAAGTCTGACACGCAGTATAGTCTTCGGCATTGCAAGGCGGGTTCTTCTCCAAATTTTGAATGTTTGTTAAGTAGTGTCCGGCCCCATAAATGTTGGACCTCTTGGCTTCTACGCCCAATAAGGGCTATCTCCCACGCATCGAATGAATACGAGGAGCTAGGGCATTTTTACATTCGCCCCCTAGCCAGATAAATAAATTGTCGATTAAAGGGATGGGGATTCTTAGATCCAATCCATATCATCCTCCCCCAGAGAGAATCCAGCGGAGCGCGCTTTGGAAAAATCCACTCCAACATGGCCGACCTCCGCAGCTCCTCCTCCCGCCCCCATAGCCCTAAGCCTGGTGATTGGGAGAGGTTTTTTATCCCACACAGTCGATTAGTCGAACTGTAGACTATGGGATTTCTCCCTCCAGCGTATATGGTTCCCGTCCGAGCCAGGCTCGCCACCTACAATAGCGGGGAGCAAGCGGAGAGCTTCCCCAGCCCCTCTATGGGGAGCGGGTATGCCTTGTTCCTTACTTATTAAGGGGACTCGGATTTCCAATTCATCCTTTCCTCCGCAGGCTCCTGGAGTTTTACGGCCTCCAACTGCATAATTTCACCCCTACTTCCCTATTACACATCGCCGGCTATGTTGCCCTCTGCGAGTTATTCCTGGGCCGCGAGGCTCATTTCGAGCTGTGCAAAAGATTATTTTGCCTCGTCCCTCGCACCCCCCGCACACAGAAGGGGTCACTTTATCAAGTGGGCGGAGCCGAAATATGGCGCATCGCCGAAACCAGATACCTGTCCGGTACTCCGAAGAAGACGTCCGAGGACTGGCCTTCGGAATGGTTTTATATGGAGGACGTCCCCCTTCCAGACCCTCTTCGGCGGGGTCTTCCTGAGTTCAACAATGCTCCTCTGAAGAAACACCGAAGCTGGCGCCCACAGAGCCCCCAGGAGGAAGACAACTGAGAAGTCCTTTACCTGATGAACCGGATTAAAGCGCTGGCTCAACCAGGATTGACAGTAATCGAGGTTGTGTCAATATGCATAATGCAGGGAGTGCAGCCAGTTCAATATCGAGGGCACCCCCTGTGGTGTTTTAACGGGTGTCAGTGTCAAAACCGGCGGATCTCGGGTAGGGGGTCCCGAACTATGCGTCAAGGCCGGATGGTAACAGGAGATAAGGGACACGATGTTTTTACCCAGGTTCGGGCCCTCTCGATGGAGGTAATACCCTACTCCTGCTTGATTAATATTGATGATATGGGTAGTACAAGAGTAGATCTACCACGAGATCAAGGAGGCTAAACCCTAGAAGCTAGCCTATGGTATGATTGTTGTATATGGAGTTGATGTCCTATGGACTACAACCCTCCGATTTATATAGACACCGGATAGGGTTAGGGTTACACAGAGTCGGTTACAATGGTAGGCGATCTTGAATATCTGCATCTCCAAGCTTGCCTTCCACGCCAAGGAAAGTCCCATCCGGACACGGGACGAAGTCTTCAATCTTGTATCTTCATAGTCTTGGAGTCCGGCTGAAGGTATAGTCCGGCTACCCGAACACCCCCTAATCCAGGACTCCCTCAGTAGCCCCTGAACCAGGCTTCAATGACGACGAGTCCGGCGCGCAGATTGTCTTCAGCATTGCTAGGCGGGTTCCTCCTCCAAGTTCTTCATAGAAGATTGTAAACACCAAGGGTAGTGTCCGGCTCTGCAAAATAAGTTTCCACATATTTTCATAGAGAGAATAATATTAACACAAATCAAATCTGCTCACGTATTCCGCATTGCGCCATCGCACTACAGCCAAGTCCTTTACTCGAATCGTTTTTACTTTTCCACCTCAGCACGTTTTGCGAGGCGGTTTCCTTGGCACGTCTTGTCAAAGCAGAGATCGTGTACCCCTTTTACGGGATTCTCATCAATACGGACGTGGGTAACCCAACCTCGCCATTTATCACGGCGCTTCGGAGGCAAGCGAGTTTTACTAGGATGGTGGGGACGCACAACCGCATCCGCCCATATAAGGGGATAAGGATCCACCTTTTTACCTACGCCTTCTTCCTCCTTTGCCTATCCATCTCCTGCGCGCTCGAGCTCCAGCGCCCAAGCCCGCACTTCCCACCTCAACCTTCTCCAGCAATGTCCGGAGCGGGAGGCAAGTGGATGGTCTCCTCCGCTATGGAGGGCCAAGTCAAGAAGCTAAGGAAGGCCGGATACCTGTCTAAGGACATCGCGCACCGGCTTCCCGAAAAGGGGCAGCTTCTCCCCACCCCGAGGCCCCATGAGAGGGTAGTATTTCTTCCCCACTTCCTCCGCGGACTGGGTTTTCCACTCCACCCATTTGTCCGGGGGCTCATGTTCTACTACGGCCTGGATTTCCACGATCTGGCCCCGAACTTCATCCTCAACATCTCGGCGTTTATCGTCGTGTGCGAGGCTTTCCTCCGCGTCCGCCCTCATTTCGGCCTCTGGCTCAAGACCTTCAACGTCAAGCCCAAGGTGGTGCGCGGTAGCCAGGCGGAGTGCGGAGGCGCCATGGCGGGCAAGATGGCCAACGCCCTATGGTTCAAGGGCTCTTTTGTGGAGACCCTAAAGGGGTGGCAATCCGGGTGGTTTTACATCACCGAGCCACGCGATCCGAACTGGATCGCAGCCCCCGAGTTCCGATCCGGACCCCCCCATGCGGCTTATGTCCTGGAAAGAGACGGGCCTGTCGTGGGGTGACGAAAAAGAGGTGACCGGATTGCAAACATGCATCCAGTCCCTGGTGAACAAGCCAATCCGGCTTGTTAATGTAATCCAGGTTATGCTCGTCCGCCGGATCCTCCCGTGCCAACAACGGGATTTTAATCTGTGGGAGTTCGACCCAGCGCAGCACCAAACCCTTAGCAGGCTCTTCGACACGACGTACGAAGATGCCTGGAAGGTGCTATTCAAGGGCGCCGAGGCTCCCGCATCCGCTTCCGAGGACCGCGGATACAGCTCGCAGCGTCACGCTAGCGAGGTAAGCTATCTTCACCTTTTACAGGATGTTAAGCTTTTTTCATAGTTTGACTCTATGCGGGATCTAAACTCCCTTACCTTTGACAGGCTTGGCGGACGATATCCGGACCGATTAACTGTCCGGCTCCGCCGCCCGAAGACCCAGCCCCAGCTCTACTAGTGAAGCTGCTGGTTCTGGCGCCTTATGTGGTGCCGGAGAAGAAGGCCAAGAAGAAGAAGACCACGGGGACTCGAAAGAGTGCATGTAACGTGGTGGTGTCGGACTCGTCATCCGACGAGTCCGAGACGCCCTCTTCCCGTGAAAAGGAGGAGGAAGAAGAAAACTCCCCCCCAGTGGAGGGAGGAGAGAAGAGGAAGGTCGCCCCAACGGGGGAGGCCGAGGGGTCTAGGAAAAGGAAGACCCCTCCGCCAGACTACTCCCCCGACGCCGAAGAGGGCGAAGAGGAGTGGCCAAACAGGGCCAAGCGTCCGGCGAAATCGTAAGTTCGGATATCAGAGTAACTCATGATGTTCCTTTGTTGCACGGCTTTCCCTAATGTGAAATGTAATTATGCAGCCCGCCCCGGGCCGAATTCAATGAATCGTCGGGTGGCTCCCTGGACTCATCGGACGTGAACTCAGTTCCGCTCGTTGTCTCCCCCCGCACTGTAGACGACGCCAAAGTGGCGTCGCGACAAGCTCCGGAGCAGGAGGAGGTGGTCCCGGAGGAGCCGCAAGGCAACCTCCCGGACTCCAGGAGTGAAGGGGATAAGGCCCCCCAGGGCTCCAAGTTCGGCTTTGTGCCGGACACCGCGCCGGAATCTTCCACAGTTTCGGACCGCGGTAGGCGAACTCCTTCCAAGAGGAGCAAGCCTTCTAAGCCGGCGGCCTCCGTCCAACCGGAGGTGCCGGACAATCTACTAGAGGTGCTTGACGGCGCCTCCATCAACGAGGGGCGCCGTACTATTATGAGTACGGTGATCCAGAAGGTTCAGTCCGCCAAGAGCGGACTGACTGAAGCTTGCGCTAGCCTTCTAACAGGCTTCGAGGTAAGTAAAAATATGTAAAAATATTACCGCATAGACAGTAGCCCCTGATGCTCTGTTTGGCGTTCGGAAAGAAAAGCCGAATAGAGGATCTATTAAATATCGCAGGAGTCTAACAAAAAAGAGTCAATATGCGTATGCAGGTTTCGCTGCTATCCACCGCCGCACTGACTGCGGAGATGGGTGTCCTGAAGCAGGACCTCGAGTGGACCGAGCAAGAGCTTGGCCTTGCCAAGCGGCGGCTCGAGGAGAAAGAATGTAAGAAATACCTTACAGAAAAGGTGCCTATAAAAAGGCGTGATTGCAAAAAAATAACAAGATTGTACTGCTTATTGTAGGGGCCACGACTGAGGTGGCGACCCTTAAGCAGGCGCTGTCTGAGGCCGAAAAGAAAACGGCCGCAGAGCGCACCGAGCGAGACAGACTTGGGGCTCAGGTCGGCGAGGTGCAGCAAGAGCTTCAGGCTCTCATGAAAAAACATGAGAGTTTGGAGCTTGAGTCAAAGGCGCAAGCATCTGAGCTCGCGACGGCCCTTGAGACTGCCAAGTCTGCCAAGGCCGAAGCCCAAAAGGCCCTCCAAGAGTTGGAGGAGATGAGGAAGATAGCAGCGGGTAAGGCATTTTTTATGCAAAGCAGAAATATAAAAGTAAACTACTTGTTACTTACCCGAATCCGGAGCTCTCTAGGGGCATTCGCAGATCTTCCCCGCAGCGTATCCGACGCCGCCGCATTCTACCGAGCTGAAGAGGGCAGCTCGATGGAGAAGGTGTTTTGGTCTCAGTATTCTGAGGCCGGACACCCTGTGCCTTGGAGCGACCAGCTGAAACAGCTGGTCGAGCTCCACAAGGCGGCCGAACAGGCCATGAAGGGCTTCATAGTTCGGCTGTGGCCCGGAGAGGCCCTGCCTGGGAGCTATTTCGGGCTGGTGCGGCGGCTGGTGGAGGCCTGTCCGAGGCTCGAGGTCATCAAGCTCTCCGTCTGCATAGAAGGTGCCCGTTGGGCCCTTGCCCATGCAAAGGTGCACTGGGGTAAGTTGGACGGTGAGAAGCTTGTGAAGGACGGGCCGCCGCCGGGGAAGGAGCATCGCAAGCCCGAGAACTACTACAAGGATGTTCTTGCAGGTGCCCGCCTTGTGGCGGATGAATGTACCAAGGATGTGATTTTTGAATGAACTCGCTCGTGTTTATCCTGTGCGCTGAAAACTTGTTCATATGCGCTAAGCAATGCTTATTGAATTTAAAATATTACTTTCTGTGCGGCCGTTTATCAAAAAATTGAGAGATGGCCAGTCGTCGGCTTCTGCCCCCATGCCACTAGTGCTGGGGTGTTCGGGATAAACCTGAGCGCTCTTTTTCCCATAGTTGGGTCCTTCGAGGGAGGCGCTCAGCACAACAAACCAGGCAATCGGACTATAATGCTTGAACACTCTCACTTAGCCATAGAAGTCTATAATTTTAAATCTCGGCGAAGCCCCTAGTTTGGAAGACCGAGTTCGGGGCGCTATCCACGCCTTGGCCGGACAAAGCCAGCTCCTCGCTCGAAGCGGCATAAGTCTTTAGGGACTCGAAAAACCTCTCGAACAGCGACCGGTCTCTCGCCTTATCATGACAGTCAGTTTTAGCTTTCTCCACTGAGGTGCTTAACCCAGCTGAACCGGGGCACAATCGCAGTGGTTCTCCTAGTGCTACCTTAGCCGATATAGCGGAACGTAAGGCACCAAAACATAGGAGCCGGGCAAACCCAACTATTGACCCAAATCATGATTCGGAGCCGATGCATATAGTGCTATAAGTTCGGGGTGCCGCACTTGTGAAAGTGTACGGACTTCTCACACCATAATGAGGGGTACTGAAGCCCCTGGCGTGTTTGCCGTACCATGGTGTACGGGTGCAATCATGTCATTTAATAAACATATATGTGAAAAGAGGATAATGCAAAAAATAGACAAAAAACTATGCATTGTTTATAG
This sequence comes from Triticum urartu, assembly GCF_003073215.2. NCBI lineage: Eukaryota > Viridiplantae > Streptophyta > Magnoliopsida > Poales > Poaceae > Triticum > Triticum urartu. The sequence continues at coordinate 563,754,416 of NC_053022.1, read as the reverse complement.
AGAGGCTATTTATCAAAGCCGAACGATATAAATAGTGCGATAAGCAGAAAGATATTGGACTATTTAACATGTCCTGACCAGGGGCAGGCCGCGGAGTTGTATTCAAAACAGGTATACTGCTCGTAACAGAGACCACCTGGGAGTTCCATAATGTGGCATGGCTTGTCTGCCTCCTGGATCTTGCATCATTTGTGCGGCAGTCGAATCGCCGAACAGGTCGTCCGAAGTATGGAGTCCTGAAAGTAAGAAAAAATTAAAAAAAGAATCCGGCAGCCCCTAGTACGTTTTAAGCCGTATTTTGGGCGTGCCGTTATTGTGCCCCTTCCCCTGTGCCCATGGTATTTCAAGGGCGTAGTTATGTACGCGAGGCACTGGTTTCGCTATGTCGCGAGAGCTGGGGTTGTGGCCGCATTGCTACGCTTGCTCAGAGCGTGCCAGGCGGTCCTGTTGTGGGTTACTCCGGGCGCGCTTGGCAGTGTCTGGCTTTTTAACGGCCGGACTGGAGAATTGCCTAAGAAGGCTACCTTGTACTTCTGCTGTGAGAGCCTCCGTGTGCTCCTCCGTACGGAGGGAGCGTTCGGTGTTTCCGTTGACCGTGATTACTCCTCGAGGGCCTGGCATCTTGAGCTTGAGATATGCGTAGTGCGGCACCGCATTGAACTTTGCGAATGCGGTTCGTCCGAGCAGGGCGTGATAGCCATTGTGAAACGGGACTATATCGAAGATTAACTCTTCGCTTCGGAAATTGTTCGGGGATCCGAAGACCACGTCAAGTGTTATTGAGCCTGTACAGTTGGCTTCTACACCTGGTATAATGCCTTTAAAGGTCGTTTTTGTGGGCTTAATCCTTGAGGGATCTATGCCCATTTTCCGCACTGTATCCTAGTAAAGCAAGTTCATGCTACTGCCGCCGTCCATGAGGACTCTTGTGAGATGAAATCCGTCGATGATTGGGTCGAGAACCAATGCGGCGAAGCCGCCATGACGGATGCTAGTGGGATGGTCCCTTCGATCAAAAGTGATTGGGCAGGAGGACCATGGGTTGAACTTTGGGGCAACTGGCTCCATCGCGTATACGTCCCGTAGCGCACGCTTCCGCTCCCTCTTGGGAATGTGGGTTGCGTATATCATGTTCACCGTCCGCACTTGTGGCGGAAAGCCCTTATGTCCATTGTTGTGCGGCCTGGGCTCCTCCTCATCGTCGCTGTGCAGCCCCTTGTCTTTGTTTTCGGCTCTTAACTTGCCTGCCTTCTTGAACACCCAACAATCCCTGTTAGTGTGATTGGCTGGCCTTTCGGGGGTGCCACGTATCTGGCACAAGAGGTCGAGTATTCAGTCCAAACTGGACGGGCCCTAAGTATTCTTTTTGAATGGCTTTTTTCGCTGACCGGATTTATAGCCTCTGAATCCGGCATTGACTGTCGTGTCTTCATTGCTGTCGCTGCTAAGCGGCGTTTTTGCTTATACCGACGTGTCCTGCCACTTTTGTCCTTGGTATCCGAATTACCAGGGTTCTTTGATAAGTTGTTACTGCGAGCTAGCCAGCTGTCTTCTCCCGCGCAAAAGCGGGTCATGAGTGTCGTGAGGGCTGCCATAGATTTCGGCTTTTCCTGTCCCAGGTGCCGGGCAAGCCACTCATCGCGGATGTTATGCTTGAAGGCTGCTAGGGCCTCTGCGTCCGGACAGACGACTATCTGGTTTTTCTTTGTTAGGAACCATGTCCAGAATTGCCTGGCCGATTCCTATGGCTGCTGAATTATGTGGCTTAAGTCGTCGGCATCCGGTGGTCGCACGTAAGTGCCCTGGAAGTTGTCGAGGAATGAGGTTTCCAGGTCCTCCCAAGAACCGATTGAGTCTGCTGGCAAGCTGTTAAGCCAATGCCGGGCCGGGCCTTTAAGTTTGAGCGGGAGGTATTTGATGGCGTGTAGGTCATCGCCGCGTGCCATGTGGATGTGAAGGAGATAATCCTCGATCCATACCGCCGGATCTGTTGTGCCATCGTATGATTCGATGTTTACGGGTTTGAAACCCTCTGGGATTTTATGATCCATTACTTCATTCGTGAAGCATAGCGGGTGTGCGGCGCCTCTGTACTGGGCTATATCACGACGCAGCTCGGAAGAGCTATGTCTGTTGTGTTCGGCTCGGCCGGATTTGTTGTATCCGGAGTGAAGATCATCGTCACGTGTCGTAGGGCGCCTGCGCGATCCGTAGATCAATCTTGTTTGTCTTGCCTTATCCTCCAGTACGTCTCGCAGGTCTGGCGCATTTTCCCGTGCCTTAGTTGAGCGGTGTTGGGGCATGGCTTGGGTGGAGGGCCAAGAGGCCTATCTGTCGCGGCTGCGAGGTGGTCGGTCTGCCATGTCTTGCGCTAGTGATATAGGTGCTTCCTCCTCTGATCGGGGTAGCGGCCTGCGCTTTGGGTAACTCTTGGAGGGGCGTTCGAGTTCATACTCTTCGGCCGCAAGGACTTCAGTCCATCTGTCAGCTAGCAAATTTTGGTCAGCTCTAAGCTGTTGCTGCTTTTTCTTGAGGCTGCTTGCCGTGGCTAAAAGCCTGCGTTCGAAATGCTCTTGTTCGCCGGGGTCTGATGGTACGACGAATTCGTCGTCATCGAGGCTTGCCTCGTCTTCGGAGGGAGTCATATAGTTATCATCCTCGACCTCTCGGTCTGCCGCTCTCTCATGAGGGCTGGCTTCTCCATCTTCCTGTGCCGAATCTTGCTGGGGTGGGTGTTCTTCGGTTCTATCCGGGGTAGTATTATCTCCCGTGCCGGAATCGCCGTTTTTGCTTTGGCGGGATTTAGAGCGGTGCCGCTGACGCCGGCGCTTTGGCTGTTTCTTGGAGGTGTCATCCCCCGCTGTTCCATCGCCATCTCCATCTTTTGGAGTATCCACCATATATATGTCATATGACGAGGTGGCCTTCCAGCGCCCTACAGGTGCTGGTTCCTGTTCGTCTCCTATATCGTCGTCCATACCGTCGATGTCTTCGGAGCCGAAGTCAAGCATGTCGGTTAAATCGTCGACAGTGGCTACAAAGTGGGTGGTGGGTGGGCTTTGAATTTCTTCATCGTCCGTATCCCATCCTCGCTGACCGCAGTTCGGCCAGGGCTCTCCTGATAAAGAGAGAGACTTGAGAGAATTCAGGATATCGCCAAAAGGCGAGTGCTGAAAGATGTCCGTGACGGTGAACTCCATTATTGGCGCCCAATCGGATTCGATCGCAGGGGCGCGGAGGGTTCGGAGTCCGGGGAGGAGTCCGGATCCTCGGAGTCACGGGTCATGCAGAGTGCGGGGCTGGCGCTCGGCTCGATCTCCTTTGAGGTTGCAGCCCCCGAGGTGACGTCCAACCGCTCATCCTCGCTTGGCACAATAGGCTCCGAGTTAGGGGTCGGAACCGGTGCGCGTGCGGCCTCCAGGACACTGTTCGGAGGCAGAGCTAGATCATGCCCCTCGAGATAGTGCGGTGCGCTTGGCCGTGGCTCGAACCCGTCGAAGATCAAGTCTCCGCGGATGTCAGCCGTGTAGTATAAGCTTCCAAACCTGACTTGATGGCCAGGGGCGTAGCTTTCGATCTGCTCCAGGTGGCCAAGCGAATTGGCCCGCAGTGCGAAGCCGCCGAAGACGAAGATCTGTCCGGGGAGAAAAGTCTCACCCTGGACCTCATCGTTGCTGATGATCAAGGGACCAATCGGGCCTAAAGGCGATGACACAGAGGAACTCTCAATGAAAGCACCAATGTCGGTGTCAAAACCGGCGGATCTCGGGTAGGGGGTCCCGAACTGTGCGTCAAGGCCGGATGGTAACATGAGACAAGGGACACGATGTTTTTACCCAGGTTCGGGCCCTCTCGATGGAGGTAATACCCTACTCCTGCTTGATTAATATTGATGATATGGGTAGTACAAGAGTAGATCTACCACGAGATCAAGGAGGCTAAACCCTAGAAGCTAGCCTATGGTATGATTGTTGTATATGGAGTTGATGTCCTACGGACTACAACCCTCCGGTTTATATAGACACCAGATAGGGTTAGGGTTACACAGAGTCGGTTACAATGGTAGGAGATCTTGAATATCCGCATCGCTAAGCTTGACTTCCACGCCAAGGAAAGTCCCATCCGGACACAGGACGAAGTCTTCAATCTTGTATCTTCATAGTCCTGGAGTCCGGCTGAAGGTATAGTCCGGCTACCCGAACACCCCCTAATCCAGGACTCCCTCAATGGTTTTGTTGAATCCTTTGACACTAGGCAACCTCCCGACCCCTTGGCGATCCTCTCGAACATGAGAGGAAGAAGAGGATCGCCGAGGGGTCGAGGGTTCCAGGGTCGTCGAGGGTTCGAGGGGTCGAGGATCGCCGAGGGGTCGAGAGAGAGATTTCCTAGTGTCAAAGTATTGAAGAAATCCATGGCTTCATCATTAGCCAGAAGTAACCAGGGCATGACGAAGTCCTCCAAAGTTATTTTGGAATGGTGTCCCGGATAGGATAATTTGCCTTTTTGTATGAATTTCAGCAAAGGCCTTCCAAATAACGATATTTGGAAGGTTCTTGCTGAACTTTGTACCCAAAAAGCGAATTATCCTATCTAGGACTCCGTTCCAAAATAACTTTGGAGAGCTTCGTACCATCATGCACCTGTTACTTTCGCCTAATGATGAAGACATGGTTTTGTTGAATCCTTTGACACTAGGCAACCTCCCGACCCCTCGGCGATCCTCTCGAACATGAGAGGAAGAAGAGGATCGCCGAGGGGTCGAGGGTTCCAGGGTCGTCGAGGGTTCGAGGTGTCGAGGATCGCCGAGGGGTCGAGAGAGAGATTTCCTAGTGTCAAAGTATTGAAGAAATCCATGGCTTCATCATTAGCCGGAAGTAACCAGGGCATGACGAAGTCCTCCAAAGTTATTTTGGAATGGTATCCCGAATAGGATAATTTGCCTTTTTGTATGAATTTCAGCAAAGGCCTTCCAAATAACGATATTTGGAAGGTTCTTGCTGAACTTTGTACCAAAAAGCGAATTATCCTATCTAGGACTTCGTTCCAAAATAACTTTGGAGAGCTTCGTACCATCATGCACCTGTTACTTTCGCCTAATGATGAAGACATGGTTTTGTTGAATCCTTTGACACTAGGCAACCTCCCGACCCCTCGGCGATCCTCTCGAACATGAGAGGAAGAAGAGGATAAAAAAAGAAGAGGAAGAAGAAAAAAAAGAGGAGAAGAAAGAATAGAGGAGTTCTTCTCCTCTTTTTTTCTTCTTCTTCCTCTTTTTTTATCAGGAACGAGGGTCGTCGAGGGACATATAGATGTAGTGTCGTCGTTGTCGATATATACCCCCTCCCGATAGCTTCAACACGTGGGGGGGGGTCGAGGCCACTAATTGATATATATGATTCCTTACTATGATTAGGTAGCCAGTTCTACATTTGGCACTAATATATCCATCTGTCATGTTTGAATAATAATTGCCATGTTGTAAATATTTGTAGAAACTATGGACACCGCCCGAGACGAAGCAAAAGAAGCGTTGTTGAGGGACATAATTGCAGAAGGAAGTCATGCCATCTCATTGTTTCTCAACGACACCGATGGTCTAGAAGGAGAGGGTGAAGAAGCTGGCTACGGTGACCTAATGCCGGTGCAAGAAGAAGAACATGAGGACGGCTCCGGTGACCCAATGCCGGTGCAAGAAGGAGACCGTGATGACGGCTCCGGTGACCGAACCGAGTCCGGCCAGGTATATATATTAGTTAAGCCTGTGCTGACTAGCTGATTGATGCATTCATTGTTTTGGTATGTACACATATTAATTAAGTCTTTGTTCTTTTTTCTAGCCCTCCGGATCGAGCACAACTTCGGTAAAGAGACGAGGCCCGAAGAAAAAGTTGAGCTCGGATGAAAAGTTTGAGATCATAGCAATCGTGCCCGACGGCCAACCGATTGAACCCATCCGAACAAAGAACGCATTTGTTGCTCATTGCGGGGTTCTGGTTAGGGACAAGATCCCGATAAGCATCCAGCAATGGTTCAAGCCGGCTAAAGAAGACTCTGAGGTGTCTTATGTCAATGATATGCAGAAAAATGATCTTTGGACTGAGCTGAAGTCAAATTTCACCCTACTGCTAGAGGATAATCCAGAGAACCCAGTTAAAGAGCAATTAATCAAGTCTTTTGCTCTTAAGAGGATGGCAGAACTATTCAGGCGGTGGAAGAAAGAGCTGAATAAGTTTGTCGAAAATAATGAGACACCAGAATTCAAGGGCAGATATGAGAAGATCAGAGATCACTGGCCCGCATTTGTGGCCCACATGACATCAGAAAAGAGTAAGAAGATGTCGGCGACAAACAAGCAAAATGCTGCGAAGAAGAAGCTTCACCATCGCACGGGGTCAGGTGGCTACCTCGTAGCCCGGCCTAAGTGGGCCAAGACTGAGAATGATCTGGTTGATAAAGGGATCGAACTAGAGACAATTAGCTGGCCAGACCGTTGCCGGACTTGGTTCTTTAGGGCTGGCGGAACCTTGGACCCTATAACAGGGAAGTGCATTTGGACGAACGATCAAATGGACATACCAGTCAGGAAGCTTAAGTAGTGTATCGAAGCAGCGCAACAAGGGAAGTTCTTTCCAGACAGAGAGAACGACGAGCTCACAATGGCCCTCGGGAATCCTGAGCACCCTGGACGGACACGAGGCACGCCAGGCTCCATTCCGTGGAAGGTTGGTTTTCCGGACGTAGGCGGTTACAAATCCCATGAGAGGAGGAAAAAAGTGCAGCAGACCCAAATGTAGGCGCTGCAAGCAAGGGTAGACGCGATAGAGGAACGAGAAGCAAATCGCAGCAAACGTACTACCGAAGCTTCCCCCGAAGCTACCCCGCCATCTCAGCGCAGAAGCAGCATGGCTTCCACCGAGCTGCTTCAGCCGAAGCATGCCTTGACGGCTCCTGCCAGCTATCCCGTGGATGCTATCACGGAGTCTCAAAATTGCCACCTTATGACGCAATGGATGAATTTGAAGGTCAAGGCGGCTGTTGGCTCTGTTTATCCTACTGAACCTGGCGCAACTTTTCACTGCCGGCCGATTCCAGAAGGATATGCTAGGGTGATGGTGGATGAAATAACAGAGGGATTTGAGGACCTCCAGCTTGACCACCCTACCGGTGAAGGGGATACTCGGCTGGGGTATGCTCTGAAGACTCCATGCCTATGGCGGAAGGAGCTCATCAACCTTCCGAACTGGACGCCCCCGCCTCCTCCTCCTTCTCCGGCGAGTCAGGGCACTCCGCCTCCTCCACCGCCTCCTCCTCCGGCGAGTGATGATCAGGGCCCTCGGCCGGCTCCTTCTTCAGCGCGTGGCGGGACTCCGCCTCCTTCTCCGCCTGTGCCAGCGCGCCCGAGCAGCCAGCCTCCTCCTTCTCCGCCTCGTCAGCAAGGGCGGAAGAGACCTGCCACCGCTCCAGCAGCTGCTCCGGCGCGTCGTAGTCCTTCTCCTCCGCCTCATAAGCAAGTAAAGAAGACAACCGCTTCATCTGCTCGGCCGGCGTCTAGCAGTACAACCAAAGGCGGGAGGACATACAGATTCGGTCCTTCTCTGAAGAGTCCACAGAAGTTACCATACGAGAGGACCCTGGAGGAGAACGCGAAGATCGCGCGAACCGAAGTGGATGACTGGTTTCAAGGGTTGAAAGAAAAGAGACATCCACCTCCGGAGGAGAAGGTAGATCCGGTGAAAGTGAAGCGCACTCTAGCTGCCCTGGCAAAACCACCCAAGTCTCCACCGAAAGGCAACTATGAGCGCATTATTGCAAAGACATGGGCCGAAGCGGAGCGGTCGGGAAGTACAGTTAGTGATCAAAGGCTGAAAGAACGACGAGCAGCTGGGAAACAAATTGCCCAGCTCGGCGAACAAGCGAAGCAATCGTGCCCCCCGCTCAAGGTGCCTAGCGACATCGTCGATCCGAGGATGGTGCCCGGTTATGGCAATGTTGACAATTACCTGCCCGACGATGTACATTATGATCCCATGGAGGTGCAGATACACAGATACGAGTACAGGAAGCCTCTCATCAAAGATGAAAAATCTTTAACAACGATGATGCGAAGATTACATGATTGGTACTTGAAAATCTGCAGAGAGTCTGGGGGGAGGAGTACTTTGTATGCGAGAGTTAAACCGGAGCATGACCTCATTGGAATTGAACTGTTGCCTATTCCATTTGAGGAGTTCTATCAGTTTTTCAATCAATTGGCCCTCGATAAAACAACGATCACCTGCTACTGTCTGTAAGTACTACTACTTCTGTCATTAAGTCTCTCTATATAGCTCATCTCTTTCATTGCATGTATTTATAATTATCCTCACTATATTATGCAGATTGAAGATCGCCGAATTGAAGAAAAGACAAATCGGTGATATTGGGTTCGTTAACACATATCTCATAGATGCAACTGAGGTTGAACATCGTCCCGGAGATACCGAGGCCAACTTGCTACGATCATTCAAAAAAAATGAAAACAAAGATATAATACTCTTTCCTTACAACTTCAAGTGAGTGTTCTGTCTTGTGCATATTCGGTTTCCCTTATATATTAGTCCAGGTTATAGTAATGTAATTGATGAGTTATGCATGCGTGTGCAGTTTCCACTATATTCTCCTAGAGATTAGGCTTGAGCAGGGAGTAGTAACCATCTTGGACTCTAAACGAAAAGATCCCCAAGAGTATGCGGACATGACTGAAATCCTCAAGAAGTAATTTAAATTGATCATTATCCACCATATCAGCAACTTTGTTCATTTCCTGATATCAAGTAATTGTTTTCTTTGTCCGGCAGGGTTTGGAGAAAATTCACCAGAAAAGTTCCGGGACTGCCGAAGGAGCTGGAATTTAGACACCCGAAAGTAAGTACTATAGTAGCATGTTCCGCGCATATCCTAGTGATTCAAGCACTAGTTTCATCAATACCATTTAGCATTCTTGCTTATCAGTTTGATTGACCTCTATTTCTTGTAAAGTGGTTGTGGTGGAACAAGGGAATGATTTCTGTGGATACTACGTCTGCGAGTCCATCCGCCACACGACCTGTGAGCGGGGCGGGTAATCTGACAAACAATATGAAGTACGTAAATAACAACATTCACAATTTTATTTTATTACCATCATTTGTGTTGAGTTTCATTCATTCATATATATATGTATTGACCCCCTTCTTCAAATTAGATGTTTCGGAAGCGGGATGAACTCCTAGCACCAGCTCGCATGCGAGCAATTCAAGAGGAATTGGCGGCATTATTTCTTGACCACGTGATCGCTGAAGACGGAGAATACTATGTGGACCATGAGTCTGTATGATTATATTTGTAAGAGATAATTATTGTATATATGTAGCCGGTAGTGTCGGATAGATACACGAGAACATGTTGTTCGACCAATCTCTCGGAGAGGAGAGGTGGTCGATATCACTTCTCTCTGTATGCATATATGTTCATGATGATCTTCTGTTTCCTTCGTTTTCTTACTAGCTAGCTAGCGTGTCTAGTCCACTCTATACGTATGTGTAGTACGTAGCGTCGACCAAGCACGAACATAAGAGAGGACACTTCTCTCTATTAATTATAGCTAGCTAACACAATATATGAAACACCTAAATTAACCCCCCAAAACCCCCAAACCCCCTCCCCTTTCAAAAAAAAAACAAAAACCCCAGCCATAGAAATGCTGACGCGTGGATGCCTATTGGTCCCGGTTGGTGACACCAACCGGGACCAAAGGGTCTCCTGCCTGGGCTCCGCGCATAGGCCACGTTGAGGCCCATCAGTCCCGGTTCTGGATTGAACCGGGACTAAAGGGACAGGGCATTAGTACCGACACTTTAGTCCCGGTTCAGGAACGGGACTAAAGGCCCTTACGAACCGGGACAACAGGCCCTTTTTCTATCAGTGACTGCCAGGTAACGAGATTGAACTAGGTATTGAGATACCGACGATCGAATCTCGGGCAAGTAACATACCGATGACAAAGGGAACAACGTATGTTATGATGCAGTTTGACCGATAAAGATCTTCGTAGAATATGTGGGAGCCAATATGAGCATCCAGGTTCCGCTATTGGTTATTGATCGGAGACGTGTCTCGGTCATGTCTACATTGTTCTCGAACCCGTAGGGTCCGCACGCTTAAGGTTTCGATGACAGTTATATTATGAGTTTATGAGTTTTGATGTACCGAAGGAGGTCGGAGTCCCGGATGAGATCGGGGACATGACGAGGAGTCTCGAAATGGTCGAGACGTAAAGATCGATATATTGGACGACTATATTCGGACATCGGAAAGGTTCCGAGTGATTCGGGTATTTTTCGGAGTACCGGAGAGTTACGGGAATTCGCCGGGGAGTATATGGGCCTTATTGAGCCATACAGGAATAGAGAAGAGAGGCCAAAAGGAAGGAGGCGCCCCCCCCCTCTGGTCCGAATTGGACAAGGGGTGCAACCCCCTTTTCCTTGTTCCTCTCCCCCTCTTTCCTTCTCTCCTACTCCAACATGGGAAGGAGGAGTCCTACTCCCGGTGGGAGTAGGACTCCCCCCTTTGGCGCGCCCTCCTCCTAGGTCGGCCGCCTCCCCCCTTGCTCCTTTATATACGGGGGCAGGGGGGCACCCCATAGACACAATAATTGATTATTGATCTCTTAGCCGTGTGCGGTGCCCCCTTCCACCATAATCCTCGATAATATTGTAGCGGTGCTTAGGCGAAGCCCTACGACGATAGAACATCAAGATCGTCACCACGCCGTCGTGCTAACGGAACTCTTCCTCGACATTCTGCTGGATCGGAGTCCGGGGATCGTCATCGAGCTGAACGTGTGCTAGAACTCGGAGGTGCCGTAGTTTCGGTGCTTGATCGGTCGGGCCGTGAAGACGTACCACTACATCAACCGCGTTGTGCTAACGCTTCCGCTTTCGGTCTACGAGGGTACGTAGACAACACTCTCCCCTCTCGTTGCTATGCATCACCATGATCTTGCGTGTGCATAGGAATTTTTTTGAAATTACTACGTTCCCCAACACATATCATCGTTCTTATTGCATTACTTCGTTTCTCCATGAACTTAATACACTAGATGCATGCTGGATAGCGGTCGATGTGTGGACTAATAGTAGTAGAAGCAGGCAGAAGTCGGTCTACTAATCTTGGACGTAATACCTATATACATGATCATTGCTTTGTATATCGTCATAATTATTTGTTCTTCTATCAATTGCCCAACAATAATTTGTTTACCCACCGTGCGTTATTTTCCCGAGAGAAGCCACTAGTGAAATCTACGGCCCTCGGGTCTATCTTTTATCTTATTTGCTTTTCAATCTATTTTTTGCCGTATTTGTTTTCAGATCTATAATTCCAAAAACCCAAAAATACCTTGTTGCATTTTTTCTTTATTTATTTTATTTCATGTTTTATTCATATCTATTTATCCAATCTACTACAAATTAATCTATCTTTTTACCGAGAAGGGTTTGACAACCCATCTTAAACTTGAGTTGAAAGTATTTGTTCTTTATGTGCAGATACCGTTTATATAGTGTTGCCTGGTTCTCCTACTGAATTGATACCTTGGATTCCCAACTGAGGGAAATGCTTACCGTAGTTGTGATGCATCATCCCTTCCTCTTTGAGGAAATACCGATGCAGTCTCTAGCCACGTCAGACATCAAGGAGGCCGCTCAAATTAAGAAGGTCGAGATCGAGACCACCAATACTGACACCGAAGCAAAAGAGGTGGCACTCGCGATCGTGAGCGTCGACAAAAACAATATGTCACCGGCGTGAAACTGGAGGGTGTACCCACATGTAGTCCACTGGTTTTGTTGTCGGCCGGCATGATCTATGGTCGTTGCTATTTAGCTACTCCCTCCGTCCGGAAATACTTGTCATCAAAATAAATAAGACGGAATGTATCTAGATGTATTTTAGTTCTACATACATCTATTTTTGTCCATTTTGATGACAAGTTTTTTCGGACGGAGGGAGTACATCTTTTGTTGTTTTTAGATTTGTATGCACGCGGATCAGATGCGGGCTGCACGTTGGGCATACGCCCCAACGCATCCACGAGTTCGCCCATTACCATCCAAACAGACAAAATGGACGACCGTTTAAGATCTTGTTTGAGTTGTTTTTATTTTTTCCGTTTCATAATATAAGAGCGTTTTTTACGCTAGTGAACTCGTGTAACGGTTCAGGGCGCACGACACACGCGGCAGTGCGTCACGGGAGGACCCTACGGCGCGGCACGAGCACGCGGCCGGAATGAGTGGATCCGTCAACACGAGGTCCCTCGCGTCCGGACAAGCGCTTGGATCCCCCGCAACCGGCCGCGCGCCACGGCGCCCCCGCGCGTGGCGTCGCGAGAGATCGATCAACCGATCGCTCGCACGTACGAGGGAGGCCCACAGCCCAGTCCGCGGGCCCGGGCGCGGCGTGGCGCGGCGAGAGACCTTCGCCGCACGTCAGTTGGGCAGGCGGAGGCCCAGCTAAGGTGTACTATACCGCTCAAAGAAAAAAAAAACAGGAAATCGCCGGGCGGAGCGATTTGCGCCGTTGGTTCCCCCGGTGATGTGTCTGCGCACGGGGGAACGGACAAACAGACAATGGCCGCGTCCAGTGCAGGCGAGACGAACGAACGAACGAACGTGCTTTGTTGCCGCCGGCTGGTTGGGAAAGGAAATCCGACGGCGGCGGGGAGCGGAGGCCAGTTGTCGGATCCAGCCGCGCGCCAGCGTATTCCACGGCGGGCTAGCTGTGGGCGGGCGGCGAGACCTGAAGGCAACAAAAGCAGCCACGGACACGTCCAACGGCGGAGCGATCGGCCCGACGGTGGCGGCAGCGGTAGCGTGGCGGGCGGAAAGGCGGGGCGGAGGCGTGCGGCGAGGGCCAAGGGCCGAGCGAGGGGACGGTGCGGGGGGCGGTACCGTCCGTCCTGCGCTCGCACATGGCCGGGCATGGGGAATGGTGGGGGGCGGGGATAGCGCCAAGACGGAAAGAGAGTAACGTAGCCAGTCCGGGCCATGCCATGCCGCCCTCACGCTACGCCCCCTCTGCTGCCGGGCTGCTCCACACCGTCCGTTCTCTTGCACTGCAGTGGGACGCCAACGCCTCGGCCCGCTTTATATGCCCGGCCCTCCACATCACCACAGCCCCCGAACTCAACGGCTCCACCGTCTCTCCTCTCTCCCCCTCGCCACCACCACATCAGCGGGGCCACCCCCGGCCTCTTCTTCCCTGCATTTGATTGATCCGTCGCTTGCCCGGTCGCCCGTCGATCCGTTACCCCGCCGTCCGTCCGTCCCTCCCCGGCAGCCGCACCGCAGGTAACACATTTCCGTCGCTCCCTCCCCCCTTGCCGATTCATTAATTTGCGTTCCGGTCATGTGTTGGGCGCGGAATGGCGCAAAGGTGGCGGGCGGGCGCTGCCTGTTCCTCCCGGCCGGCGCATTAATGCCGCCCCGTGCCGACGCCGGCGGGGCACGGGAGGGGCGGCCCGAGCGGCGGTGGATCCATCGGCGGGGCAGCGGCGCGTGCAGGTGGGGGCGCCCGTGAGGTGAGTGAGTGAGCGACACCGCGCGCGCGGCGCCGGCGGCGTGGTTGGTGGGCCAGCCGCCGGCGAGGAGGAAGGAGGGCGGATCTTGTTGCCGGCTTAATTCCAGGATCACGGCCCCTCGTTTTCTCATCAACGGGAGCAGCAGTACCACCATCTTCATTTATTTCCCTCCTGTCTGAATTAACTGTTGCCAACGACTGAACATCACCACTTCAGTCATTTCATTCGTCGCCGCTCGCTGCAAAAGGGAGGGGGCTCGCCGGTGATTGGGGCGAGTCCTCCTTCCCTTTCCTCGATCTCTACCTGTGCCTAGTGGTGATTGCAGGAGCATTTGTTTTGCGTTCCCGACGACAGGAAAATCGAGTCCTCCTAGGATCCTGCGCGCCCTGCTTAAATTTCTTCAAATATTGCGGCTTCTAGGCTCTGACCAGCTCGGTTCCATCATCGCCGCTGCCTTGAAAATAGCACTGCTCACATGTGCATCTTTCCTCGTGTCCACAACAAGTTCACATGTGCAGTGAAATCCTCGTGCAAGTCTCCGTTTCCACTTGCAAAGTTCATCTGGATATTCTGCCTTGCTTCCCTTTGAGTTCAGAAGGGGAAACAGCAAAGGAAGAACGCCAGCCACAGGATCAGCGGATCATCTCCTGATTCACGTGACCCTGTCCTGAAAAGTCACAAAGTCCTTGACACCTTTCCCACTCTTCCACTAGTCCTTTTTCCCATGAACATTGTTGTACGCTACTGAGCTTTACAGAGGGCCGTGACCCGGCCGTGAGAGAGGGAAAAAAGCCCGTGCTCTTTTTGCTCGAACTGTAATTTCATCAGTGATTTGGGCAAAGCCATGTGCAGTTAACGGATTCTGAAGATTCCATGGTTGCTGATGATTCTGAACTTCTCATCTTGTTGCAGTTGCAGGTGGACTGCGAATGTCATCGATGCAGTTCAGCAGCGTGCTGCCCCTGGAGGGCAAGGCGTGCGTCTCCCCCGTCAGGAGAGAGGGCTCAGCCTGCGAGCGCCTCAAGGTCGGGGACAGCAGCAGCATCAGGCATGAGAGGGCCTCCAGGAGGATGTGCAACGGCGGCAGGGGCCCCGCCGCCACGGGCGCGCAGTGCGTGTTCACCTCCGACGCCAGCCCAGCAGACACCCTTGTGAGTTCCCTGTCCATCCCAACCAGATGATGATCGAATTGCACTGTTATGTTAGCATCTCTAACTTTTTGATGCAAAAAAAAAAACACCTGCAGGTTCTCCGGACGTCCTTCAGGAGGAATTACGCTGATCCGAACGAGGTCGCGGCCGTCATACTCGGCGGTGGCACCGGGACTCAGCTCTTCCCACTCACAAGCACAAGGGCCACACCTGCTGTAAGATGACACATTTCATCATGCAGTTCTATGTTTTTAACTGTCTTGCTCCTTTTCTATTACAGGTTGATAGTTTGACACAGTACATCTCAGTTGCAGAAATGAATTTTAAAAAATCTGTGTTACTTACAGATATGTTGTATCGTAGATGATTCGCAGTTTTAGATAGATAGGAATGAGAAAGCTTCATTTAAATTTCACTTGTTATCTATCTGCACATGGCAGCTGATTTGGATAGGACCAGTTGAAGTACAGCTCATTATTCAGTAGCAAGGTTTCTGCATTGTGTTGTGTTTAAATCATTATTAGCAGCAGTGGTTTCTGTAGCCGGACCCGATGATGCCCCCCACTTTAACCGACATGATGTCAACCTCAAGGCTATCAGTGACCATCCATGTAGCTCGTCCAGTCATCTTCGGATCGCCAGCCTGAATCTTGTTCCTTTCCCTTTGTTGCATTGCTCAGGTTCCTATTGGAGGATGTTACAGGCTCATCGACATTCCCATGAGCAACTGCTTCAACAGTGGCATCAACAAGATATTCGTCATGACCCAGTTCAACTCGGCCTCTCTTAATCGTCACATTCATCGCACCTACCTCGGCGGGGGAATCAATTTCACTGATGGATCTGTTGAGGTAGTTGACCTCAGCTTATTAGTTTGTTGTACTCAACTTTTTTTATGATCTTCATCTCGATGTCTTGGGCTTTTAGCTGACTACAGCACACGTTGACTGATACACCTTTTTGCAACAAATAGGTATTGGCCGCGACGCAAATGCCTGGGGAGGCTGCTGGATGGTTCCGCGGAACAGCGGACGCCGTCAGAAAATTTATCTGGGTGCTTGAGGTGAGAAGAGTGTCTAGGAGCACATGGCCCACCTTGCACATCATACTTGTACATCTGGATCTGTTAAAGTAATGCTTATTGTATTCTGTCTACCTCTCCAGGACTATTATAAGAATAAATCCATAGAGCACATTTTGATCTTGTCGGGCGATCAGCTTTATCGCATGGATTACATGGAGCTTGTGCAGGTTTGTGATGTTCTCTTTAACCAGCTCTAGTGTATGTTCTGTTTTGAACTGGCTGACAAAGCTTATTCATACATCCTTTACAGAAACATGTGGATGACAATGCTGACATTACTTTATCATGTGCCCCTGTTGGAGAGAGGTATTAACTATTCTTGTACATCCCAGATCCTTATTTATGAGTTGTATCTTCCTTTTGGTGAAGTTGCACTGCATCCTGATTTGCTTTTCTTTGTTTTGGAAGCCGGGCATCTGAGTACGGGCTAGTGAAGTTCGACAGTTCAGGCCGTGTGGTCCAATTTTCTGAGAAGCCAAAGGGTGCCGATCTGGAAGCGATGGTTAGCGCTCACCTTAGCTCACTGATTCAGATATATCTCTACATCTTGAATGAGGTCTAGTTTCTGAAATTTAACCCATTGATCATTGCAGAAAGTGGATACCAGTTTTCTCAATTTCGCCATAGACGACCCTGCTAAATATCCATATATTGCGTCGATGGGAGTTTATGTCTTCAAAAGAGATGTTCTGCTGAACCTTCTAAAGTAAGAACCTGCTCTTGTGACGATGCGGTTCTCCTGTCAGACTGAATTCTAATGTTGGCATTCTCAGGTCAAGATACGCAGAACTACATGACTTTGGGTCTGAAATCCTCCCGAGAGCTCTGCATGATCACAATGTGCAGGTAAAATTACCATGTGAACTTTATTCATTGTTTCTGCTGGGGAGGTAGCACCTGCATGAAATGCAGTCTGTAAAAACGATTTCCTCTGCATTGCACGACCGTTCATTTGACACTATGTTTGTCAGGCATATGTCTTCACTGACTACTGGGAGGACATTGGAACAATCAGATCCTTCTTCGATGCGAACATGGCCCTCTGCGAGCAGGTGACATTCTAGTTTTGTTTCTTCCAAGTTGACTTGATGTTATTGCAGAAGTAGTTAGGCTTAAATCATCTGATAAATGATAAAGTTGCACTGAGAGACTTCAAGTAACATAATTTCAATCTTCTCACACATTTTTTATTTTGCAGCCTCCAAAGTTTGAATTTTATGATCCAAAAACTCCCTTCTTCACTTCGCCTCGGTACTTACCACCAACAAAGTCAGACAAGTGCAGGGTACGTGTTAGAATGGACCTGCTATTCAGACTATTCCATACAAGCCTTGGTAGTAAGCATCTGATATGGATTCTTCTGTGTGCAGATCAAAGAAGCGATCATTTCGCACGGCTGCTTCTTGCGTGAATGCAAAATCGAGCACTCCATCATCGGCGTTCGTTCACGCCTAAACTCCGGAAGCGAGCTCAAGGTATGTTTTTTCGCACCAAATTAATGCATGTGGTGCATGCCAACTGTAAAACTCATCATGTGTCTGAACGCTGTCATTCTTCTGAATGGTGTTTGTTTGCAGAACGCGATGATGATGGGCGCGGACTCGTACGAGACCGAGGACGAGATCTCGAGGCTGATGTCGGAGGGCAAGGTCCCCATCGGCGTCGGGGAGAACACAAAGATCAGGTGAGAGAGACTGATCTGTACCTCAAAACAACACGTATCGTTCGGCGCAAGTGAGACATTATCTCTAACACTTTTTTGCGTGGATACATTGCAGCAACTGCATCATCGACATGAATGCGAGGATAGGAAGGGACGTGGTCATCTCAAACAAGGAGGTAAGATAACCTCCTTCAGAGTTTAAACTTGGTCCCAAAATTCTGAAGAAAACAACACTTGTCTCTGAAACCATGCTGCTTTGTGCCATTTCTGACAGGGAGTGCAAGAAGCCGACAGGCCGGAGGAAGGGTACTACATCAGGTCCGGGATCGTGGTGATCCAGAAGAACGCGACCATCAAGGACGGCACCGTCGTGTAGAGCGCCGCCGGGTCGGCGCGACGGGTTCTGCGACAACCTCTGTGCTGCATTGATCGTCGTCGTTGTCTCGAGGCCGGGACTGAAGAAGCGATCTGGGGACGGGAGGCGTTTGAAGCTTGAATGGTTGAGACTGAAAGTGAAGGCGCGCGCAGGCAGCATTAGTAGTAAGTAGTAAGTAGCAGTGGAACAAAGTAATAGTCGTTTTTCCCCTGTAATAAATAAGAGGCTGTGTGTTGAGGTAAAGAAGTGGCAGCGATCAAACAAACTCCCGGGGGATGTTCGTGTAAATAAAACTCTATCTAGACTTGTGAAATTTTCAGGGGGTTTTCCCGTCGTCTCTGTCGGTCGACATTGCCACTTTCCTGTGGTGGTTGTCGCCTCTGACGGTCTTTCATATGATGGTTGCTTTATTTATAAAGCGGGGAAACCTACTTTAAAATGTTGCCACCTTACCGTCCATCGGGCGCCACCGCAACAACAATATGTTGCCACCTCAGGTGGAAACCAACAGATACGGTCAGGAACTTTGAATTTGAGAATAACTCATGACCGTTCTTCCTTCGGAGCTCGGATTGCCTTCTGTGGCAACTCCTCCCCCTCGCGATGGCATGTGGCTGTCGGTTAGTAGGGAGGTCGTCGGGGCCTCACGTTCAGACCGTGTTTGTTATCGGCCGTGTCCTCCATGAATGTCCCGTCCAGTTTACAATGTTTACTAATCTGATTCTTTTTCTTCCTTAATGTTGCCTTCTTTTGGAAGAACTTTGTGTTCCGGTCCCCCTCCTTGAGCCATTGTACTCTGGATCACCGACGCCACATTATTTCCTCCCTGTGGTACAGCTTGGCCAGTTTATCTTGCACTTCACATTCTTCTTTTTTTTCTCGAATACGCACGAGTGTGCGTACTATATATTAAAGGAAGAGGGTGATGACAAGAGCCCGTCCACGTTGGCATTCACATGTTGCAATGTTACATGCGGACCAACACCGCCGGCTTAGCCGTGTACTACCAAAGCCTAACTTCTTCCCTCAGCCCACCTAACTAAACCTTCCAGAAGAGGTTCTACGCTGCCTTTGAAGATGCCAGCTTGCTTCCATGTGCGTCCTTCGGTGTCAATTCTACTCACGAGCGTCTTCAAGGGGAGGGATGCGCCATCGAAGACGATCGCGTTTTGGTGCTTCCAGATTTCCCACAACACTAGCAGCAGCAATGCGTGTGTGTCCTTCATCGCTGGCCCAAGAGTAGCTGTGATGGCGCCCCAGTCCCGCAGCCTCGAGTCCGGGCTTGGCGTCCACTTTGGCCTACCGAGAGCTCCACAAAGGACATGCCAAACATCCCTCACAAAGACACAACCCAAAAGGAGATGATCGATGGTCTCTTCGTGCTGGTCACAGAAGGGGCACGCCTCTTGGTGGTCCAAGCCTCGCCTCGCGAGTCTGTCTGAGGTCCAGCACCTGTTGTGCATCGCCAGCCAGAGAAAGAAACGGCAATGGAGTGGGGCCTTTGATTTCCACGTAAATTCTGCCATCGGCTCTACTTCCCACCCCACAAACCGGGCCTCGTAAGCAGATTTAGTGGAGTAGTCCCCATTGGCCTCCCAACTCCAGGTCATGCGGTCCGGTTCTGCCGGTCTAAGCGCCATGTTACTTACCCGGTCCCAAAGGCTCATGTATTCATTCAACTGCTCGCTGGAGAGGTCGGGGCCGATGTCTAAAGCCCAGTCCCCCGTATAAACCGCCCGATGGACCGTCCGAGAACCCCGCGCACTGGGAGCGACAATTGCATATATGGATGGGGCAAGGTCTTGGACCGTAAAGCCGCCGAGCCACCGATCTTCCCAGAAGCGGGCACACTTGCCATCGCCCAGCATAGTTTTTGTGGCTGCCCTGAAGAGTTGCCGCGATTCCACAGGAACTGTAATTTGGAATTCAGCCCATGGTCTGGACTGATCTGTGTGCTGGAGCCAGAGCCGTCGGGCTTGAATAGCTATGTTCAGCCACCGGACGTTGGGAAGGCCCAAGCCGCCCGCCCACTTGGGCGCGCAAACGGCCTCCCAGGCAACTCTGCAGTGCCCACCATTGGCGCTCGCGCGGGCGCACCAGAGGAAGCCCCTGCAAATTCTTCTCATGGCTTTGAGCACCTTCTGAGGAATGTCAAGCGCCATCATTGCGTGGATCAGAGTTGCACAGGGGACCGATTTGCTCAGCAGAAGGCGGCCACTCTTCGGCATGGAGGTGGCCCTCCAAGTTGGCAGTTTGCGCGCAAGGCAATCCACGAGCCCCATCAGCTGAGCCGACGTTTGTTTCCGGATTGTAAGCGGTAGGCCGAGGTATTTGCAAGGATATACACCCGTCGGGCATCCCAGGATTTGCTCCACTCGTTCCATGTCAGTTGTAGTGCATCGGATGGGCAATGCCATGCTTTTGGAGAGGTTCACCATAAGGCCTGAAGCCTCTCCAAAGCTGTGAAGGATCATAGCACTTGCCCGCATGTCAGCATCTTTCGGTTTGACAAAGAGCATCACATCGTCAGCAAACAGCAAGAGTCGCTGTTGTAGCCCAATCCGGGCCAGCGGAGACAGGATGGCACGAGATGCGGCCATCTGGAACATCTTGTGCAGTGGCGAGAGGGGCGCGCCCTGTCGCATGCCCCTGGCATTGAAGATTGGCCTGCCGGGGTGTCCGTTTACCATGATCCGTGTCGAAGAGGTGGCCAAAAGTCCACACACCCACTCAATCCACCTCGCACCAAAGCCCATTGCCCGCAGCACCTTGAAAAGAAAAGGCCATTGAACCGTGTCGAATGCTTTCGTGATATCCAGCTTGAGCATCATCGTGGGTTCCCGGAGGGCATGCAATCGACGCGCCATGCATTGGACCAACATGAAATTGTCGTGGATGGACCGACCTTTGATGAAGGCACTCTGGTGGATGCCCACCAACTCAGGCAGCTCTAGCGACAACCTAACTGCCATTGCTTTGTCAAAAATCTTCACAGCCCCATGCATGAGGCTGACCGGCCGGTAGTCCTTGATGTCCTCCGCCCCATCGATCTTGGGGAGGAGAGTAACAATAGCTTTGTTGATCGCCGGCAGCCCGTGCATGTCACCTTGGTGGAAGAGGTCCATGGCGTGCATGATGTCATCCTTGATTATGGGCCAGCAAGATGCATAGAATCTTCCAGTGAAGCCGTCCGGTCCCGGCGCCTTGTCCATGGGCATGGACTTGACTACCTGCTCAATCTCATCCACAGTAAAAGGCACCTCGAGGTGTGCCATGTCTCTACGCGGCAGGTTCAGGGCTTCCAGGTTAAGAGTCTGCGCCCGTAGTGGTGCCGCCCCCAACAAGCGGTCGTAGAAGCCATCCACCAAGCAGGAAAGCTCATCCTGGCCCGAGGCCACAGCCTTCCCTTCCTTGAGAGCGGTGATCAAGTTGCGCCGTTGGCGGTGACGGGCGTGGCTATGAAAAAACTTGGTGTTCGCGTCCCCCTCACGAAGAAAGAGGAGACGGGAACGCAGCCGTGCAATTGTGCGCTCAAGGGAGGATAGCCCAAGCAGCTTCCTTTTTAGAATTTTGTGCAACTCCCGCTCCGGAGAAGAAAGCTCCCTTGCATCCATGGCCGTGTCTAGGCGAAAAATTACTTCTAGGGCTATTGCAATCTGCATCTTGACGTTGCCCACCCACCGGTCACTCCACTTCTTTAGAGCCTTGGCCGTGGCTCTAAGTTTTTGATCGAGCACAACGTACGGGTTTCCACCCTGTGGGATCGACGCCCAAGCGTCCCTGACCGTGTCAAAGAATCCGTCTGCCTTCGTCCAAAAAGACTCGAACTTGAATCTCCGTCCCATGCTCAACTCCGCATCAAGGTTCAGCAACATGGGGCAATGATCGGAAACTGCCGTGCTCAGCGCCGTAAGGATGTTGTTAGGGTACATGTCTTCCCAAGAGTTGGTGCAAAAAACATGGTCAATCTTCTCCATGGTTGCCCGATCTCGTTCATTTGACCACATATACCTTCTACCATTCAGATAGAGCTCCTTGAGCTCGAGCAAGTTAAGCCGCCTACGGAACCGGGACGTCATCCGCCTGTTGATCAACTCGTTGTTCTTATCCTCGGGGTTTACTAGCAAATTGAAGTCGCCCACGACCACCCAGGGTCCCGCGTGCAAGTCCCGAATGTCGATTAGCTCTTGCATGAATTCGATCTTCTCAAGATCCCGCTGCGGACCATAGACGCCTGTGAGCCACCACTCTTGGCCTTCTCAAGGCCGAACTAATGCAGTCAAGGTGTTGCTGGTGTAGTGCGAGTTTGAGACCGCCACGATCGACGCGTCCCAAGATAGAAGTATCCCGCCCCTCGTACCGATAGCCGGAAGGTAGAAAAAGTGCTCGAATTTATTTCCGAGGCAGTGCCTCACGATGTCAAGAGTTACAACTTCTAATTTAGTCTCCTGGAAGCAAACCACTGCGGGGTTTGCCGCGGCCACCACCTGCCCAACGGCACACCTACGAGCTGGGTTGTTCAAGCCGCGAACGTTCCACACGAGGATCTTGGACGGTTGTGCGTTCATTTCAAAGGCCTACCGAGCTGCCACGGACTGGGCACTAGCGTGCGCCATCCACCGCCTCATCATGCTTGAGCAAAGGCAGGACCGAAGGCTCCCAACCAAAAAGGGTTAGGATGGCCTTGATATGCCCGTCGTTTAGTGGCTGCTGGAACAGCTGAGCATATGCGTGCAGCGCGTCGTCTGAGATTTGGTCCCCTTCATTAGCCAAGCAAAGCTTCCGAATAAGCACCCCTTGCTGCTTAGAGGCATGCGAGCCCTGTCCAGCTCCACGCGCGATCCTCACACTCCTCCTGGGGTTTGAGACCGGTTGTCTCCTCTGCCTGGGAGGCATTTTGGCCGCTGGTGGTTCTCTGGCAAGTGGCCTAGCAAGAATTGGGGAAGGGGCAATCACGAGCTCTTCACGTAGCGCAACCAACGGGTGCATGCGGGTGCATGGCGTGCATGGCTCGTCTCCACTACGGGCCTGGCAGCTGGCAGGTCCCTGCTGCTGTGCCGAGGGGCTGAGCTGCACCAGCTCCCAGGCCTGATCCTGCCTGCCACGGATTGGCGCGGTGGGTGTGCAGAGCTTCCCATCCAATTGGTCGTCATTAGCCAGTGGTTCAAGCAACGAGGCCGAGATGTCGCGACTTGGGGACAGCAGGTGGGCGCTGTCGCATGCGCCAGGCAGGGGCAGAGCCATGGACCCGACCAACAAGGGAGGTGGGCCACCACACACAGCCAAGGCAGCAGGGCCGCCCGAATCCCGAGTCCGCCCCATACCCACGGTTACCATGCCCACAGATGGTGGCAACGCTGACTCCCGGGCCCCAGTGCACGACCTCGATTATTGGCCAATCAAGCCAACACACGAGGCAGAACTCTCTAGAGGCTGACTGTCCATCATCTGGGCGACCGACGTGTTGGTGAACGTAGCAGAATTTTAAAATTTTCTACGCATCACCAAGATCAATATATGGAGTCATCTAGCAACGAGGGAGAGAGTAGTGCATCTACATACCCTTGTAGATCGCGCGTGGAAGCGTTCAAGAGAACGGGGTTGATGGAGTCGTACTCATCGTGATCCAAATCACCGATGACCTAGCGCCGAACGGACGGCACCTCCGCGTTCAACACACGTACGGTTGGGAAGACGTCTCCTCCAACTTGATCCAGCAAGGGGGAAGGAGAGGTTGATGAAGATCCAGCAGCACGACGGCGTGGTGGTGGAAGCAACGGTGATCTCGGCAGGGCTTCGCCAAGCTCAGGGAGAGGGAGGAGTGTCACGGGAGGGAGAGGGAGGCGCCAGGGGCTAGGGTGCGGCTGCTCTCCCTCCCCCCTCTTTATATAGGGGCCTTGGGGGGGAGCCGGCCCTAGGGAGATGGATCTCCAAGGGGGCGGCGGCCAAGGGGTGGCTTCCCCCCCCCCCCAAGCCAAGTGGGGGGCGCCCCCACCCCTAGGGTTTCCCAACCCTAGGCGCAGGGGAGGCCCAAGGGGGGCGCACCAGCCCACTAGGGGCTGGTTCCCCTCCAACTTCAACCCATGGGGCCCTCCGGGATAGGTGGCCCCACCCGGTGGACCCCCGGGACCCTTCCGGTGGTCCCAGTACAATACCGATTACCCCCGAAACTTTCCCGATGGCCGAAACTTGACTTCCTATATATAAATCTTCACCTCCGGACCATTTTGAAACTCCTCGTGATGTCCGGGATCTCATCCGGGACTCCGAACAACTTTCGGGTTACCGTATGCTAATATCTCAACAACCTTAGCGTCACCGAACCTTAAGTGTGTAGACCCTACGGGTTCGGGAGACACGCAGACATGACCGAGACGACTCTCCGGTCAATAACCAACAGCGGGATCTGGATACCCATGTTGGCTCCCACATGCTCCTCGATGATCTCATCGGATGAACCACGATGTCGAGGATTCAATCAATCCCGTATACAATTCCCTTTGTCAATCGGTACGTTACTTGCCCGAGACTCGATCATCAGTATCCCAATACATCGTTCAATCTCGTTACCGGCAATTCACTTTACTCGTACCGTAATGCATGATCCCGTGATCAACCACTTGGTCACATTGAGCTCATTATGATGATGCATTACCGAGTGGGCCCAAAGATACCTCTTCGTCATACGGAGTGACAAATACAAGTCTCGATTCGTGCCAACCCAACAGACACTTTCGGAGATACCTGTAGTGTACCTTTATAGTCACCCAGTTATGTTGTGACGTTTGGCACACCCAAAGAACTTCTACGGTATCCGGGAGTTGCACAATCTCATGGTCTAAGGAAATGATACTTGACATTTAGAAAAGCTATAGCAAACGAACTACACGATCTTTGAGCTATGCTTAGGATTGGGTCTTGTCCATCACATCATTCTCCTAATGATGTGATTCCGTTATCAATGACATCCAATGTCCATAGTCAGGAAATCATGACTATCTTTTGATCAACGAGCTAGTCAACTAGAGGCTCACTAGGGACGTGTTGTGGTCTATGTATTCACACATGTATTACGATTTCCGGATAACACAATTATAGCATGAATAATAAACAATTATCATGAACAAAGAAATATAATAATAACAATTTTATTATTGCCTCTAAGGCATATTTCCAACACGACGAAGACCCAGTCTGCTCGGTCCCTCCGGTCAAAAGATCCACCTGACCATCCACCGTCAGCCCTGCCCTGCTCTGTCCTATCTCCTTATCTCCGACGCCAGGCAGGTCCACCTCGAGGGGGTCCAGAGGGGCCGGTCGCGACGCCGCTGAAGGCGCGGCCACGACCGCCTGGAGCACCGCCTCCCTCGCCGGAGGGGCCAAAGCCACCGAAGAAGCGCCCGAGCCTCCACACTCCACGCTCGCGGACCGGCGACCCGCCCCAGGCCGCGTCGACGGGCCACGGCCAAGATCACCACCCGCGGAAGAGTCGTCCCGGCCACCGCTCCGCGAGGGCGGCGAAGGCGGCGGCGGCGAACCCGCATCGCCAGGCGCATCCAGCCGGGCCGGTGGCGCCAGCTGAGAAATTGAGATGGGATAGCAGAGCGCTGTAGGGGTGTCGGAGACGAGGCCGTGACGGCCGCGTGCTGGTTCCTTGATGAACAACCTGCGCTGGGATGGGATCGCCGTCGGATCATCTGTGCGTAGCCAGACATGGAACGCCGACATGTCGAAGCGTCGAGCCGTGCGCTCCGCAACCTGCTCCACAAAGCCACAACCTCGCAGGAGCACCTCAGCCGTCTTCTTAGTCCACGCATGGGCCGGCACACCGACGAGCCTGAGCGGCACAAAGATAGGCAGGTGGGCACCTGTTGCCTGGCCCTGCCGGAGCCAAGGCCGGAGCGAAAACTCGAATCTGCCCGCCGAACCGCGTCCAGCGGCGCGTCTGCGGTCAACCTTGAGCTGGCGAATGATAGGGTGCTTGCAGATCACCAGAAAATCCTCCAGGAAGAAAGGTCGGATGGACATGTCATTCAGGTCAATGCCAAACTCGTTGTGCAGCGTGGCCGACGCTTCGGCCAAGTCCACAGCCGGCCTCGAGCCGGTGACCGAGACGACCACCGCCAGGGCCAAGCTAGCCTCCATCCCCCGCAGTTCCTCAGAGTCGTCCAGGAAGCATCGATCATCCTCCACTGCGGCCGTAGCAGCAACCGCAACCAACAGGGAAGGCCGCCGGTCTACTCCACTGCCAGCAAACGGCACCGAAAAGTCCGGTCCACTCACACTGCCAACAGACTCCACCCGCATCCGCGGGCGCCAGGGGCTCACCAGTCGAACGGCCCCCACCGGGGGAGGGCCCGGCGGTGGTGGCGGCAGCGACGCCGGAGACCGCGTACGGGCACGGGACGGTGGCAGGGGAGGAAAGGCGTCCACTTGGCCGGCGGGCGCAGCTGACACACCCCCACCCCCAGGAGGCGAGGCGCAGGATTCGCGGCGACAGAGCTGGGCGCCAGCGGCCCCTGAGGCAGCCCCACCGGCGGGGAAGCGCTCCCACACAGGTGGCACTCCCTGGCGATGTAGCACTTCACATTCTTCTCTCAAAGGTTCTCTTCGGCCAGAGCCTCCTTCGGTCGATTAAGTACTTCATTCAACTTCTTATTTCCTTCAGAACTCTTCCAAACTCATCTTTACTCCATGCTTGCAGCAATCCTGACATGCCCTTCAATTTTTATTTGTGTCCTTTATTGTTTTGGTTTTGTCTTCCTTGGTGATATGTACATCGGCGGCAGAGGCGGGATACCCATCGGCACCGTCCCCGCCACTACTATTTCTTTCCCCACCCTCACCCCAATGTTCAAATTCTTATATTTGCTAAGGGCAAAAGGGCATCTCCCTTCTCTCCTTCCCCCATCGGTCCTACGGTTTTAGAGGATTCGAGGTTGTGTCCCCAACCTCGTCTCTTTTATTTGGCTCAACATCTTCAGACGATGTCTTAGTGGATGTGTTACTTCCCCTTCCTCCTCCTCCTACGTCGTCTTCCCCTACCCCACATGAAACCCCGAGTAGATGCATTTGGCTATGCATATGGTACAACCCTTTTTGAGCAAGCATCCATGTTCCATAATCCATACTGCTTATGTATGTCGTCCGATACACCATCACCACATTCTTCATGAATGTAACCCATTAGCCCACAAACCTTGCAGAAGAAAGGTACTTTCTCATATTTAACTAGTAGCATTTTTCTTCCTTCGCCAATGATATTCAATGAAACAAAACGGGCTAGGCCTTTATTCACCTGCACTCTCACCCTTACGCGAACATAGTTCCCTTCATATAGAAGGTACGACGGCATCTGAACCTCCCTAACCCTGCCAATCCTATGCTAAATCGTCCACAACAGCATCATGGCGGTAGCGTTCTGGAATGTTGTGCATTTGTGCCTAGGAAAGTAGTGGTTGCACCCACGTTTGATGCACCCACACAATGAACAGAAAAAGTCAAGTCAAACACTAGTTAGTTATTAAGGTGAGATGCACCAAAGCAGCGCTCGTTGCACTAGCGCACTATCTTTTCATAGTCTTCGATCATCACACCCAACCCTCCAACCCTTTAAAAATCCATGGTGCCATATGAACCGCCTTCGTCCAGTACCCCAAGCAGAACATCCGAAAGATGAACACACTGTTCCTCGCTTCCTGCATTTTGGCATATATACTTTAATCCCCATAGAAACTTTAGGGCTTCAAAAAGCGCCGACGACTGGACGATTTGTTGGTAATCACCTTCCAATCGCCTGCGCAGATCCATGATGTCGTCCAGTTCTTCATCTTTTAGGTTTATTAGGCGTTGCGTGTGATGATTACAAAAGAGGTAAATACACTAGAAGTCACACAACTTGCACGCAACATTCAGTTTAGTGCATAAACTTGTAAAATACGTGTTTCTGGTTATCTAACTTGTCATCTCATTCATATACGGTGCTTCCTACCGTATTCCTACGCGTGCCAACGTGGCAGGGCCACCGTTAGTGGCTGAGGCTGGTTTTTTTTTTGTAAGAAAGGATCCATACATTCTATTCATTTTTACACAAAAAATCCTCAAATAAAATGAAAGAAGCTGCAGCGCATGATGGGATTCAAACCGAGGAGCTAGCACGATCCGCCTAGCATAGAGAGCCACTAGACCAACTAACAGTTGACGCTGAAATGCACAGTAAAAGCTATTTAACACGTACTGCATAAATAAAAATAGAAATTAAAACAACAAAAGGGTTTGCTGAAAAGGGAAAGCCCCAGTTTGATACTATGGCATCGTGTACAAGTGCCAACCATCAGGCCACAACTACACTTAATAACATAAACAAATTTTATCTTGTGTATTGTTATTTTCTATGTAAGATAGATTTTGAAAGATCGTGGATGTCGCCTAGAGGGGGGGTGAATAGGCGTTTTAAAATAATTATGGTTTAGGCTTGAACAAATGCGGAATAAACCTAGCGGTTAATTTGTCAAGCACAAAACCTAAAACAACTAGGCTCACTTATGTGCACCAACAACTTATGCTAAGCAAGATAAGCAACTATGTGATAGCAAGACATATGACAAGAAACAATATGGCTATCACAAAGTAAAGTGCATAAGTAAAGGGGCTCGGGTAAGAGATAACCGAGGCACGCGGAGACGATGATGTATCCCGAAGTTCACACCCTTGCGGATGCTAATCTCCGTTTGGAGCGGTGTGGAGGCACAATGCTCCCCAAGAAGTCACTAGGGCCACCGTAATCTCCTCACGCCCTCGCACAATGCAAGATGCCGTGATTCCACTAAGGGACCCTTGAGGGCGGTCACCGAACCCGTACAAATGGCAACCTTGGGGGCGGTCACCGAACCCGTACACTTTGGCAACCCTTGGGGGCGGTCACCGGTACCCGTCAAATTGCTCGGGGCGATCTCCACAACCTAATTGGAGACCCCGGCGCTTGCACGGAGCTTTGCACCACAATGATTGAGCTCCAAACACCAACAACCGTCTAGGGCGCCCAAGCACCCAAGAGGAACAAGCTCAAGGGTACCAAGCACCCAAGAGTAATAAGCTTCTCAACTTGTAACTTCCACGTATCACGTGGAGAACTCAAACCGATGCACCAAATGCAATGGCAAGGGCACACGGAGTGCCCAAGTCTCTCTCTCAAATCCCACCGAAGCAACTAATGTTAGGGAGGAAAATGAGAGGAAGAACAAGAAAGAGAACACCAAAAACTCCAAGATCTAGATCCTAGGGGTTCCCCTCACATAGAGAAGAAAGTGATTGGTGAAAATGTGGATCTAGATCTCCTCTCTCTTTTCCCTCAAAAACTAGCAAGAATCCATGAAGGGATTGAGAGTTAGCAAGCTCGAAGAAGGTCAACAATGGGGGAAGAACACGAGCTCAAAAAGAATCAGGTTCAATGGGGAAGAAGACCCCCTTTTATAGGAAGGGAAAAATCCAACCGTTATCCCCCACTCAGCCCCGCAGAGAGCGGTACTACCGCGGAGGCAGGGCGGTACTACCGCTCGTAAGCGGTACTACCGCTCCCCCTCAGCGGTACTGCCGCGCCAGAAGAAAAAGGGTTGGGGCTGGGACCCAGAGCGGTACTACCGTGGAGGCAGGGCGGTACTACCGCAAATAAGCGGTACTACCGCCACTACTACCGCAGCTAGTGCCGCAAAACCCGACACGAGAAAAAGCGCACTCGAGTCGAGGCGGTAGGAGCACGGAGCCGCAGCGGTACTACTGCTGAGACCATCAAGCGGTACTACCGCTTCGAGGAGCGGTACTACCGCTTAGTGAGCTTCAGCGGTACTACCGCTATGGCCCGCGGTACTACCGCTGGGTCCAGGACAAAAACCACACTCCAGAAAACCAGAACTGCCATAACTTCTGCATATGAGCTCCGAATTGAGCAAACTCAAGCTTGTTGAAAACAAGACGACGAGTAGCATCAAAAGAGCGACTGGTTATAGTAAGAAGAGGCAGGGGAGGTATGCCAACAAAAAGAGGAGTGAAACCTCCAACCGAGAAGAACCGGCAAAACCTCCAACATCGAAAACATCATAGAAGAAGCATGTGAACTCCGTTTTCGATGAACTCGAGCTTGTCATCAAGATGACCACAAGCTCTAAGACTCTCAAAGAGAACCAAACAAGAACCAAGAAAGATGATGCAAGGATGCAATGGTTTGAGCTCTCAGCGAACGATACGATCAAGCTACTCATCGAGAGCCCCCCTTGATAGTACGACAATCAATCCTATAACCCGGTCTCCCAACTACCATCATGAGACCGGTAAAATAGAAAACCTATCAAGGGCAAACCTTTGCCTTGCACATGGTCCACTTGAGCTAGATGATGACGATCTTGACTCCCTCAAGTCGGACACCTTTCTTGATTGGATTGACTCGATGAAGACTAGTTGATTGCTCCCCCATACTCCACTATGGGTGAGCCACTCTTCCGCACATCTTCACAAGTCCATTGTCACCACAAAGGACGGCAAGCTTCAAGCATTTGATCTCTTCGTGATGCTCCACCTGAACTTGCACACCGCAACCCTAACCCCACAAAGAACCCTCACGAAGACCATGGGTTAGTACACAAAGCGTAATTGACAATGCTTACCATACCATGGGATCACTTGATCCCTCTCGGTACATCTTCTATGCTTTGTGGGTTGATCAACTTGATTCACTCTTTAACTTAGTCTTGATCAACCTCTCACAAGACCAATCTTTAGGTAATTCCTTGAATAGCACCTTGGTCGACACAAACTCTCCTTGAAACCAACACATGTACTCCAAGAAAAGCCTATGGACAAAACCTTCAAATATAACTCAAGGCAACCATTAGTCCATAGAGATTGCATCAATTACCAAAACCAAACATGGGGGCACCGCATGTTCTTTCAGATTTGATTTTAGTTTATTAGTGATAAATAGAGATAAAAAAAGATAAAAGTGCTATGTATTGTATGGTATAAAATTTATGTATTCCAATGGCAGCAAGCTATGTTTATTTTTTTATGCAAAGATGGATTTTTTTTCATATAGTACCTAACTTTAAATGTATATTCCCGCAAAAAATAGTGCAGAATGAACGAATGCAAATTATTTTGTACAAACCAATGAAATTTTTGGTTGAATTTGATTTTCTAAAATTCTAAAGTCTGGATAAAGGAAATAAAATGTAGAATGAATATACGTAAATTCTTTTGGACAAATCAACGGAATTTTTGTTTGAATTTGAATATTTCTAAATTTAAATATTTATATAAAAGGAAATATAGTGCACAGTGAATGTACGTATGTTTTTCATACAAATAAACTCAATTTATGCTTGAATTCGAATAAATGTAAATTTTAAAATCTAGATAAAAGAACATACAATGCAGAATGGATGTACATAAATTCTTCTGGGCAAATCAAATATATTTTTGTTTGAATTCGCAAAAAATAAAAATTACAATCTAGATAAAAAGAAATATAGTGTAGAATGAATGTACATTAATTTTTCAGACAAATCAACTATTTTTTTGGAACGCAACAAATTTTATTTTAAAATCTTGATCAAAGAAAATATAGTGCATAATGAATGTACCTAAATTCTTTTGGATAAATCAACGACATTGTGTTTTGAATTTGAATAATTTGAAATTTTAAAATCTAGATAAAGAAAAACATAGGTCAAAATGAATGCACTTAATTTTTTGTGACAAATCATAAAAAAAATCTTTGAATGTGAATATCTAGATAAAAGAAAATATTGTTCAGAATGAATGTTTACAAATTTCTTTCGGACTACGTCCTCGAGGCCGAGGTCTGAACTTTTTCATAATAGTAGTCCAAGTAACTTCGGTTTTAGTAATGAAAAAATTCGGACAAATCAACGGGAATTTTGTCTGAATTCAAATAATTTTAAATTAATAATCTAGATAAGAAAAAATATAGTTCGGAACATGTACTTTTACACTTGGATATATATCTTAGTAGTCTCAAATAAACATGAAGTAACATTAGGTGGTTGGTTAGGACGCCCGCTTTAGTGCAACAGGTCGCCGGTTTGAAGTGGGGTTTCCGTTTTTTCCCGGTTTGATTTTTTACTTTAATTCGTATGGTCTATGTTATATAAAGCAAATTGTATACATTTAATGTAAAATTTCAGCTGGTCGAGTGGCTGTCTATCCTGGGAAAATCACAGCAGATCGTTGGTTCAAATCCCACAAACGTTCCAACGTTTTCCATTTATTTCAGAATTTTTTACGTCAATAAATAAAATACAAGGGTGCTATCTAAAAAAGTGCATGCGGATTACCATCATCTCAGCCACTGACAGTAGGCCCTCCATGTGGCATTCATAGGGATACGACTGGATACCATAGAAAGCACCGTATATAAACATGAGGACAAGTTAGATGACCAGAAACATGTATTTTACAAGTTTATGCACTAAACTGAACGTTGCGTGCAAGTTCTGGGACTTCTAGTGTATTTACCTCATTACAAAATGAGTAGGAATATCATTGACAGGTGGGCTGAGCTTTTTTCAAAAAAAAAAGAGAAGGAGCTCCCCTTAGTCCGTCTGCAGTCTCTCCCCACTGCAGACAACGGCGGTCAGACTCAAAGCTGAGCGACAGAAAGGAGGAGCGGCGCTGCCGGCGACCCCAATCCGCCCCGTCCCAGGCAGCCACCGACGGACGATTCGAGGTCAGTCCAGCCCTCCTCCTTCCTCTCCTTCCATCTCCTGGCGATTCCTTGTATGTTCTCTTCTTTCCTAGCTCGTTGGCGGCGGTGTCCGATCAGAAGGAGGGGACGCACGGCCCGTCTCCAACCTCCCGCCAAAACCATCGAGGTGGTGGCAGTCGCTCGTGTTGGAACCTTCAGTCCCTTGCCTCGCTCCTCCTAGCTCTCTCTGTCGCCACCGAGAAAGAAGAAGATCAGAGGAAGAAGAACGAGATTCAGAGAAGTTCAGAAAAATGATGGACACAGGAGTTTTTCCGGCGCTCGAACGCCTCCTTCCTTTCCTCGAGCACGAGCTCAACTTGTCACTCTGTTACAACGCCACCATGCAGCTTTATACCCCGAGCCAGCGCACTGGGCACGCACCCACGCCTCCACTCGCACCCCGATCGTGCCCGCGCTCTCCGCGCTCTGACCGCGCCCGCGCCGCGCCCGAACGCGCGCTTCTCACGGTGAGCCTCACTGGATCGCGCCCGATCGGACCGCACGGCTCGCCAACAGACTCACACACACACGCACGCCTACGGTGTACACTTGCACGGCCACCCCGTGCACCACACGCACGCACGCACACACTACTCGCCGCGGACCCGACGCGCCCGACCCGGCCAGCCTGCGCCCATACACGCGTTGGTCGTGTCCGGTGCATCGCCGCGGCTTATTTTCCCTAACATTCGCGCCCTAAGTCGCGGCTCAGAGCAGCCCGACGTCCTTGACGTCGCCGTCGTCCACCAGCAAGGCCCGCTCCGCCGCCGGTGCCTTCTTCCACTGCGGGCACTCGCGCTTGAAATGCCCGCGTTCACCGCACTTGTAGCAGCGGCCGCGCCGGTTCCCGCCGAAGCCCGACACCTCGCTGCGCGCCCCGTCGTCGTCGTCCTCTCCGCGCGCACCACCTCGACGCCGCTCGCGCGCCCACCACTGTGCCGCGGTGAGCATCAGCTGCTCGCCGCCATGGTTTCCCCCGTCCTGCCCGCGTCGACGCAGCCTCTCGTTGAAGGCTTTCAGCCGCCCCAGCGCGTCCTCGAAGAGCATCGTGTCGACGTCGCAGAACTGCTCGATTCTGGCCACCGCCGCGTACAGGCGGTTCGGCACCGAGTCGAGCAGCTTCTTGACGAGGGCGGCGTCCTCCAAAGTCGATCCCAACGCCGCGTACCGCGCCGCCATCCCACCGAGCCTCCCGGCGAAGTCATCCAAGGTCTCGGCGTCCGCCATGCGCAGGAGCTCAAACTCCCCGCACAGCGTGCCGAGTTGCGCCGCGCGCACGCGATCCGCGCCCACGAACCTGGCCTTCAAGCTCGCCCACACCTCTGCAGCCGTCTTCTTTGACGCCACCTGCAGCAACAAGTTCTCCGCGAGCGCGCCCAGCAGGTATGCCCGCGCGGGCTTGTCCTTCTTCGCGATCACCGCCGCCGCGGTGTCCTCCGGCACGACCACCGCTTCCCACAGCCCGGCCGCGTCGAGGTTCGCCTCCATCTTGATCGCCCATGCCGTGTAGTTGTCGCCGGTGAGCTGCGGCACCGCCTGCTGCAGCGATCCGCCCGTACCGCCGCCGTAGGGGACGATCGACATCGCCGGCGCGCCCTGAGCTGAACGTGGCTCTGATACCAATTGTTGGAACCTCCAGTCCCTTGCCTCGCTCCTCCTAGCTCTCTCTGTCGCCGTGGCTCTCACCGAGGAAGAAGAAGATCAGAGGAAGAAGAACGAGATTCAGAGAAGTTCAGAAAAATGGTGGACACAGGAGTTTTTCCGGCGCTCGAACGCCTCCTTCCTTTCCTCGAGCACGAACTCGACTTGTCACTGTTACAACGCCACCGTGCGGCTTTATACCCCGAGCCAGCGCACCGGGCACGCACCCACGCCTCCACTCGCACCCCGATCGTGTCCGCGCTCTGACCGTGCCCGAACACGCGCTTCTCACGGTGAGCCTCGCTGGATCGCACCCGATCAGACCGCACGGCTCGCCAACAGACTCACACACACACGCACGCCTACGATGTACACTTGCACGGTCACCCCATGCACCACACGCACGCACGCACACACTACTCGCCGCGGACCCGACGCGCCCGACCCGGCCAGCCCACGCCCATACACGCGCTGGTCGTGTCCGGTGCATCGCCGCGGCTTATTTGCCCTAACACTCGATCCTACGCAAGAGCCATGGTTACGTAATGGTCTTTACACTACAGCGTCGGAATGAATTCTGGTCAACGCTTCGTTGATGGTTCGCTGTATGGATGTTTGCAAGAAGAGTGTCTGTAAGGACATCGTCTCCCTATGCACGGTGGACGGACTCCTCTCGCAGCTCAGTGAATCTCTTCTCCGGAGAGGGCAATGTAGAATCGAAAAACAGAGGAAAAACAGAGAGCACACACAGGTAGTTTCTGGTCCAGCCCCCTTTCGTTGGGAGCCTTCCTTTTCTTTTCTTCAGAGTTGTGTTGCTACAACATTGCAACCTGCCCTCTTACATTGCTGCTGCAGATGCAACAATACCCAGGTGTGCTCCACAGTGCACTGCCCTTATATTGGCAACCAACCTGCTTTTTACTAGCAGTGCTGTAGAATAGATTATTTTTTTGACATGTCTGTAGAACAGATGACCGGGACTACTACCTACCAGATCCTGTGCTTACACAATCGCATCAGGTCCAGTTCAAACAAAGTTAATCGACATGTAAACGAAGCTCAATTTCATGAGTGTACAAGGTCACGTTCTAACAGTGTTATGCCTTAGCTTTGTTGATTTGTTGTACACCATCTACCAACTACAAGACCTCAGTTGCTAGAAGCCATTCCAAACACAAACTGTGAAACCGATGGAGGTGGTTACAAATACAAAAGCTTCTCTGCACTTGAGCTTACACGAGCCTCATTTGTACAGCCAGCCTGTGCACTATCTGAAGCTATTCCTAACCCACCCATAAGATCGGGCAAGGGAAGGCCACGGTGTAAGCAGACACAACGGAATGCGGAATGCTAGCCGCCGGAGTGCAGGGAGGCATCCGTCTCCAAAGCCCCAGGAGGAGCCACAGCCAGGAAAGACCTCTGACGGGACGGTAGTGTAGTGGACACTTCACTGAGGCAGCCGTACGGTCCATGTCTAAGGCGGGGCGGATGCCTTATATAGAAACTCTAATGTGCGTCGATGTGTCTTGTGACCTCAGTTCTATACTTGTATTTGCACTATTTCCCCATCTGTCTCCATGAAGAAAACGCCCAGCTATAACAGACTTGTCAAATTGCAGAATCTCAGCAACCAATGGAGCGACCGAGTCCCAGTGAACATCGTATTGATGAGGTGATGTTGCATATGTAGTCAAGATCTACGACCATGGTGTATCTTTTGTCCGAGCTAAGAAAATTATCCCTACTTATTTGCAGGCCACCTATACTGCACTTGTTCCTCAACATTCACGGTCATTGGATGACCTTCCTACGGAAGTAGCCTGTACACTATCACAGGGATCTAATGTAACTAGCATGGACTTTCATCCTTCTCGTCATACACTACTACCAATACTAGGTACAGTCAAGATTGCTAATTTACTCCATCTAAAAAAAATAGATGCAAGTACAAAAGGTGTTTCACGTGATTTGGGTGAAGCTTCGGATTTCAACACCTTATTGATTTTCTTGTCATGATTACTTCTCAAACAGTTGGATCTGCTAATGATGAATTTACACTTTGGGAGATCGGTATGCATGAGAGGCTGGTCTCAAAGCCCTTCAAAATATGGGACCTGCAAGCATGTTCAACACAATTTCAGGTAACTGGGCACAAGTTGAACCTCTGTATGTAATTTGCTCCTCTTTGCTTTTACTTGTAGTCTTGCAACTTGTTTGCAAGCACCTAATGTTCTATGTGCCTGAGTGACTCACTATCTACCTCTTATGAGAAAAGAGTGTCGTGGCTAAAGACTCTTCCATGGCTGTTAATCGAGTTGCATGGAGCCCTGATGGACACTTGATTGGTTAGTGTCAATATTTCAATCTTCAGCCAGTAACTTTCTGCTCCACTCAGTATGTTATTTGTATTGTGCTTCATTGTTGCTTAAGCTCCCCTTTTTTTGCATTTAGGAGTTGCATTCACAAAACATTTGATCCATCTGAATGCATACCAGCATCCAAACGAAACACGTCAAGTTGTGGAGGTTTGGTCTTCTAATTCCACATCGAACTTCAATTATATAGATGTTACATTTCACTATATTAGATGACTTTTGTTACGGACCCATTTATTCTTCATGTCAGATTGAGGCTCATTCTGGAGGGGTTAATGACATAGCTTTCTCCCTGCCAAATAAGCAACTTTGTGCTGTCACTTGTGGAGATGACAAGCTGATAAGGGTATCTGGCATGTCTTAAATGGTTATCGTCTATTTCCTTTTTCCCTAGCCTGGTCTTCTATGCCCCCCTTCCCGTTTTGTAGGTCTGGGATATGCATGGACAGAAGATATATTCGTTTGAAGGGCATGAGGCACCTGTGTATTCTGTTTGCCATCATGACATAGGTCCTATTCAGGTCTGTGTTGTTTGAATACAATATTTAGGCATTAACATGTCAGAGTGCAATGAATATCTATGGTTGCTCCTAAGTCTGTATGCTGCAAAAGTCTACTCAACTATAGTGTGAATTGAGGCAGTATGGGCCATCATGAGGTTTATGAGTACATAGCTTTTTCAAGCACATCAGCCTTTACCTGGTGTACTGATACCTGATTTTATTGTGTCCCCTGCAGTTCATTTTCTCAACTTCCGTTGACGGGAAAATCAAAGCATGGCTTTATGACGATTTGGGATCTAGGGTGGACTATGATGCTCCAGGAAACTGGTGTACTGCAATGCTCTACAGTGCCGATGGAACTAGGTAAACATAGATGTGGCATTTTTCTCACTAGAAGTATTGTCGATGTAATATTTTACTTGTTGTCAATTTGAAGGTTGTTCTCATGCGGAACAAGCAAACAGGGAGAAACGCATTTGGTTAAGTGGAACCAAAGTGAAGGATCTATCGAGAGGTCATATTCTGGATTCCGTAAAAATCCATCTGGTGTAGTGCAGGGTGTCGTGCAGTTTGATACAGCTCAGAATCAAATTTTAGCTGCTGGCGAAGATAACCAAATTAAGTTTTGGGATGTTGATAACATCAACATGCTTACCTGCATTGAAGCTGACGGAGGCTTGCCAGTTAGTCTCTGTACCCTATTATCTTTGCTAACATTTTTTCTTCATTTAGTGATCTAACCTCTGTACGTTCTAACGGAGCCTTCCGCGGTTAAGGTTCAATAAAGAAGGCAATCTTCTTGCTGTTACTACAATAGACAGTGGCTTTAAGGTACTTGCAAACGCTGATGGACTCAGATCTTTACTGGCTTTTCGAAGTATTTCGTGTAGCTACAATGCCAGAAACTCCAGACCAAGCCAACAAGGTTCGCTCCATCTTTCCGGAGGAGTCAGCCAACAATGATTCTTGTGTGATGGCTGCATGTAGTGGAAACGTATCCAAGGTGCTCAACGACGATGACCTCCTCAGGGAGATCATTGTCCGCATTAGCTTCTCCAACACCCTCGTCCGTGCCGCCCTCGTCTGCAAGCGATGGTACCAGCACGTCTCTGAACCCGCCTTCCTCTGCTGTTTTCGCAAGCTAGCGCCACCCGTCCCACCTCCTTGGCTTCTACCTCGAGGACAGGGAGCATCATAATGTGGCTTCCATTCGCTTCTTCCCAATGCTACCACAGCCCTCAGAGCTTGCCTCCGTCATCCGCCGTGTGGCGAGCTACAGTTTGGACTCCTACCATGGTGCGCCGGCCAACTTGCTCTGCACCCAGAGCGGCAGAGTCCTCATCAGCTTGTATAACCAGAACTAGGTCAACGGTAACAAATTTACAGTTGGGGTGCACAGTCCGTTATGTATCTCATCCATGCCAAGAAGCTTCAGCTTCACATCTGGCTCCACAAGGGGGACAACTGGTTGCTGGTGAACACCATTTGTTTGCGTGACATGCTTGCTAATTTGAGGATTCCAGGTTGTGAGGTTGATGATGAGCCCACTGCTCCTCTCCGGATAAAACATGTGGGGGACTGTGCTGAGTTTGTGTTCTTGGAGATGGATCGATGTGCACTCCACCTGGATGTCAAGTGCATGCAGTTGCGTAAAGTGTATGACATGACAGAAGAACTGCATTTGGGTGATATACATCCTCTTATGATGATTTGGCCGCCCATATTCCCCGCGCTCAAGGATAATCCTGCAAGGTTTTGCCTTTTGGCCTTCAGATGATTTTTGTATTTTGCTTTTGTTGAGGTTACATAGTTTTTGCAATGCACACCACTCACTGCACTGCTTGGTATAGCTACGGGGTGGTGTTAGTATATGATTGATTTTTTGGGCCATTTTAACAGTATACTAGTTCAGCAACTTTAGATAATGCTTGCCCTAAGATGTCTTGCAATCACTTGCGTAAGTCAATTTTGTGGAGTAGTATTACATTGTGTTTACTACCTATAAATGGATAAAATATGTATAAGAACCGAAAATGCCTAGCCTTGTCATCATGATGACCACTT
This sequence comes from Triticum urartu, assembly GCF_003073215.2. Taxonomy (NCBI): domain Eukaryota; kingdom Viridiplantae; phylum Streptophyta; class Magnoliopsida; order Poales; family Poaceae; genus Triticum; species Triticum urartu. Next base: position 563,715,201 of record NC_053022.1, on the reverse strand, counting down.
CATTGTCCTGAAATATTATCACAAACCTTTGAGTTGTGAACCTCGAGCTTATGAGATGTTTTTGTTGTACTTATGTATGCGATTTTCTTTTGTGACTAGTGCAAGCTAATAGTGGGTCATTTGTGTCAGGCATGCATTTTTTTTTATGATCGGATTTTTGTTTTACTTGAATGCAATTATGAAATCGAAACAGTCTGCAATACGAGGGCATGATTCTTTTGATTTACACACATAACATTTGAGTGACCAATGATATTAAAATATTATGATGCTGAATTGCCTCCACTCTATCCTGATTCTTCCCATGTTTCCTTGAGCCAGGAATGCCATGTGAAGGGGGAATGGGGATGGTATTAAGAAGCTTTTGGATGGTCAGCGACATGGGCGTCATCAAGAATGATTGGTTAGAATGCTAGCTGGCTTTGTCATATCTCGTCATGGATTATTTAGAATGCTATGTAATTAGATGAATGTTTTTCTTTCGATTTCCATATGTATATAATGTCTGGAAGAAAAAGGAACCAGAAGCATCCTCTAAACACTAGAGGCCATACTCTGCACGTAATACTATCAAGGCAGTGTATCAGGCAGCTGCTACATTCTTCATTACTCCCTCCGTGTCAAAATATAAGACGTTTTTGTAGGCTAGTTTAGTCTAAAAAACGTTTTCTATTTTGTTACAGAGGGAGTAGATCAAAGCCTTTTGTTCCTCTCGATGGAATTAGATGAACTGTGCAGGTACCAACTTTCAACCTCTGTTGCATAAGGGCAACGACGAATGAGATTTTTCTTGAAAGAAATGAAGAATGAGATGAGCTGCAGACTCTGCTGTAATTGTGAGGCGCATCCTCTTGTTAAGCAAGTGATCTGCACTTCAGATTTGTCAACCATAGGAAAATTTGCCTGGCATTGCCTTGGATTCTAACCATAGAATGAGATGAACGCGACGACGATGGGCACGGACTTGTACGAGATCGAGGACGAGATCTCGAGGCTGCATTGCAGCAACTGCATCATCGGCGTGAAGGTGAGGCTAGGAGGGACGTGGTCATCGCAAACAATGGGAGGTAAGATGCATACACAGATAACATCTTCAGAGTTACAAGCTTGTCTCATCACAAGAGTTCTGAAAACTGCACTGTGCCATCTATGTCAGGGAGTGCAAGAGGCCGACAGGCCAGAGGAAGGGTACTACATCAGGTCGGGGATCGTGGTGATCCAGAAGAATGCGACCATCGAGGACGGCATCGTCGTGTAGAGCGCCCCAACCCGGCGGCGCGACGGGTTCTGCGACAACTTCTGTGCTGCGCCGGACTGTCGTCTTGTAGAGCGCCGGGACTGAAGAAGTGAGTGACCCAGGGACAGTAGACGTCCGGAGCTTGCACGAGAGGAACTGAATGAAAGAGAAGGCGCAGCAGGCAGGAAGAATTAGTAGTAGCAGTAGTAGGGGAACAAAGTAGCAGTCGTTTTTTCTGTGATAATCCCTTAATTTGAACTAAAACCACGACACCGAGGGGGCGCGGGGGGATGTTGGGCGTAAACAAAACCCTATTAGACTTTAGAACAATGGCCTCATGGCCGTCGGCAAGTAGGGAGGTCACTCCTTGGCCTCGGTCGACCTTGCCATCTACTACCAACACCGCCAACCCAACTTTCATCTCAAACTCAACCAGAGACAAGAACTAGGTAATCTTTCAACTTCTTAATCTTCAACTCCACCACAATCAAGGTGCCTATTAGATGCCTTGCTACTAGACTAGACTGCTACCCAGGTCTGGACTGGAACATCACAATTCATTTCCAGAACAACAGAGCTCTCTCTTTCATCCGAGACCGCTTCAGAGTCTTCTATCATCATCTAGAATGGTGGTACCTAGACCGAGCTGCCTATTTACAGCAATATCCAATGGAAAGAACCAACAATATGGCTATGCAACTAGCAAAATGAATCCGGCTTCTGTCCATCCATCCATCACTCCCATCCTAGCGCTCCTCCGAGGTGAACTTGTTCCAAGCATCCTGCGACAAAATACGACGGTCGTATTAGTTAAGAAGTGACGTTCGAATGCTTTGCACGAATCTGATGGAATTTCAGAAAAGATGGTATGGAGGAGCAGAAAGTCAGACTGGAGCACCAAATAGCTGTTCCAAGTAGCTTAGCACAGACCTTTAGAAGATCGAAGACCTTTTCACAGATGTACTTCTGCCTGATCGTCGCGCCCCTTTGCTGCACCTTATCTGGATGGACACACAGAGTCGCCTTCCTGTAGGCTTTCTTCACGGCGGCGGCTGTGATGAGATCTGTGAGCGGTACTGGCTGCCAGCCACTGTCAGCTCCAAGGATCTGCCAGATGGAAGAGAAATAAGACGATGATATTTCTGTTCTGCATTCCGTTACTTATCTGCATAAGGGTTCTACAGATGTGTGATGCTCAAAACAAATGGCGGCTTACGTATTGCAGAGTGGACAACAAGGCTCTCAGGTTTCCTTCCTTTCCATTCGACCACCTCTTGACCTCAGGGTCCAGGAAATCGGCCAACCTCTGAAACATCAAGAACAAATGCCAGGCCATGAATAAAAAATGTGGATGTGGTGAGAGAATTGTTCTTCTGACAATGCGTAAATGTCTTACATTTTTCTCTGCCTGTTCTCTTTGAGCCATCAGGTCACGCATGTTCTTCTCCGCGAGTGCTTTTGACTGCAAATTGGCAATGCGTGTCAGCACAAAAACTACTCCAAAAAGGATACAGAAGTAGAACTAGAGAAAGAAGAAAGCATATATACCACACGCTCAGTTGTGCGTTGATGCCTCTCTATTCTTGCCTTATGCCTTAAAGCCGACTCGGAATCAACCACTACAGCCAACAAATACCATAGATCAACAAATTAGAAGAGGAAGTAGAATTGTTCTTGACTCACCAATTCATATATGGAAAACATTTTATTCGTTTGAGGAACATAGATTGCATTTTGCTTAGTGGAAAAAACAATTTTGCATGCGCTACAACAAAATATGTGGAAATAACAAGTACCTTTGCTACTAGAATCTGTATTTCTTACGTAACCACTGGAAGTTGCCCTCTGAAACTGATTGTCCTGTCGAACATCCTGCTCATCCAGAACCAGGGTTTGAATCTAGTCAGTATTTTGAATAAAACAAACAATAGTAATAATGACATGGTAATATTTGAAGCTCCTTCACTATATCAGATGAAATACCATACCAACAAACACCACTTACCTTGGAAGAGGACCTGATTTGTTCTCTGCGTTCTCTTGCCTCCGCAGCAGCCTTCTCGGCCTTGGCCTTCTTAATCGCCCTCTCCCGAGCTTCTGCAGTTGCTCGCTCGACTGCAGCCCTTTCTGCTTTTATCCGAGCTTCAGCATTTGCCCTCTCTTCTTTTAGCTTGGCTTCTGCAGAAGCCCTTTGCCGTGCTGCCGCAATCCTTTCCAACGCCATTTTTTCTGCCTTTTCACGAGCTTCATTAAAAGACCTCTCATGAGCTTCTCTTATAGCTCTTTCAACAGCCTGGGCTTCTCTTGTAGCTCTTTCAACAGCAAGCTTATCCTTTTCCCTTTCCTTTTCCCTCTCCCTTTCCTCCTCTTCCATTTTTTTTCTTTCATTGACTTCAGCATTTTCTCTTTCTTTCTCCAATGTCTTTTGCCTTTCTTTTGCTTCTTCCAGTCTTCGAGAAGCCTCTTTATCCTTCTTCTCTCTTTCCTTTTCTGTTATACTCCCTCTCTCTTTGGTTCTCTGAACCCTAGGTGTCTCTTTTCCTGACACCTCAGCAGAAACTGGGGATGGCCTTTCTGCAGGTTTTGGTACACTGTCACTCTTCTCTAAATGAGAATGTTGATGCTTTGGTTCTGCCATTGATATCCTTTCTCTAGAGACCTTTCCTTCCATTTTATTTACCCTGCTTTTCTCCTCGAATATTGTACATCTTTCTGTGGGTAATTCTCTTTCTGCTTCTTTGCACACCTCTTTGGTCTTGTCAACAACAGGAACATTTTCATAAGATGTCTGAGAAGTAGCACTGTCAATCTTCTCCAGATGAGTATGTTGATGCTTTGGTTCTGCCTTTGATCTCCTTTCTCTAGAGTCTTTCCCTTCCATTCTATTTACACTGCCATTCTCTTCAAATGTTGTAGCCAATTCTCGTTCTGCTTCTTTGCACGCCTCCTTGGTCTTGTCAGCACCTGGAACATTTGCATTAGATGTCTGAGAAGTAGCAGATTCCACATTTTTAGGTAATTGCTGCAAGCCAGTACTCATTTCTGAACAGGAAGTTGGCTCGTCCTTTGTATTTACTGTTAATCTGGTGGGACCATCATTAGCAGATTTGATGGCAACTTCATCTCCAGAACTCGCTGCACTGCCCATTTCATCAAATGTTGTATTTACTGTTAATCTGGTGGGACCATCATTAGCAGATTTGATAGTAACTTCATCTCCAGAACTCGCTGCACTGCCCATTTCATCAACTGTTATATTACCCTGTGCATCCACAACACTTTCTCCTTTGTTGGTATCAGATGCAGATGTTGCTGGCTCCTCCTGGTTAGCATGAGCTGATTCTTCTTCAGCATCTGTCTTAACACTGTTTTCTGAGGTGGAGTTTTCTGCTTCTTTACTTTCACAATCTGACTCATGTCTATCAGTATCATGAGCTGACTCTGCTTCAACATCTGTCTTCTCACTGTTTTCTGAGTGGGGTTTTTCTGCTTCTTTCCCTTTACCATCAGACTCAAGTCTATCAGTCCCTTCTTCTGTTCTATTTTTCACTTCAATAGGCCCTAATGAACCCTGGATTTCTTGATCAAGGTCTCCTTTGATGAACTTGCTGGCTATCTCAAACACGTTCAGCATGGTTGATACTACCGGATTATTGGTTTGCTGAGTAATGTCACTCTCTTCAGGACACTCAACATCCTCATCTGGAACAGACTCTTCAGAATGTGCGTGTGGACGAAGTTCCACCTCACCTTCAGCTTTCTCTACTTCGGAGATTAGCGATTCGCGGGGTACTTCAATTATCTTCTCATTTTCATTATGTAGGTAAGATTCACCTACAAAACTAAACTTTTCCCTTCCATAAGTTTCAGCTTCAAGCTCAGATTTACTCTGTACCCTTGGAGAAGCTTGAGTTACACAAGATCCTTCAAGTTCCTCTAAAATCAACGATTTAATTTGACTTGCCTGGGAATTACCAACATTAGCAACTTCTGGAGGTTCTTGTGATGTTTTACTACTCCCTGAAATGCATTGCATCTCATCATCATATCTTACCTCTAGTCCTCCTTCGCTGTTTTTTGGCTCCTCTGATGTTCCTGTTACTGAACCTTCACTCATACTACTGTTACCTAGATCAGTAGCATAGTTAGCAGAAGAGGAAGCCGATAATGAATTAGGAACATCCTTGATGAAGTCTACTTCGGGAGTGATCTCACTCATACAAGGAAGCTCAAAACTCCCATCATCATGACTTCCTTTAGAATTTTCAACAATCAGAAGCCCCTCCAACTGAGTGTTATCAACACCTTTATGTGCCATATTGCCTGTAGAAGTTTCCAGAGCTGTAGACACCCTATCCTCCCCTTTCTCCTTTGGAGCTGTACTGAGTTCTTTCTGTTTTTCCTCTTTCACTCCCAAATCGCTGGCATCACTAACATCCCACAGTTTTTCGTATCTTTCCAGGTCAGAGCCTTGTGTGGTAACTTTAGTTTTAGCCTTTTGGCCCTCGCTGGGTTCAGTGACAGGCTTTGATCTCCCACAGTTATCTTCCTTCTCTCTGACTGTACCGGTCTGGCATTTCTGATAATCTCCAGTGAGCTCAAAATATTCATCACCTGATCTCCAGTTACCTAATTTCTCTATATTACTGGAGGTTTGACAGGGCATAGTGTGAGTTCGCATCATCTGCTGAGGCTTCTTCAATGGCAGTACCATTTTTCCACTGTCATCGTGATGATTTGATCTGACTGCACTAACTTGTTGGTGCCTGTCAAACACAAAATTCTCAGAGTTGTTTTCTTCAGTTGCTGGATTTTTCACTGACAGATTTTCTTCAAATGCATATACTTCTACAGGAGCCTTGATTTCTACAGATCTTGTGCTTCTATGATGACTTGGCTTCTTCCGAATTTTAAAACTGTCACCTTTTCTCTCCATCAGTTCCTTTGCAGCTCTTAGCCTAGCCTCAGCATATTCCATTGCCTCCTTCATAGCGGCTGCAGCAGAACTGGGATTGGCCTCAGTATTAGACAAGGCAGCATCAGCTCTTTTTTCGGCCCGAGCAAGCTTGGTACTTGTAGGGGTGTGAACAGAAGTTGGAGTGCCACTGTGATTTGCAAAATGGAAGTCTTCTTTTGCTGCACTTTCTTTCTTGTTGAGCACTTTAGGTTGCTGTCCCAAAGGTGGTAATGGTACTTTTGGTTGTGTTTGCACAGTTGGAGTAGATACCCTCATAAATGCATAATCTGCAAAAGGTTTTCCGTTACTGGGTGTTGCATGACTATCAGATTTCTGGTTACTTCCATTCGCAGAAACATTTTCAGAAAGAGGTGGACATTCTGGTATGTGCAGCTTTTGATCAAAAGTGAAGTCACTCTCAGGACCTCTCACATTGGCAGTCACAGAGGTTGATGGAGACTTCTTCCCTCTGTCTCCATTAGCCATTATACCATTATCCATTTTTGAAACATGGTTAGTTGCTGGGGCAGGTGAAAAATTGGAAGAACCAACCACATAATCGACTGAAGGGTGAACTGTGCAAGTAGTCATCTCAACTAGATCATCCGGTTTCGCTTGGGTAGTCTTGTAATATGACATGACGAATTCCCGACTATCCGGAAGTGAGGGAATTGGAGAAGACTCATGCTCTTTGAAGTGTTGATGAAGTGTAGATTGCTCAGCATCCAGCCTAGATTCATTGTTTATCGATGATCTGTTAAAAATGAAATCAGTGATGGTTAATTTAGCAATAAATATGACTTGTGTACTTTATTCACTCAAGTTCCAGAGTAACAAGCATCAATAAAATTATGGTACACCAATTTTTTTAGCGAAGGTACATTTAAAAATGTAGAAGGACAGGACATTTATCGCATACCACGAATGAAAGAAAGAACTCTAAAAATAACTGAAACTTGGCACAAGTAGAAAAACAAAAAAAATGGCTATACACAGAGGAACTATCTATCTACCTTTACATAATATAGTTTGGCACCACTAGGCATCCTTATGAGGAATGTCTAAGCAATTCTCAACACAAGGCCATGCGAGAACTGAGAAGCCTCTCATCCATGGACAAACTATACACGCCAGATTCTGAAGTGTCCATAGTACTGAATATATGCTTGTTTGAAAAGGTGTTGTCTAAATTTTTGTACTGTTATGTTCGTAGAAACATATATCAACATGTACGCTAAATTTTATATTAAGATGCCACCTCAGGCATATAGACAGTCCATATTAACACAATTGGTATAACCCCCAAATCTTGCAGTTTCAATATTCAGATGACATGATTCACCATAAATTTATGTTCAAATAAGAAGGAACTGCAGATTATTTTCTCCTAGATAGATGCAGCTCACAAGAAGAAAAAAAATGCATAGGTTGATCACAGACGGTAGATATCACAGATACATCATACATATAGCTAGTACAGCATAGTAATGTGACTCACTAGCTTCATCGGCATCATATCCAGATTAACATTACAGCACATAGTTCACAGATTCGTGCGTAGAGCTCATCAAGATAACCAACTACTTAAACCGACTACATTAATGTTACACAGTAGTGCTTCCCTGTCCTACCCCAACTTAATCAACCCCTGGTGTTTCCTATCATGTGATCTGTTTCTGCTGGTTGAGATGTTAGAGGTGGCCCACCGCCTTTACATAGTCCTCTCCCTCCCGAATAATACATCTGTTGAACTCATCCATCTGTTGACATTGGCATGAACTAAAAAGAGGAAAATGTATGAAAAGGTACTTTCTAGGCCAATTGTCAAATGCAGAGGGAAATCAACGTGATTCCCATCTCCTATGTCATAGGGTAGTCGTTCTGCTTGTCGTGTTCCAACCAGCAGTGGACTAGCAACGAAGCTCGTAATGCTCGTTGCAACACCAACTTCTTTTGCCTAGCTTGCGGAGCAAGATCGAGGCACACTCATCAATAGCACTTCTTGCAGTGTGAAACATCAACCACGCATTCCACTTGTGGTGTACTGGGGTTTTTGGCGGTGCATGTGACACTGACCTGGCTGATTTCAGCTATATTGTTGAGCTCAAGTAGCTCAGCTCCTTCCACAGGAAGTGGTAGGAGACTTCTGCCCACAGGCTGCAAACACATCCCTTTGGCAAATAATACAAGGTGAATGCCATTATTTGGCGCTAAACGGTATGGTGGGACCCACTGTTATGACCTCAGACAACAAAAATGCGACATGTACTGGGAAACAGTCATAAAGATAAGTTCGGTGAGCAAATAAAGAAACGCCTATTACTCGTCTAATACGACAAATAAGGATACTGCCTATTACCCTACTGCTGGGGTTTTTGGCGGACACTGAGCTGGCTGATTTCAGCTATATTGCTGCGCTCAAGTAGCTCCTATAGGGAGCAAAATAACATAAGGGGAATGCCGGTTTTTGGCGCTAAACGGTAGGGTGGGACCCACTCTTATGACCTCAGCCAACAAAAACGCGACATGTACTGGGAAACAACTATCGTAAAGAGAAGTGCAGTGAGCAAATTAAGAAACGTCTATTACCGGTCTGCGACGACTAATGAAGACATGCCTATTACCGGTCTAAAACGACAAATAAAGGCCAGCCTAGCCTATTAACGGTACGCCATCTACAACCGACAATTGAAGCACATACAACCTCGCATACGGATATAATTACATGCACGTCCAACGTTCCTCATCTGCTGGCCATGCAAGCTTTCATCATCTCTGAGACTACGTTGTTGTGGAACTCAATGACTAAGCGGCAAGCTGACACCAACTACACTTGTTCCACAGCTACCCCGGCAGGCTGACACCAACCTAAAGCATACACTTGTTCCACAACTACGGCGGCAGGCTGACACCAATCTGAAGCACACACTTGTTACACAACAAAGCGGCTTGTAAACTCCCACTTGAAGCATACAATTGTTCCATGACTACACGGCCGGCTGGAACCAGTCTGAAGCATACAGTTGTTGAATGGCTACGCCGATTATCAAGCTTGCTCCCTGATAACCCTTCCAGTTCTACCGAAGTCAGCCTCAATAAGCACACAATATTTCCATTTGAGCTCACCAAACTCTTCTTCACATTGAACCATTTTATCCATGTGTGACACAACTAACACTAGTAAATTCCCGAGACCACACGAGAACCTCGATTAGGAAAGCATTACCTAACATGGCCAAGACTTCATGATATCCAACCAACACACAGACACAGGCAGGCATCTTAATTCCACCATAATGTATGCACACCAAAACGTACCATGAATACCCCTAGACAATCAAGGCAGTCTGTAATTGCCACCGTGTCTGAAACAGCTCACCATTTCAGGGCCAATGTGAAAAACCAGGTAGCAGCAAGCAAAGTCGCCACTCACCACTTTCTTTCTCAGAGAGAGATTCCATGGTAGCCTTTAGGAATCAAGGAATTCCAGAATGCTTTGGGGAATTCTTGATGCTCCATGAGTGGCATCTCCAGCCTCTAAAGCCCGGAATAATGAGCAAAGCTAACAGTACAGTGTAGCCTAAAAAATGTCCGCCTTTACGATTAGAAAGGGGCGGACGGAGGAAAGGAAAAAAGGAGTCGGGAAATCCTCACACCATGAGACTGGAAAGAGGCAGGATGTAATCGGAAATCGGAGATCGTAGCGGCCTACATCGTCCAATCCCGCGGCCGGTGCGAGGACATTTCAGGCGGCGGCGGCTCGTCGAGACGCCATTGGAGCACAGGGGAAAGGAAACAAGAAAAAGGACTGCGGACGAGAGGGGAGAGGGGGCACGAGCGGACGAGCGAGCGAACCTGTAGGAGCTCCCGCCGCTGGACGAGGCGATCTCCTCCTCGGGCAGCTGCTGCGGCGCCGGCGGCGGAGCGGGCGCGTCGCCGAAGAGGTCCTCGTAGGGCGCGGCGAAGTCCGCGAAGCCGAAGCGGCCGAAGATCTCGCGGTAGTCGCCCGCGGAGGCGCCGCCCGAGGGGACGGCGGCGACGGGCGGCAGGTCGAGGTAGGGGATGGAGCATGCGGCGGCGGCGCCCCCGAACACCTCGGCGTAGTCGAGCGGGGGGCCGACCACGGCGGCGGCCCCGAACGGCGCGGCGGCGAAGCGCGGCGGCCCGCCGAAGACGTCCCCGTAGGAGGAGGCCGCCCCCGCCGGCGCCGCCTTCCGGTGGTGCCGCCGCTCCCTCCGCGGCCCGTCCATGGGCGCCGTTCGCCCGCGCTGTAGGGGGGTAGCACCACCCCACGCTCTCCCTCCCTTCTCTCTCTCTCTCGCCGGAGGCCGGTGGGTGGTGCGGAGGAGGGGGACGGAGCGGAGCGGAGCAACAAAGGTAGGGGTTTGGGTTTGGGGCGGGGAGAGGCGACAGGACAGAGGGGGTGGGGGAGTGGGGGGGGCGCTTTTTCTCGTTTCGTCTGGCACTAGAGCGCGGCGTTGACGGGGTCGCTGTCGCGTGGGCCCGGCGGACCCTGGTTCGGTGGGCCCGGGGAGAGGGGGAGTATTAAATGGGTGGAGCGGGCGGAAGCGCGTCGGGTGTGGTCTTGTCGCTTCCTGCCTGCCGGTGCCGGTGCCGCCTCCCGGTTTCCCACCGGCATCCGGCATGCGCCCCCGGTCCGCGGCGGCGCCGGCAGCGCTGGACGCTCCCTTGCATGGCCGTTCGATCAAGAGTTGCTCGTAACATGCACGAATCTTGATGGCCTTTCCCATTTTCCAACTGGGTGGCACTCGCTTTTTTTTTATACATGCATATTCATCGCAAAAGTTTTTACTCTGCCAGGCAGCAAAACGTCAGGGAAAGCCACAGGATAACTTTATGCGGGACAGAAACAAAAAAAAAAAACGGATGGCATTGTAGCCGCATGGTGCCAAATGCTGGTATATCAGTATGACACCATACTCCAACCAGGGATAGCCCTTGGAAATAAAAAGACTATCTTTGTTTCATTTTGCTTTTGGTTGGAAAACACACGTAGGAGCAACAACGTGGATCCAACATATAGTCCTTTCCAGCAGAAAAAAGGAAACAATGTGTTGTTAATAGTGAATTGTTCGATGTTCTTGTTATCCATGAATCAACTTCTGCAAAACATGTTTGTTGTTGACTTGGGCATGGATGAACTTCTGTAAGTGGTTGGAAGCAAGGCATGTTTGTGGTCAACCATGGTATCCAGTTGTGTTGTATGCCATCTCTCGTACTCCCTCCTTCCCAAAATACAAGACGCGGTTTGACTTTTCTGGCACAACTTTGACTATAATTTTCATGTACTGCATGTCTATAAAATTAGTATACATACATATGAAATAAAGTTGTTTTGCAAGAAAAATATACGATGCCATTTATGCATGTTCAATCCGTATACTTTGATATATATTAAGGGTCAAAGTCGTGCATCAAAGACCGTAAAAAGTCAATCGCGTCTTATATTTTGGGAAAGAGGGGGTATCAATCACTCTTCCGCTCAGTCTTGTGAGACACTTTTGTCTTCTTTTTTGGGGTCAAACTTTGATGATGAACCTGGTTAGCAAAATATAAGCCATACGTTCCAAATATATGAAATATAGCTCTCGTGTTCAAAATAAGTTTCTATGCTACTCCCTCCGTCTCATAATGTAAGATGTTTTTTAACTCTAGTGTAGTGTCAAAAAACGTCTTGCATTGTGGGACAGAGGGAGTATTTTGTAATGGCGTGATTTATTTTATATAAAGATAGTGTTTTCTTATGGATGGCCATCATGGCTATGTAGCAATTGAGTTTATTCTTGTTCAATATAGAGTAATTATTTGCAACTCACATTTTCTTCCGCAACTATGTACGGTGCATGTGACTGAATTTTTTCCATATGTGTCCATCATTAGGATGCAACTGTACAAAAAAACATAAAATGTGCTATTTCAACAAATATAGAACTAAAAGTGCTTTAAAAGGTAAAGAAATAGTTAAGAATACAAAGAGTAACTGAAACTTCACAAATTTTTAGGGGTTGCACATCATCTTGATCCACTCGAATGATTTCTAGTGTGGTGAGACTTAGCAGATGATAAGTCCTTGTTTGGTCCTCGACCATTTCACTCCTCCAATCAAAACAAAACACAAACTCGACCAAGGAATTTCACTCCACGCTACAACCAAAACAAACTCAACCAACAGAGACTCCTAAGGAATCCATTATTGTGGCCTCTATTCCGTAATGACCTCAAACTTTTTTTTGCATTCTATCTCTCTTCATCGGACCTTTAAGGGCCTCTTTGATGCAAAGGATCTGTATAGTCATTTTGAACTATTTTAATCCTTAGGATTTTTTTCCAATGATTCATTCTACTAGATTTTATGAAAAATTTGTTTTTTTGTGCTCAATCAAATATCAGTACAGTCCTATAGTATTGAATATGGCATGGCCATTGCTGATGTGTTTTTTCTGTTTCCGTGTTGTGGAAATCCTGTGAATCAAAAAGGCCCTAGAATTCATGTGATTAACCAACTATTTTACCAAATCTAAATAGAAATAAGCGGCGTCCTAAACCTGTAACCGAAGTGTAATATATGCAACCATCTAAGAGAAAATTATAATCTATGAAGAGATAACATAGCTCAACTTAATCATGACAGGACAGTAACACCAATTAGTGTTTTTTATAGTATAACAATGATAATAAGCCATGCGTGCTATTGTTTTATGATAACGCACGGAACAAAAGCCGTGTCGAACTCTAATCATGGCAACACGTTGCTACCTCTTACCGCCCAGCAGCGACAAACCTATGTGACCCCTACTTAAAGAAACCATCTCCCGCCACTGCTTCGACTCACATTGCAACTCTGCGAGCGCTGCCTACCTAGGGTTCTTATACATTCTAGATTATTTTCTAATTACAAACATGATCATGTATATATAATCAAGTATGTCGGAGGAGGAGTCCAGATTCGGAGCTAATAATTTTTTAACACATGGTGTATATATGATACAAATTATGATTACAAGATACATGTACTCAACCATAAACGGTTATAAAAATGTGATTTGCAGAACATAATATCAACAAGTGTGCAACCTCATCCTCGATCATGTTGTGCATGATCACACAACATGTCATCACCTCCCACAAGGTCCCTGGATCCCATTGTTTAGCAGGTCCACGAACAACTGCAAAACGGACCTGCAAAACTCCAGATGCCCTCTCAACATCCTTTCTAGATGCTTCTTGTCTTTAAGCAAAGTGAGCCTTTTTCTAGCCAACTGGGTTAGAGATGGTGCTAACAAAGGTAGCCCACAAAGGATAGACACCGTCAACCAGCTAGTATCCCATGTTGTACTCATGTTCATTGACAGTATAGTGGCAAGGAGGAGCTTTTCCTTCAGTCGGTCTCGCAAACAACGGTGATCACTGCAGCACATTAATGTCATTGTGAGACCCAGGCATGCCAAAGAAAAAGTGTACCAAATCCAAAGATCATGTGCTGCAACTGCTTCAAGAATGATGGTGGGCTTCTTAACATTGTTGGGGAACGTAGCAGAATTTTAAAATTTTCTACGCATCACCAAGATCAATCTATGGAGTCATCTAGCAACGAGGGAGAGAGGAGTGCATCTATATACCCTTGTAGATCGCGCGCGGAAGCGTTCAAGAGAACGGGGTTGATGGAGTCGTACTCATCGTGATCCAAATCACCGACGACCAAGTGCCGAACGGACAACACCTCCGCGTTCAACACACGTACGGTTGGAAGACGTCTCCTCCTTGTTGATCCAGCAAGGGGGAAGGAGAGGTTGATGAAGATCCAGCAGCACGACGGCGTGGTGATGGATGCAGCAGGATCCCGGCAGGGCTTCGCCAAGCGCAAGCGGGGAGGAGAGGTGTTACAGAGGGAGAGGGAGGCGCCAAGAGCAAAGGGTTGCGGCTGCCCTCCCTCCCCCCTCTTTATATAGGGGCCTTGGGGGGGAGCCGGCCCTAGGGAGATGGATCTCCAAGGGGGCGGCGGCCAAGGGGTGGCTTCCCCCCCAAGCCAAGTGGGGGGCGCCCCCACCCCTAGGGTTTCCCAACCCTAGGCGCAGGGGAGGCCCAAGGGGGGGGGGGGCGCACCATCCCACTAGGGGATGGTTCCCCTCCCAATTCAGCCCATGGGGCCCTCCGGGATAGGTGGCCCCACCCGGTGGACCCTCGGGACCCTTCCAGTGGTCCCGGTATAATACCGGCGACCCCCGAAACATTCCCGATGGCCAAAACTGGACTTCCTATATATAGATCTTTACCTCCGGACCATTTCGGAACTCCTCGTGACGTCCGGGATCTCATCCGGTACTCCGAAAAACTTTCGGGTTACTGCATACTAATATCTCTACAGCCCTAGCGTCACCGAACCTTAAGTGTGTAGACCCTACGGGTTCGGGAGACATGCAGACATGACCGAGACGACTCTCCGGTCAATAACCAACAACGGGATCTGAATACCCATGTTGGCTCCCACATGCTCCACGATGATCTCATCGGATGAACCACAATGTCGAGGATTCAATCAATCCGTATACAATTCCCTTTGTCAATCGGTACGTACTTGCCCGAGACTCGATCGTCGGTATCCCAATACCTCGTTCAATCTCGCTACCGGCAAGTCACTTTACTCGTGCCGTAATGCATGATCCCGTGATCAACCACTTGGTCACATTGAGCTCATTATGATGATGCATTACCGAGTGGGCCCAGAGATACCTCTCCGTCATACGGAGTGACAAATCCTAGTCTCGATTCGTGTCAACCCAACAGACACTTTTGGAGATACCTGTAGTGTACCTTTATAGTCACCAAGTTACGTTGTGACGTTTGGCACACCCAAGGCACTCCTACGGTATCCGGGAGTTGCACAATCTCATGGTCTAAGGAAATGATACTTGACATTCGGAAAAGCTACAGCAAACGAACTACATGATCTTTGAGCTATGCTTAGGATTGGGTCTTGTCCATCACATCATTCTCCTAATGATGTGATCTCGTTATCAATGACATCCAATGTCCATAGTCAGGAAACCATGACTATCTTTTGATCAACGAGCTAGTCAACTAGAGGCTCACTAGGGACGTGTTGTGGTCTATGTATTCACACATGTATTATGATTTCCGGATAACACAATTATAGCATGAACAATAGACAATTATCATGAACAAAGAAATATAATAATAACCATTTTATTATTGCCTCTAGGGCATATTTCCAACAGTCTCCCACTTGCACTAGAGTCAAATAGTCTAGTTACATTGTGATGAATCAAACACCCATGCAGTTCTGGTGTTGATCATGTTTTGCTCTAGGAAGAGGTTTAGTCAACGGATCTGCCACATTCAGGTCCGTATGTACTTTACAAATCTCTATGTCTCCATTTTGAACACTTTCACGAATGGAGTTGAAGCGACGCTTGATATGCCTGGTCTTCCTGTAAAACCTGGGCTCCTTGGCAAGGGCAATAGCTCCAGTGTTGTCATAGAAGAGAGTCATCGGGCCCGACGCATTGGGTATGAATCCTAGGTCGATAATGAACTCCTTCACCCAGACTGCTTCTTGTGCTGCCTCCGAGGTTGCCATGTACTCCGCTTCACATGTAGATCCCGCCACAATGCTTTGCTTGCAATTGCACCAGCTTACTGCCCCACCATTCAAAATATACACGTATCCGGTTTGTGACTTAGAGTCATCCAGATCTGTGTCAAAGCTAGCATCGACGTAACCCTTTACGACGAGCTCTTCGTCACCTCCATAAACGAGAAACATATCCTTAGTCCTTTTCAGGTACTTCAGGATATTCTTGACCGATATCCAGTGTTCCATGTCGAGATTACTTTGGTACCTTCCTACCAAACTTACGGCAAGGTTTACATCAGGTCTGGTACACAGCATAGCATACATGATAGACCCTATGGCCGAGGCATAGGGGACGACACTCATCTTTTCTCTATCTTCTGCCGTGGTCGGGCATTGAGCCGTGCTCAATCTCGTACCTTGCAATACAGGCAAGAACCTCTTCTTTGACTGATCCATTTTGAACTTCTTCAATATCTTGTCAAGGTACGTACTCTGTGAAAGACCAATGAGGCGTCTCGATCTATCTCTATAGATCTTGATGCCTAATATATAAGCAGCTTCTCCAAGATCCTTTATTAAAAAACACTTGTTCAAGTAGGCCTTTATGCTTTCCAAGAATTCTATATCATTTCCCATCAACAGTATGTCATCCACATACAATATGAGAAATGCTACAGAGCTCCCACTCACTTTCTTGTAAATGCAGACTTCTCCATAAGTCTGCGTAAACCCAAACGCTTTGATTATCTCATCAAAACGAATGTTCCAACTCCGAGATGCTTGCACCAGCCCATAAATCGAGCGTTGGAGCTTGCACACCTTGTCAGCATTCTTAGGATTGACAAAACCTTCCGGCTGCATCATATACAATTCTTCCTTAAGGAAACCATTAAGGAATGCCGTTTTGACGTCCATTTGCCATATCTCATAATCATAGAATGCGGCAATTGCTAACATGATTCGGACGGACTTCAGCTTCGCTATGGGTGAGAAAGTCTCATCGTAGTCAACCCCTTGAACTTGTCGATAACCCTTAGCGACAAGCCGAGCTTTATAGATGGTTACGTTACCATACGCGTCTGTCTTCTTCTTAAAGATCCATTTATTTTCTATGGCTCGCCGATCATCGGGCAAGTCAGTCAAAGTCCATACTTCGTTTTCATACATGGATCCTATCTCGGATTTCATGGCTTCCAGCCATTTGTCGGAATCTGGACCCGCCATCGCTTCTTCATAGTTCGAAGGTTCACCGTTGTCTAACAGCATGATTTTCAAGACAGGGTTGCCGTACCACTCTGGTGCGGAACGTGTCCTTGTGGACCTACGAAGTTCAGTAGCAACTTGATCTAAAGTTTCATGATCATCATCATCAAATTTCTCTCTAGTCGGTGCAGGCACCTCAAGAACATTTTCTTGAGCTGCGCCACTAACCGGTTCAAGAGGTAATACTTCATCAAGTTCTACTTTCCTCCCACTTATTTCTTTCGAGAGAAACTCTTTCTCTAGAAAGGACCCATTCTTGGCAATAAAGATCTTGCCTTCGGATCTGAGGTAGAAGGTATATCCAATAGTTTCTTTAGGGTATCCTATGAAGACGCATTTTTCCGATTTGGGTTCGAGCTTTTCAGGTTGAAGTTTCTTGACATAAGCATCGCATCCCCAAACTTTTAGAAACGACAGCTTAGGTTTCTTCCCAAACCATAATTCATACGGTGTCGTCTCAACGGATTTCGACAGAGCCCTATTTAAAGTGAATGCGGCAGTCTCTAAAGCATAGCCCCAAAATGACAGCGGTAAATCGGTAAGAGACATCATAGATCGCACCATATCTAATAGAGTGCGATTACGACGTTCGGACACACCATTACGCTGAGGTGTTCCAGGCGGCGTGAGTTGTGAAACTATTCCACACTTTCTTAAGTGTGTGCCAAATTCGTGACTCAAGTATTCTCCCCCACGATCTGATCGCAAAAACTTGATTTTCTTGTCATGTTGATTCTCAACCTCACTCTGAAATTCCTTGAACTTTTCAAAGGTCTCAGACTTGTGTTTCATTAAGTAGACATACCCATATCTACTCAAGTCATCAGTGAGGGTGAGAACATAACGATAGCCACCGCAAGCCTCGACACTCATTGGACCGCACACATCAGTATGTATGATTTCCAATAAGTTGGTTGCTCGCTCCATTGTTCCTGAGAACGGAGTCTTGGTCATTTTATCCATGAGGCATGGTTCGCACGTGTCAAATGATTCGTAATCAAGAGACTCTAAAAGTCCATCTGCATGGAGCTTCTTCATGCGTTTGACACCTATGTGACCAAGGCGGCAGTGCCACAAGTATGTGGGACTATCATTATCAACCTTACATCTTTTGGTATTCACACTATGAATATGTGTAACATTACGCTCGAGATTCATTAAGAATAAACCATTCACCATCGGAGCATGACCATAAAACATATCTCTCATATAAATAGAACAACCATTATTCTTGGATTTAAATGAGTAGCCATCTCGAATTAAACGAGATCCTGATACAATGTTCATGCTCAAAGCTGGCACTAAATAACAATTATTGAGGTTTAAAACTAATCCCGTAGGTAAATGTAGAGGTAGCGTGCCGACGGCGATCACATCGACCTTGGAACCATTCCCGACGCGCATCGTCACCTCGTCCTTCGCCAGTCTCCCATTATTCCGCAGCTCCTGCTTTGAGTTACAAATGTGAGCAACCGCACCGGTATCAAATACCCAGGAGCTACTACAAGTACTGGTAAGGTACACATCAATTACATGTATATCACATATACCTTTAGTGTTGCCGGCCTTCTTGTCCGCTAAGTATTTGAGGCAGTTCCGCTTCCAGTGACCACTTCCCTTGCAATAAAAACACTCAGTCTCAGGCTTGGGTCCATTCTTTGGCTTCTTCCTGGCAGCTTGCTTACCGGGCGCGGCAACTCCCTTGCCGTCCTTCTTGAAGTTCTTCTTACCCTTGCCTTTCTTAAACTTAGTGGTTTTATTCACCATCAACACTTGATGTTCCTTTTTGATTTCCACCTCTGCTGATTTCAGCATTGAATATACCTCATGGATGGTCTTTTCCATCCCCTTCATATTGAAGTTCATCACAAAGCTCTTGTAACTCGGTGGAAGCGACTGAAGGATTCTGTCAATGACCGCGTCATCCGGGAGATTAACTCCCAGCTGAGTCAAGTGGTTATGCAACCCAGACATTTTGAGTATGTGCTCACTGACAGAACTATTTTCCTCCATCTTATAGCTGAAGAACTTGTCGGAGACTTCATATCTCTCGACCCGGGCATGAGCTTGGAAAACCATTTTCAGCTCTTCGAACATCTCATATGCTCCGTGTCTCTCAAAACGCTTTTGGAGCCCCGGTTCTAAACTGTAAAGCATGCCGCACTGAACGAGGGAGTAATCATCAGCTCGTGACTGCCAAGCGTTCATAACGTCTTGGTTCTCTGGGACATGTGCGTTACCTAGCGGTGATTCTAGGACATAATCTTTCTTGGCAGCTATGAGGATGATCCTCAGGTTCTGGACCCGGTCCGTATAGTTGCTGCCATCACCTTTCAGCTTGGTTTTCTCTAGGAACGCGTTGAAGTTGAGGACAACGTGGGCCATTTGATCTACAAGACATATTGTAAAGATTTTAGACTAAGTTCATGATAATTAAGTTCATCTAATCAAATTATTCAATGAACTCCCACTCAGATAGACATCCCTCTAGTCATCTAAGTGAAACATGATCCGATTCAACTAGGCCGTGTCCGATCATCACGTGAGACGGACTAGTCAACATCGGTGAACATCTTCATGTTGATCGTATCTTCTATACGACTCCTGCTTGACCTTTCGGTCTTCTGTGTTCCGAGGCCATGTATGTACATGCTAGGCTCGTCAAGTCAACCTAAGTGTATTGCGTGTGTAAATCTGGCTTACACCCTTGTATTCGAACGTTAGAATCTATCACACCCGATCATCACGTGGTGCTTAGAAACAACGAACCTTCGCAACGGTGCACAATTAGGGGAACACTTTCTTGAAATTATCACGAGGGATCATCTTATTTAAGCTACCGTCGTTCTAAGCAAATAAGATGTAAAACATGATAAACATCACATGCAATCAAATAGTGACATGATATGGCCAATATAATTTGCTCCTTTTGATCTCCATCTTCGGGGCTCTATGATCATCGTTGTCACCGGCATGACACCATGATCTCCATCATCGTGTCTTCTTGAAATTGTCTCGTCATCTATTACTTCTACTACTATGGCTAACGCTTTAGCAATAAAGTAAAGTAATTACATGACGTTTATGTTGACACGCAGGTTATAAATAAATAAAGACAACTCCTATGGCTCCTGTCGGTTGTCATACTCATCGACATGCAAGTCGTGATTCCAATTACAAGAACATGGTCATCTCATACATCACATATATCATGCATCACATCCTTTGGCCATATCACATCACAAAACACTTGCTGCAAAAACAAGTTAGACGTCCTCTAATTGTTGTTTCAAGTTTTTACGTGGCTGCTATAGGTTTCTAGCAAGAACGTTTCTTACCTACGCCAAGACCATAACGTGAATTGCCAATTTCTATTTACCCTTCATAAGGACCCTGTTCATCGAATCCGATCCGACTAAAGTGGGAGAGACAGACACTCGCCAGCCACCTTATGCAACTAGTGCATGTCAGTCGGTGGAACCATTCTCACGTAAGTGTACGTGTAAGGTCGGTCCGGGCCGCTTCATCCCACAATGCCGCCGAATCAAGATAAGACTAGTAACGGCAAGATAATTGACAATATCGACGCCCATAACTACTTTGTGTTCTACTCGTGCATAGAAACTACACATAGACCTAGCTCATGATGCCACTGTTGGGGAACGTAGCAAAATTTTAAAATTTTCTACGCATCACCAAGATCAATCTATGCAGTCATATAGCAACGAGGGAGAGAGGAGTGCATCTACATACCCTTATAGATCGCGCGCGGAAGCGTTCAAGAGAACGGTGTTGATGGAGTCGTACTCGTCGTGATCCAAATCACCGATGACCAAGTGACGAACGGACAACACCTCCGCGTTCAACACACGTACGGTTGGAAGACGTCTCCTCCTTCTTGATCCAGCAAGGGGGAAGGAGAGGTTGATAAAGATCCAGCAGCACGACGGCGTGGTGGTGGATGCAGCAGGATATCGGCAGGGCTTCGCCAAGCGCAAGCGGGGAGGAGAGGTGTTACGGAGGGAGAGGGAGGCGCCAAGAGCAAAGGGTTGCGGCTGCCCTCCCTCCCCCCTCTTTATATAGGGGCCTTGGGGGGCGCCGGCCCTAGGGAGATGGATCTCCAAGGGGGCGGCGGCCAAGGGGTGGCTCCCCCCCCCCAAGCCAAGTGGGGGGTGCCCCCACCCCTAGGGTTTCCCAACCCTAGGCGCAGGGGAGGCCCAAGGGGGGGCGCACCAGCCCAGTAGGGGCTGGTTCCCCTCCCAATTCAGCTCATGGGGCCCTCCGGGATAGGTGGCCCCACCCGGTGGACCCCCGGGACCCTTCCGGTGGTCCCGGTACAATACCGGCGACCCCCGAAACATTCCCGATGGCCAAAACTGGACTTCCTATATATAAATCTTTACCTCCGGACCATTCCGGAACTCCTCGTGACGTCCGGGATCTCATCCGGGACTCCGAACAACTTTCGGGTTACTGCATACTAATATCTCTACAACCCTAGCGTCACCGAACCTTAAGTGTGTAGACCCTACGGGTTCGGGAGACATGCAGACATGACCGAGACGACTCTCTGGTCAATAACCAACAGCGGGATCTGGATACCCATGTTGGCTCCCACATGCTCCACGATGATCTCATCGGATGAACCACGATGTCGAGGATTCAATCAATCCGTATACAATTCCCTTTGTCAATCGATACGTTACTTGCCCGAGACTCGATCGTCGGTATCCCAATACCTCGTTCAATCTCATTACCGGCAAGTCACTTTACTCGTGCCGTAATGCATGATCCCGTGATCAACCACTTGGTCACATTGAGCTCATTATGATGATGCATTACCGAGTGGGCCCAGAGATACCTCTCCGTCATACGGAGTGACAAATCCCAGTCTTGATTCGTGCCAACCCAACAGACACTTTCGGAGATACCTGTAGTGTACCTTTATAGTCACCCAGTTACGTTGTGATGTTTGGCACACCCAAGGCACTCCTACGGTATCCGGGAGTTGCACAATCTCATGGTCTAAGGAAATGATACTTGACATTCGGAAAAGCTACAGCAAACGAACTACACGATCTTTGAGCTATGCTTAGGATTGGGTCTTGTCCATCACATCATTCTCCTAATGATGTGATCCCGTTATCAATGACATCCAATGTCCATAGTCAGGAAACCATGACTATCTTTTGATCAACGAGCTAGTCAACTAGAGGCTCACTAGGGACGTGTTGTGGTCTATGTATTCACACATGTATTACGATTTCCGGATAACACAATTATAGCATGAACAATAGACAATTATCATGAACAAAGAAATATAATAATAACCATTTTATTATTGCCTCTAGGGCATATTTCCAACAAACATGACCCTGATATTGCCCTTGCAAAACTTCACACGCTTCTTCCATTGACAATGCATGCAGTCAAGAGATCCGAACAAAAATGTCCACCCTCTTGCTTCTAAGATTGCCAGAGCCTCTCGGTGTCTGCCACAGTTGGTTCTCTCAAGTACTAGGTCCGGACACCTCGACCATGACAGTTGCAAACCTGACCATGGCATCTCCGCATGTGCTCTCAGACATCCGTAGGTACTTGTCCCACAAATCAACGACCATACCATATGCAAGCATCTGTAGTGCGGCTGTGCACTTCTGGTAACCAGAGAAGCCAATCGTTCTGACGCCATCCTTCTTCAAGATGAAGTAGTCATCATAGGACCGGACGCCATGGTAAAAACGATCGAAGACAGTCTTGCACATCCAAAAACGCCGTCAAAAATGGCCAACGAAGAGTGCATCCGGGGCAAAGTAGTCGGCCATTAGTATCAAATGGTCACGCGCCCTGTTGCGGTTGAGCACGCTATGACCCTTAATCGAGCCCTTGAAATTGAGAACATGCTCCTCCGCATGCTCCACGTCTTGAAGGACAGCTTGCGTCATTGCCGTCTTATTCGAGTACTCCTCCTCGTTGGACGAGCCATTGGACGACTCAACATGGTGCTCGTATATGTACTCCAAATCAGAATCCATTACTAGAAAGACGAAGGAACAACTTTTTGAGCTTCGACAATTCATCGAACAAGTGACGGGTTGTAACACCCTGTTACGCCTGGCGGGATCAAGACTGGCCCCACAAACCAACACTAGTCTTTTCTACGCACTTTATCCTCGCTCGTGCGCACCCGGAAGCTACTTCCCGGTCAGTCACCCATCCTAGAATTACCCCAAGCCAAGCACACTTAACTTTGGAGTTCTTTTCGAAGGGGTTCCCGGAAAAGAAGGAATTCCTTATTGATATGAGTAGTGTATCATTCCTATTAAGCCAGGCTTTCACACTAGCATGGTGAGTATAACAGTAGCGGATGGTTCTTGGCGGGGCGGTTGGAGGACAGGGGTTGAACGGCGACGGAGGAGAAGGGGGGTGGAGCCCGGCAGGAACGCGGGAGGTGACGGAGACGTAGAGTTCCGGCAGGGGTGTGGCGTGGCGACCCGAGTGGTAGAGCGGCGGTGAAGACAAAGAGAGAAAGAAGGAATGAGAGAAAATGTGAAGGATGAAGGCGCGGGTCTGGGAAGGATTTTGAGTAGGACGGAGTCCTATGTGTGTGGTGTCTGGAATCCCGCAAAGCCCCACATTTTTGTCTTTGGTTTGCAGGCGAAATAACATCCGGACAGCGCCGCGAATCGATATAGGACCGCGTTAGATGGCTTTCGCGGTCCGAACAACATGGTCCGAACTTATGCGGGTGGCTTGCGGGTCCACCTTGGAGATGCCGTGAGCTGGGCATGATCTCAAGAGAACCATCTGAGAAAGTAAATAGGTGCTAGAAAATAATAGTACCAGATAATCTACATTGGAGACGAGGATACCATTCCCTGCATACCAATACACTGCCAAAAGATCATTTGCGCTAATGTATTAAAAAAGCAGGTGCTGTGATTGAGATGGTTAGGTGGGCAGTGGTATTCCTAACCCACCAGGGTTCAAATCCTGGTGCTCGTATTATTCCTAGATTTATTTCAAGATGATATGCTGGCTCAGTTTTTCAGAGGTGCTCATAAGGATACGATGTGCGTGTATACCTTCATAAGGATGAGTGTATGCGCGTGTATATAAGCGCTTGTGTCTGTACTGATGGTAAAAAAAAAGCAGGTGCCGAACATCATCTGCGCCTTGGTGGTAGATAGGGCATGCTCCATCTGTTCCGATACGCCTATTAGCAAGTGTATTAGCAAGTGTGGATTTCAGCGGGACGATTCCATGTAGCAACCGCCAACAACAAATCTGAACTTTATGTGACATCTGCCAAAGATCGTACTGTTTATTGGTTTAATTAGGAGTAATTGATGTTCAAAACTTCGATCGATAACCATAACACGATCAAGGGTGATCAGCGAGGCAAATGCAAAACCGCCGTTGCTTAACACAAAGCGCGCGCACGGCACGAGCGTGCTGCTGCTACCCACCAACAACTGGTAGACCGGACGAGATTCACACCATTCATGTGATCTTCCTGATCATTTGCCTATCGTTACGCCTAATCAAAGGACGAACCTTAATTCCAGGAGACCAACCCGAAAGCAGTTAAGCAAAGGCTTCATGAGCGCCTATTACCACTAACCCGTCACCTCGCCGGCCGGTACGGCGTTGCCGTCGATCGGAGATGGGCAGACACCGTAGGTACACGGCCACGATTAATGCCCTCGCTATCTCGCACACTGTCCATGACGATCGAGGCCACGTGGTACGGTGCAAGCTAGCCGCGCTTCGCTGGAAAGACCGTGCGCACGGTCGATCGAATGTGGCTTGCACGGCAAACCTTGTGCCAACGACGCGACCGAGTGACTGACTGACTGACAGCACGCACAAACAAAAGAGGCACGCGCACGACCGCTTGTACGTATGCGTGCGCCAGTACATATGTCTGGTCGCAAACCAATGTCCGGTTGGATGGTTAGGAGAACAGTAATTTCTCAGCCCATCAAAGTTTAAATCCTAAACTTGACATTGATGCTTACAATTTTTTTTTCAATTTAGTTTAGGTTTCGGACAACATTCGTTCACTAGGAGTAGACATTCCCATCAAGTCGACGCCCTCCGTAAATTCTCAAGATGTTATGCCGACGTTTATAGAAGTGAATGTATGTTTTGTATGTGAGCCATTTCAATTGTAGTGTGTTAAAAAGAAGGCACGTACTGTCTGGTGCGCGTTCGAGAAAAGCAGCGGCTGTTGGTGCTGCGGGAGTGGCCGGCCATGCATGTATGTCCAGCGCCAACGGCAAACGGGGGGAAAGCATCGTGGGCATGCATGCACTGCACCAACGTAATGCAACATGTCGGGTGGATCTGCCACAGCTTTTTTAAACACGATTCCGGAAAATCTCGTAAAATATTGCTGTGCCTGGCACCGTCACTGTGATGGTACATACGTATAGTATAGTTGACATTCTACATACATACAGTTTGACATTCTACATACGTACAGTTGACATTCTCTCAAGGACGTCGGTTGAAGTGACTATGAGTACGTACGTGGCTACGTGCACGGCAGTATCATTTAGGATGTTCGGTTCACGATGAGCTAACAGAAGTAAAACTTGGTATCATAATCTTGTAGAAGATCATTTAGTTTCTTTTTGTGTGTGCGGAAAATACAAGACCGCTAGTTCGCTACTGGATATCTTCTCTGACTAAGTTTATTAGGCCTCTTCCAGTTTTGTGTCTAAATACAAGTACAAATTTGAATAAAAAATATGGATTGTATGACATAGAATAATATTGTTGGGTACGTATTAAAGAAACTTTCAAATGATATGACTTTCATGGCATAGAGCTCAATATTTATACTTACATTTTAGATCAAATTTTTAGTGCAAAGTAACATAGCATTAGTGTTATAGAGGACTTCATTTATTAGTTTGTAGACTCATCTTGTCTTGAAAACCGCTATGTTACAGTAACATATTATGTTACTATTTCTCATTAACTACATGACACATAAGCAAAATTTTCTTGGAGTGCGCTATGTTACTAGCTAAGTTACTCCCACTATGACTAGCCTGACTAGCCTAAGGTTGGCCACAGTAGGAGTAACATCACTAGTAGCATCACACTTTTCAAGATAATTTTGCTTATGTGGCACATATTTAATGATGAGAGAGGTGATGGTGATAACTTAGCTAGTTACTGTAACATCATACATACCAAGACAATATGAGTCTATAGGCTAATAAATGAATCATAACATGACAACACACATATGTTACTACCCACTGTGGAGGTAGTAACATAGCCTAGTAAAATATGATGTTACTAGTCTAAGTTACTCCCCATTGTGACTAGTCTAAGGGCAACTCTAACCGATCCCCAATAATCAGTTAGAGAAGTAATAACCTGCTTTTACTTCTTTAACCGGGACCTAGCCGATCCTCAATACGCCATGAGGGTCCGTCTCCGTCGCCCCTATTTTTACTCCCCCACTCTGTGGCCGAGTAAAAAAAAAGCCACTTCTACTACTCTTCTTCTCCGCCTCTTCTCCTCCCTCATCCCCGCCGCCGGCGACTCCCCTCCTTCGTTTCCCGCCCCCTCCTCCCATTGGTTGGATCCCATCGCCGGTGATCCTCGCCACCGATCCTCGCCGCCACGCCCGCGGTTCGTCTTCAAGCGGCGCATCCTCGAGCGGCCATCGTCCCACCGATGTCGCCACCACCCGCCGCATCGCCGACTTCCCCGATCCACCTCCGCTGCGGGAGCCGTAGAGGAAATAACTCTGCATCCGCCAGTGAGCATGGGGGACGTGGGTGGCGAAGATCATCGACCGCGAGACCCACCAAAAAGCGGATCGGGTCATTCCACACAGTGGAGCTCGTTGCGCTCTAATACGACCGGTGGCAGGTCTGGCTCCACGGCGCGGCGGCGCGCCTCAACTTCCCCTTTGGGATGGCACCGGTCCACCTCGTCCCATCGGCTCCGGGTGTGGTGACTGCGGCGATGGCTTGGGAGGATCGGGACGCGAGGGAGGCCGCCGACGAGGAGTACATGACGGACCTCGAGCTCGTGGAAGCAGAGCGGGAGGTCGACGGCGAGTTCATCATCATCTCCGATGACGAGGAGCAAGGCGGCGGCGACGGTGGTGCAGAGAAGGAATTCGACGTCGAGGAGTGGCGGCACATCTTCCTCGACTCCGGCGACGACGGCACCGGCCCGGACCCAATGGGCGGTGGGATGTCGAAGCAAGATTGGTTGGACCACTACTATGTCAAGGATGATGATGATGATGAGTAGTCTAGTTTAGGGTTTGGTGTAGTTTAAGTTTGAATTTATGTTTAAAGTCTGGTTGTCAAGGCAATGTGTTCAAGTAAGTTGAACTTATGTTTAAATTTATGCAAATTTTGGTCGAAACTATGTTGAACTAATGCATATTTGATTTTTACACTGTTATATACAGGGAATCGGTTAGATCCAGCCAAATCTTAGTGGAGTAAAAATACTCCACTAAGGATTTACTCCGTCGGGTCCTTCGTTATATATAGGAGATCGGTTAGAGTTGCCTTAACCATGTTATCGTTCGAGGAAAGAAGGAAAAAAAATCACGGAAAGAAAAAGCTAGAAACTAACCGTGTAACCAGATGAAACTCGCATCATTCATGATCCTTGAGAAAAATGCCGTCTTTTTGTCCCTGTGTACGTTTTTTTACAATTATCTACTCGTTTATTCATTCGTAAGGATGGTAGCATCGCTTACAAATAACAGAAATAATTTAGTACGTAATAATCATGATTCTTGAGGATCGTTTGCCGAACGGTACACCAAAACATTGTGCACCAACCAACCACACCCAACCGAACCAAACCAGAGCTGCATGCGTGCGTGCTTAATAGTATTGAACTCGGTCTCGTACGGTGCTGCCGTGGGAGGAGATCGGGGACACACACGTACGACCGCGATGAATACCCACATGGTCATTGACGATCCATCTATGGATCTATTTATCGTCCAGGCGGTCCAGTTAGTAGGGCGGGCACGTACGTACGTGACTGCCCGTGCGTCCACGGCACAAGGCACATGGTACGAGAGTAGACCTAGGACGACACGTACGCGTACGGTGCGAGCTTGTTAAGCACCCGACAGGAGACCGGTGGCTTGCACGGCAGACCTCGCGTCAAGCTGACACACTGACTGACTTGCCGACGGCGAGCGAGTGCATGCGCGTGCCAGTGCTTATGTCTGCGGCAGATAAAGCGGACACGGGCAATGACTGTTCATCGTGCGGGAACGGTCGGCCATACACGTATGTCCATCCTCGATCGTCAACGGCAACGGCGGAAAGCAAAATAATCTGTTGCCATGATGCATGCATGCACTTTTTAGGGACTGGAAACTCCGACCTTACGTGTGCGGGATCCGGCCGCTCCAGGTAGCCACCAGCCCGCTTCAGCGCCGCTGGCCGCTCCGGCCACGGCCGCCACCTCCCCCGCGTCCAGCATGGGCGCGCGACCCCAACGCACTGCTGCCGCCGTCTCTGATCCGCTGGGCTGCGCGCCGGCTGGCTCTAAACCGGGGGGCAATCCAGTCCCTCTCCCCGCCCCGTCCAAGATCCCGGTCCCTGCTGCGCATTCAATCCCGGATCCGGCGGCCCCGCTGCGCCTTCTGCTGCGTGGTCAATGCTCCATGACGGCGGCCTCTGAAGATCCGGCGGATCTCTCCCCTCCCCCACCCCGACGACTGCAATCCATCATCGTCGTCCCATCCCCCGCGGTCGACCATTCCTCTTCGGGAATGGACGGTGGCTGGACCGAGGTCTCCTCGCGCAAAAACCGCAAGGCCTCCCTGGATCTGGCGGTCTTTCCAAGGTCGAGCACAGCTCCTCGCTCGGACCGCCGTCCGGGATTCATTGCGGTGGGTGGCCGGGAGGCCTTCTTAAGCCGCTTCCGCGGCCGTTGCTTCCGCTGCCTCAGCAAGCACCATCGTAGAAAGGACTGCCGCGACCCCCTCCGCTGCGTGATCTGCGAGCTCTTCGGCCATTTTGCTAAGGAGTGCCCCCAGAACCCTCGCAACGGCCATGGCGGCCCTGTCTCCAGTAGGGTAGGCCCGCTCCCTCCAAGCACGCCGGCGCACGCTCGCCTCCGCTTCCCTACACCGCCGCCTCTGCCAACGCCACCCCAAGCAACACCTGCGACCGACATGGCTGAGCTCAGCCTGGTCGACCCGGCCAGGCGCCCGCGCTCGAGCCACAAGATCGGCGAATCCACCCCGGCCATTGAGCAGAGCATCTTCTTCCTCCAGCGGCATGCTGTTACGCTGCGCGCGCTCGACGGGGTCAGCGCCACCTCGCCCATGGCAGTGGGCCGCGCGTTTGAGGCGCAACTCTGCGTCCCACCGCATCACCTTCGTGTGACGGCGCACAACCCAGAGGATTTCTTCGTCGTCTTCACCCAGCCTGCCCACCACGACAATGCGGTGCGCCGCGGCACCCTGCGCATCGACGATGTCAACTTCATCATCGCACCCTGGAGAGAAAATGACCATGCCGGCTACGGTACCTTCAACCTCCACGTCCGCTGCGTCATCGCACCCTGGATGAAGGAGTTCATATCCGATCTAGGTGTCATACCTAGTGCATCGGGTCCAATGAAAATCTTTTGTGACAATACTGGTGCAATTACCTTGGCAAAGGAATCCAGATTTCACAAGAGAACCAAACACATCAAGAGACGCTTCAGTTCCATTCAGGATTTAGTCCAAGTGGGAGACATAGAAATTTGCAAGATACATACGGATCTGAATGTTGCAGACCCGCTGACTAAGCCTCTTCCACGAGCAAAACATGATCAGCACCAAGGCTCCATGGGTGTTAGAATCATTACTGTGTAATCTAGATTATTGACTCTAGTGCAAGTGATAGACTGAAGGAAATATGCCCTAGAGGCAATAATAAAGTTATTATTTATTTCCTTATATCATGATAAATGTTTATTATTCATGCTACAATTATATTAACCGGAAATATAATACATGTGTGAATACATAGACAAAAACAAAGAGTCACTAGTATGCCTCTACTTGACTAGCTCGTTAATCAAAGATGGTTATGTTTCCTAACCATAGACATGAGTTGTCATTTGGTTAACGGGATCACATCATTAGGAGAATGATGTGATTGACTTGACCCCATTCCGTTAGCTTAGCACTTGATCGTTTAGTTTGTTGCTATTGCTTTCTTCATAACTTATACATGTTCCTATGACTATGAGATTATGCAACTCCCGTTTACCGGAGGAACACTTTGTGTGCTACCAAACGTCACAACGTAACTGGGTGATTATAAAGGTGCTCTACAGGTGTCTCCGAAGGTACTTGTTGGGTTGGCGTATTTCGAGATTAGGATTTGCCACTTCGATTGTCGGAGAGGTATCTCTCGGCCCTCTCGGTAATGCACATCACTCAAGCCTTGCAAGCATTGCAACTAATAAGTTAGTTGCAGGATGATGTATTACGGAACGAGTAAAGATACTTGCCGGTAACGAGATTGAACTAGGTATTGAGATACCGACGATCGAATCTCGGGCAAGTAACATACCGATGACAAAGGGAACAACGTATGTTGTTATACAGTCTGACCGATAAAGATCTTCGTAGAATATGTAGGAGCCAATATGAGCATCCAGGTTCTGCAATTGGTTATTGACCGGAGACGTGTCTCGTTCATGTCTACATAGTTCTCGAACCCGTAGGGTCCGCACGCTTAAAGTTCGGTGACGATCGTAATTAGGGTTTTTGTGTTTTGATGTACCGAAGGTTGTTTGGAGTCCCGGATGTGATCACGGACATGACGAGGAGTCTCAAAATGGTCAAGACATAAAGATTGATATATTGGAAGCCTATATTTGGATATCGGAAACGTTCCGGGAGAAATCAGGATTTTACCGGAGTACCGGGGGTTACCGGAACCCCCCGGGGGTTACCGGAACCCCCCGGGGGTTATTGGGCCTGCATGGGCCATAAGGGAGAAGAGGAGGGCCGGCCAGGGCAAGCCACGCGCCCCCTTTCCTCTTTCTCCCTTCCTCCTTCCTTTTCCAACAAGGCAAGAGGGGGGAGTCCTACTCCCGGTTGGAGTAGGACTCCTCCAGGCGCACCCATAGGGCCGGCCGCACCTCCCCCTCTCCCTCCTTTATATACTAAGGCAAGGGGACACCCCATGACACACAAGTTGATCCTCGTGATCGTTCCTTAGCCGTGTGCGGTGCCCCCTTCCACCATACTCCACCTCAGTCATATCGTAGCGGTGCTTAGGCGAAGCACTGCGTCGGTAGAACATCATCATCATCATCATCACGCCGTCGTGTTGACGAAACTCTCCCTCAACGTTTTGCTGGACCGGAACTCGAGGGACGTCACCGAGTTGACGTGTGCAGAACTCGGAGGTGCCGTACGTTCGGTACTTGGATCGGTCGGATCGGAAAGACGTACGACTACTTCCTCTATGTTGTGTCAACACTTCCGTTGCCGGTCTACGAGGTACGTAGACAACACTCTCCCCTCTCGTTGCTATGCATCACCATGATCTTGCATGTGCGTAGGAAATTTTTGAAATTACTACGTTTCCCAACAGTGGCATCCGAGCCTAGGTTTTATGCGTTGATGTTGTGCACGAGTAGAACACAAGTGAGTTGTGGGCGATATAAGTCATACTGCTTACCAGCATGTCATACTTTGGTTCGACGGTATTGTTGGATGAAGCGGCCCGGACTGACATTACGCATACGCTTACGCGAGACTGGTTCTACCGACGTGCTTTGCACACAGGTGGCTGGCGGGTGTCAGTTTCTCCAACTTTAGTTGAACCAAGTTTGGCTACGCCCGGTCCTTGCGAAGGTTAAAACAACACCAACTTGACAAACTATCGTTGTGGTTTTGATGCGTAGGTAAGAACGGTTCTTGCTAAGCCCGTAGCAGCCACGTAAAACTTGCAACAACAAAGTAGAGGACGTCTAACTTGTTTTTGCAGGGCATGTTGTGATGTGATATGGTCAAGACATACATAGAAACCAGTCTATTAAGATGCTCCGATGAAATTATCTAGGTTTTACTACATGATTCACGCTCGACCTTTCGGTCTCCGTGTTCCGAGGCCATATCTGTATACTTCTACTCTCCCCTCTATTTGCGTCTCTTAACCGTCATGATAATCAGGTTAACCTAGGCTCGGATGCCACTGTGGGTGTCAGGCCTGCTGCAGGAGGCCTGCTGCAGGAGCGACACTAGATTTTATGAACGTCTGGCAGAGCAAAGCTGATGACTACTCGATAGTTCAGTGTGCCATGCTTTACGGCTTAGAACCGGGTCTTCAACGACGTTTTGAACGTCATGGAGCATATGAGATGTTCCAGGAGTTGAAGTTAATATTTCAAGCAAATGCCCGGATTGAGAGATATGAAGTCTCCAATAAGTTCTATAG
Source organism: Triticum urartu (assembly GCF_003073215.2). Taxonomy (NCBI): domain Eukaryota; kingdom Viridiplantae; phylum Streptophyta; class Magnoliopsida; order Poales; family Poaceae; genus Triticum; species Triticum urartu. Next base: position 563,682,667 of record NC_053022.1, on the reverse strand, counting down.
CTGCAAGATAGAGGAGAATAGTTCTGTCAGTGAACATATACTCAAAATGTCTGGGTATCATAATCACTTGACTCAACTGGGGGTTAATCTTCCTGTTGATAGTGTCATTGACAGAGTTCTTCAATCACTGCCACCAAGCTACAAAAGCTTCGTGATGAACTATAATATGCAAGGGATGAATAGAACTATCCCTGAGCTCTTCGCGATGCTAAAAGCCGCGTGGGTAGAAATCAAGAAGGAGCATCAAGTGTTGATGGTCAATAAGACCACCAGTTTCAAGAAAAAGGGCAAAGGGAAGAAGAAAGGGAACTTCAAGAAGAACAGTAAACAAGTTGCTGCTCAGGAGAAGAAACCCAAGTCTGGACCTAAGCCTGAGACTGAGTGCTTCTACTGCAAGCAGACTGGTCACTGGAAGCGGAACTGCCCCAAGTATTTGGCGGATAAGAAGGATGGCAAAGTGAACAAAGGTATATGTGATATACATGTTATTGATGTGTACCTTACTAATGCTCGCAGTAGCACCTGGGTATTTGATACTGGTTCTGTTGCTAACATTTGCAACTCGGAACAGGGGCTATGGATTAAGCGAAGATTGGCTAAGGACGAGGTGACGATGCGCGTGGGAAATGGTTCCAAAGTCGATGTGATCGCGGTCGGCACGCTACCTCTACATCTACCTTCGGGATTAGTATTAGACCTAAATAATTGTTATTTGGTGCCAGCGTTGAGCATGAACATTATATCTGGATCTTGTTTGATGTGAGATGGTTATTCATTTAAATCAGAGAATAATGGTTGTTCTATTTATATGAGCAATATCTTTTATGGTCATGCACCCTTGAAGAGTGGTCTATTTTTGATGAATCTCGATAGTAGTGATACACATATTCATAATGTTGAAATCAAAAGATGCAGAGTTGATAATGATAGTGCAACTTATTTGTGGCACTGTCGTTTAGGTCATATCGGTGTAAAGCGCATGAAGAAACTCCACACTGATGGACTTTTGGAACTACTTGATTATGAATCACTTGGTACTTGCGAACCGTGCCTCATGGGTAAGATGACTAAAACGCCGTTCTCCGTTACTATGGAGAGAGCAACGGATTTGTTGGAAATCATACATACAGATGTATGTGGTCCAATGAATGTTGAGGCTCGTGGCGGATATCGTTATTTTCTCACCTTCATAGATGATTTAAGCAGATATGGGTATATCTACTTAATGAAACATAAGTCTGAAACATTTGAAAAGTTCAAAGAATTTCAGAGTGAAGTTGAAAATCATCGTAACAAGAAAATAAAGTTTCTACGATCTGATCGTGGAGGAGAATATTTGAGTTACGAGTTTGGTCTACATTTGAAACAATGCGGAATAGTTTCGCAACTCACGCCACCCGGAACACCACAGCGTAATGGTGTGTCCGAACGTCGTAATCGTACTTTATTAGATATGGTGCGATCTATGATGTCTCTTACTGATTTACCGTTATCGTTTTGGGGTTATGCTTTAGAGACGGATGCATTCACGTTAAATAGGACACCATCGAAATCTGTTGAGACAGCGCCTTATGAACTGTGGTTTGGCAAGAAACCAAAGTTGTCGTTTCTGAAAGTTTGGGGCTGCGATGCTTATGTGAAAAAGCTTCAACCTGATAAGCTCGAACCCAAATCGGAGAAATGTGTCTTCATAGGATACCCAAAGGAGACTGTTGGGTACACCTTCTATCACATATCCGAAGGCAAAAACTTTTGTTGCTAAATTCGAAAGAAGTGAGTGGAAGAAAAGTAGAATTTGATGAGGTAACTGTACCTGCTCCCTTATTGGAAAGTAGTACATCACAGAAACCGGTTTCTGTGACACCTACACCAATTAGTGATGAAGCTAATGATAATGATCATGACACTTCAGATCAAGTTACTACCAAACCTCGTAGATCAACCAGAGTAAGATCCGCACCAAGGTGGTACGGTAATCCTGTTCTAGAAGTCATGCTACTAGATCATGATGAACCTACGAACTATGAATAAGCGATGGTGAGCCCAGATTCCGCAAAATGGCTAGAAGCCATGAAATCTGAGATGGGATCCATGTATGAGAACAAAGTGTGGACTTTGGTTGACTTGCCCATTGATCGGCAAGCAATTGAGAATAAATGGATCTTCAAGAAGAAGACTGATGTTGACGGTAATGTTACTGTCTACAAAGCTCGACTTGTTGCAAAAGGTTTTCGACAAGTTCAAGGGATTGACTACGATGAGACCTTCTCACCCGTAGCGATGCTTAAGTCTGTCCGAATCATGTTAGCAATTGCCGCATTTTATGATTATGAAATTTGGCAAATGGATGTCAAAACTGCATTCCTGAATGGATTTCTGGAAGAAGAGTTGTATATGATACAACCAGAAGGTTTTGTCGATCCAAAGGGAGCTAACAAAGCGTGCAAGCTCCAGCGATCCATTTATGGACTGGTGCAAGCCTCTCAGAGTTGGAATAAACGCTTTGATAGTGTGATCAAAGCATTTGGTGTTGGACATACTTTTGGAGAAGTCTGTATTTACAAGAAAGTGAGTGGGAGCTCTATAGCATTTCTGATATTATATGTGGATGACATATTATTGATTGGAAATGATATAGAATTTCTGGATAGCATAAAAGGATACATTAATAAGAGTTTTTCAATGAAAGACCTCGGTGAAGCTGCTTACATATTGGGCATTAAGATCTATAGAGATAGATCAAGACGCTTAATTGGACTTTCACAAAGCACATACCTTGACAAGGTTTTGAAGAAGTTCAAAATGGATCAAGCAAAGAAAGGGTTCTTGCCTGTGTTACAAGGTGTGAAGTTGAGTAAGACTCAATGTCCGACCATCGCAAAAGATAGAGAGAAAATGAAAGATGTTCCCTATGCTTCAGCCATAGGCTCTATCATGTATGCAATGCTGTGTACCAGACCTGATGTGTGCCTTGCTATAAGTCTAGCAGAGAGGTACCAAAGTAATCCAGGAGTGGATCACTGGAGAGCGGTCAAGAACATCCTGAAATACCTGAAAAAGACTAAGGATATGTTTCTCGTATATGGAGGTGACAAAGAGCTCATCGTAAATGGTTACGTTGATGCAAGCTTTGACACTGATCCGGACGATTCTAAATCGCAAACCGGATACGTGTTTTTATTGAACGGTGGAGCTGTCAGTTGGTGCAGTTCTAAACAAAGCGTCGTGGCGGGATCTACATGTGAAGCGGAGTACATAGCTGCTTCAGAAGCAGCAAATGAAGGAGTCTGAATGAAGGAGTTCATATCCGATCTAGGTGTCATACCTAGTGCATCGGGTCCAATGAAAATCTTTTGTGACAATACTGGTGCAATTACCTTGGCAAAGGAATCCAGATTTCACAAGAGAACCAAACACATCAAGAGACGCTTCAATTCCATTCAGGATTTAGTCCAAGTGGGAGACATAGAAATTTGCAAGATACATACGGATCTGAATGTTGCAGACCCGCTGACTAAGCCTCTTCCACGAGCAAAACATGATCAGCACCAAGGCTCCATGGTGTTGGAATCATTACTGTGTAATCTAGATTATTGACTCTAGTGCAAGTGGGAGACTGAAGGACATATGCCCTAGAGGCAATAATAAAGTTATTATTTATTTCCTTATATCATGATAAAATGTTTATTATTCATGCTAGAATTGTATTAACCGGAAACATAATACATGTGTGAATACATAGACAAAAACAGAGAGTCACTAGTATGCCTCTACTTGACTAGCTCGTTAATCAAAGATGGTTATGTTTCCTAACCATAGACATGAGTAATCATTTGATTAACGGGATCACATCATTAGGAGAATGATGTGATTGACTTGACCCCATTCCGTTAGCTTAGCACTTGATCGTTTAGTTTGTTGCTATTGCTTTCTTCATAACTTATACATGTTCCTATGACTATGAGATTATGCAACTCCTGTTTTCCGGAGGAACACTTTGTGTGCTACCAAACGTCACAACGTAACTGGGTGATTATAAAGGTGCTGTAAAGGTGTCTCTGAAGGTACTTGTTGGGTTGGCGTATTTCGAGATTAGAATTTGTCACTCCGATTGTCGGAGAGGTATCTCTGGGCGCTCTCGGTAATGCACATCACTAAAGCCTTGCAAGCATTGCAACTAATAAGTTAGTTGCAGTATGATGTATTACGGAACGAGTAAAGAGACTTGCCGGTAACGAGATTGAACTAGGTATTGAGATACCGACGATCGAATCTCGGGCAAGTAACATACCGATGACAAAGGGAACAACGTATGTTGTTATGCGGTCTGACCGATAAAGATCTTCATGGAATATGTAGGAGCTAATATAAGCATCCAGGTTCCGCTATTGGTTATTGACCGGAGACGTGTCTCAGTCATGTCTACATAGTTCTCGAACCCGTAGGGTCCGCACGCTTAAAGTTCGGTGACGATCGTAATTAGGGTTTTTGTGTTTTGATGTAACGAAGGTTGTTCGGAATCCCGGATGTGATCACGGACATGACGAGGAGTCTCGAAATGGCCGAGACATAAAGATTGATATATTGGAAGCCTATATTTGGATATCGGAAACGTTCCGGGTGAAATCGGGATTTTACCGGAGTACCGGGGGGTTACCGGAACCCCCCCGGGGGTTATTGGGCCTACATGGGCCATAAGGGAGAAGAGGAGGGCCGGCCAGGGCAGGCCGCGCTCCCCCTCCCCCCTAGTCCGAATAGGACAAGGAAGGGGGGGGCGCCCCCCCTTTCCTCTTTCTCCCTTCCTCCTTCCTTTTCCAACAAGGCAAGAGGGGGGAGTCCTACTCCCGGTTGGATTAGGACTCCTCCAGGCGCACCCATAGGGCCGGACGCACCTTCCCCTCTCCCTCCTTTATATACTGAGGCAAGGGGGCACACCATGACACACAAGTTGATCCTCGTGATCGTTCCTTAGCCGTGTGCGGTGCCCCCTTCCACCATATTCCACCTCGGTCATATCGTAGCGGTGCTTAGGCGAAGCCCTACGTCGGTAGAACATCATCACCGTCATCACGCCGTCGTGCTGACAAAACTCTCCCTCAACGTTTTGCTGGATCGGAACTCGAGGGACGTCACCAAGTTGAACGTGTGCAGAACTCGAAGGTGCCGTACGTTCGGTACTTGGATCGGTCGGATCGGGAAGACGTACGACTACTTCCTCTACGTTGTGTCAACACTTCCGTTGCCGGTCTACGAGGGTACATAGACAACACTCTCCCCTCTCGTTGCTATGCATCACCATGATCTTGCGTGTGCGTAGGAAATTTTTGAAATTACTACGTTTCCCAACAGCATTTCGCCTGCTGGGTGTGGGTCTGGGACATGGCTTTCATCCCCACCAGGCACACCTACTGGAAGCTTCCCTAGGGCGGGGGCCGCGCTGAGGAGATGGAGGGCCACTCGCCGCCTGACCGGCGGGTCGCCCTGCCGTCCGGAGTCGAACACTACGATCTGCTCATCCACGTCGACAGGGTGGAGGACTGGCCCCCCCGCTCGCCGCGCTCCTCGCACTCCGCTCAGAGCGGCTTGCCTTCCTCCGGCTTGGATCATGACGACGACCTGCCGCGCACCTTCCCCGGCACTTGGGTCATGCACGTGGAGGACGGACAGTCCGAAGAGCGCCACCGCCATCAACAACGCGCGCCGGTGGTCGACACTGGCCGCCGGGGGCTCCCTCGCGGTGACCCGCGCCGCGACGATGATGGGCGGGGCGGCGGCGGCCGTCGCTCTTGGAAGGACACGCTATTGGGACGCGGGCATGCCTCCAACGCCTCGTCAGGTGCGGACGGGGCCACAAGCAGAGTGCGCCACCGCAGCCGCTCCCCTCCGCCCCGGCGCTCGAGCAGTGGCCGGCATGGAAGACGCGACCGCTCCTCTGCCCAAGTGTACCCAAGCAAGAAGAAGACCGACAAGCACCGCCTGGCCAGCCTGGTGCACGTGCCCACGCCACCAACGGCCGTGCGCCTGCCCGCTCCTGCCACCACCCCCGCTCCTGACGGTGTCGACGAGTTCTTCACCACGGTAGACAAGGTGCTGATCGCCCCCATGGCTCCTGGCGACGACGTCGCAGCCCAGCTGGATGAGGTGATCGCGGCCTCGACGGCTGTGCCGCTCGAATTTGAAGAAGAAGCAAGGAAGTCCAAGGGCAAGGAATTAGTGGACATCCCGGACGTGTTCATCCCAACGCTCTCAGGTTCATGCCACAGTCCAGCGCTGCTCAGCTGCCAGCCCCTGACGGCCGTGATAACGGTTGCTGTCGAGCTGGGGGCAGTCACGCAGCAAGTTCAACTCCTCGAGATCGCTGAGTCCTGAACTGCGCCCCAACGCCTCTTCTGCGACAAACCGGCTCCCCTGCTCGGCCTGCCCTTATCCAAGCGCAGCTCTGCTCCCCCCAAGATGTGTGCCACATCTGTTCCCCCACCACGGCAGAGCGCACGCTAGGCAGCCCAGAACTGCAAGGTGCCCGTTGCCCAACGCGGCACGCTCCGCCTGGTTCAGGGCCTTGGCCTCCTTGGTCCAAAAGAGAAGATGACGAAGAAGGCGGCTGAGGCGCTCATGCGCAGGTTCGACGAGCCCCTCTCTGAAGAAGATATCGCCGTCATCGCCAAGCTCACCAGAATGGGCACGGAAGCTCTACGCATCGCTGCTGGCCTCAACGGGCCTGAAGGAGTCGCCGGGGAAGCCATGCTGTAGTCATGTTAGGGAGCTCTCTCTGTTGTAGTAGTAGCTGTAGTCTCCGGTGGCGGCCAGCGCCGGGCTGGTCTGAGTTAGGTTCGCTTCCCCCTGTGATTGTAGTAGTGTGAGGTCGAGCTGGCGCCGTCGTAGTTTGGGGCCTATTGGTGGGCGACGGCGTTCCCCGGATTGCTCGGTGGTGTACCTATGTTTTCTTAGTATGTGTAGTCACCGGAGAAACAACATGTGTCCCCATGAATGACGAACCCACCACACCCCCGATCATGAGCTGGAATGTTCGAGGCCTGAACTCACCGGTGAAGCGAGAAGCGGTTCGAGAGGTTGTGGCTGCGCATTGCACATCCATCTTGTGCTTGCAAGAGACCAAGATCGACGAGTGGATGCCGGCCCTCGTCCGCGACATCGGTAGCCAAATCCTGCAGGGATGCGCGGTGCTTCCCGCCACTGGCACTCGCGGCGGCATCACCATCCTGTGGAATCAGGACCTAGTCGACGTAGTCACCCACGCCGTTGGCCAGTTTGCGATCACTGTCAAAGTAAGCTTAGCTACACACCAGACCTTGTTCTGGTTAACTTCAGTCTACGGCCCGACCAACGACGCAGGCAAAGAGGCCTTCCTAGCCGAAATCACAAACTCTGCTCCACCTTGCTCTGAGCCATGGCTAATCAACGGCGACTTCAATCAAATTTACGAGGCTAGGGAGAAGAACAACCTCAACCTAAATAGGAGGCTCATGGGACGCTTTAGGGCCGCCTTAGATAGAGCCGGACTACGCCAAATCAAATGTGCAAACCGCAAATTCACCTAGAGCAACGAGCGCGACAACCCAACAATGGTGGGCATCGACAAGTTCTTCTGTAATGTGCCGTGGGAAATTTTGTTCCCCCAAACAATGCTGCTGGCTGCTTCCACGGCGTGCTCCGACCACTGCCCGCTGCTGCTCTCTGACGCAGCGGCCCTCGCCACCGCAGGTGCTTCAAATTTGAGTCATTCTGGCCCCGCTTTCCGCACTTCCTGGACACGGTGACCGCGGCATGGACGCGGCCAGTTGCAACCTCCTGTGCGATCACTCGCCTCCACGTCAAGCTTGCCCGCACGGCCAAGGATCTACGCATTTGGAGTCAGAGTCTCTTTGGCGACGCGAAGGTGCAGTTCCACATAGCTTGCGAGGTCATTTTGCACCTCGATGTAGCCCATGAAAGACGGCAACTATCGCCGGCCGAGCGTGAACTGCGGAAGGGCCTCAAGCTCAGGCTGCTAGGGCTGGCAGCGATCGAACGCTGCAGGAAGAAACAGGCATCTAGGCTCACCTAGCTACGCTCTGGCGACGCCCCAACAAAATTCTTCATGGTCAAGATCTGCTCACGAAGGAGGAAAAATTTCATTCACGACCTCACCATCGACGGGACGGTAACCACGGCCCACAGCGACAAAGAAACGGCCATCCACAGCCATTTTGACGCCATTCTTGGGACTGCAAGCCAGAAGGCATCTACGATCAACTGGAGCCAAATCAACATGCCAACGATCCAAGGAGGGGGCTGGACAACCCCTTTTCTGAGCATGAGGTGTGGGCGGCAATCCAAGCCATGCCGGCGGAAAAATCGCCAGGACCGGACGGCTTCAGTGGGCAGTTTTTCAGGGCATGCTGATAGATTATCAAAGAAGATGTGTTGTAGGCGTTCAACCAATTCTACAGCTTGGCCGGCAACAATTTTGGCCTGCTCAACTCTGCGATCGTTGCCCTGATCCCTAAAAAGGACGGCGCGAGCGGCATTGGCGACTACCGCCCAATTAGCCTGATCCACTCCATCGCCAAGCTTGTCTCCAAAGTTCTATCAATAAGGCTGGCTCCAGTTATCCAGAACATCATATGCCGGCCCAGACAACTTTTCTAAAGTCCAGATGTCTCCATGATAGTTTCGTCTACGTGCAGAACTATGTTAGGGCTTTGCATCGTCGGAAAACGCTGGCGGTTCTCCTCAAACTAGATATCTCTAGAGCCTTCGACAATGTTTCATGGTAATACCTACTCGAGCTCATGGTTACTTTAGGGTTTAGCGCTAGATGGCGGGATTGGATCACCCTGTTGCTTGTCACTTCTTCATCCGCCTTCCTCCTAAACGGCATCCCCGGCAAATCCATCCTGCATCAACGCGGCCTTCGTCAGGGCGACCCTCTATCGCCGCTTCTCTTCATCCTAACTATAGATCCCATCCATCGCTTGCTCAAAGCGGCCGAGGAAGAGCTTGTTATTGCACCGGTGCCTGGAAGGGAAATCAAATTCAGAGTTAGCCTCTACGCAGATGACGCCGTCATCTTTGCCAACCCGATCAAGGAGGAAATCGACCACCTCATGGACATCCTCAGTAGCTTTGGCGATGCAACCGGCCTGAAGATCGACAACGCCAAGTCTACGACGACCCTGATTTGCTGCAGCAACGTCGACCTCAACACAGTGCTCCAGTCTTTTGGAGGACCGACTACGCAGTTCTCAATTAGATACTTAGGGCTCCCTTTAACGATTGGCCGTCTCCGACTCGTTCACCTTCAATTCATCCTCGATCGTATTAGGGCTCGGCTTGCCGGATGGAAAGGGGGGAGATGCTGTCCATCGCCGCCCGCCGAGTACTCGTCAGATGTGTCCTTACGTCCATGCCAACTTTCACCCTCACGGTGCTACGTTTCCCCGCGAAGCTTCTCAAGGAAATTGACAAGTGCAGACGATGCTTCCTCTGGGGCCAGGATCAGGAGCTCTCTGGCGGCAGCTGCAAAGTTAGCTGGAGACGGGTCTGCTCACCGATCGAGCATGGGGGACTCAACATCCTTGACCTGACGAAATTCAGCCGCGCTCTCCGGCAACGCTGGCTCTGGCACGCCTGGAAAAGCCCGGAGCGGCCGTGGGCGGGGACGGAACCACCCTGCGACGCCTCTGGCCACGCCTTCTTTTGTGCGGCCACCAAGATTGTGGTCGGCAACAGCCAGACGGCCAGCTTCTGGCATTCGGCTTGGATCGACGCGACACCGTTGAAAGATCTCCATCCCACCCTTTTCAAGCTCTCCAGACGGAAGAACAGGTCAGTTGCGCAAGCACTTATCGACGATCGCTGGATCACCGACCTAGCTTACGGCGACGCCAGCTCAATCGCCCCGGAGGTGCTCAACCTGCACAGGCGGCTCCACCCGCGTTGCCTAGCCCTCCAAGAAGCTAGCCGGGACGATATCACATGGAAGATCGGTGCCTCCGGGCAGTACTCCGTGCGATCGGCGTACGCTACTCAGTTCCAGGGCCGCGTGGAATCCCGTCTACGCATGGTGATCTGGGACACATGGGCGCCTTCAAAGCTGATTTTTTTGCATGGCTGCTCCACCAGGACTGTCTCTGGTGCAACGACAGGCTACAACGTAGAGGTTGGATCAATAGCTATTTCTGTCAGCTTTGCCTCCGTAACCTGGAAAGCTCCGACCATCTGTTCTGGCAATGCCATTTTGCGACTGCAACCTGGACAAAAATCTCCGCCTAGCATTGCTGCCAGGCCATGCGCCAGGAGACCTGGATCGGCAAACAAAGCTCCATCGACAGAATACAGGCCATGGTCGAGGCCTCGCCACCAAATTACAGGAAGAGAGCCAAGGCACTCGCGATGCTTGCCCTTTGGGAGATCTGGCAGGAGAGGAACAATTGCACTTTCAGGGCAAAAGTGGCCAACATGGAAGATGTGACTCTTGCGATCAGAAGAGGCTTAAACCTCTGGCAACAAGGCGGCGCCAAGAACATCCAGAGCCCCTTCGGGGATCCGCCGAGAGAGTAGGCTAGCTGTTTTTGGTGCCGTAGGCACCCTGTCCCCCCTTTTTTTGTTTTTCTTCTTCATTCTTTCCTTGATCTCCCGATCCCCGCCTTGTCACTTTGTCATCTGCTCCCTGCTTTATATCAATGAAACACCAGCCTTGGCCGGTCCTTCAAAAAAAACTTTTAGGGACTGGCTAGGGTGGGATGAATGAAAAAGGTAACTTGGGTCGGTTGATTTTTTTGTTTGAACCGCCGGATGTGAATCAATTGGTCAAATGGCCATCTTCCACCTCCCGATCTCCCTCTTCACCTTTTTCCCCAAACCGCCAACAAGCACCGCCTGAAATGTATGCATCCGCTGCCCGAGGTTGGCGGCGCTCCGTGACCGCCTCGCCGCCCCGCCTGTCGTGGGAACGAGTTTGGCAGTAAAAGTAGGGGGTACGTAGGAGAGGGCAGTGTTCTAGCTACGACGAGGTTGTATGCACAAGTTTACGAGTTCAGGCCCCTCTCGAAGGAGGTAACAGCTGTACGTCTCGATGTCGCGGAGGCTCTGTCGATTGGAATGTGGAATAGTTACAGGGGGTGCGAACCCTTGTGCCAGAGGGGAGGGGCGGCTTATAAAGAGTGCGTCTGGGCCCTAGCAGCCCTCAGTTACACAGGGTTCAATGAGAGTTATGTCCTAAACGTTACTGGTAACGCCTGCAATAAATGGTCTTTATGACGATGGAGTGAGTGCCTGACCGTTGTCATCCTGGGGTGACTTTAGGCCTTCTGGAATCCGAGTGGGTTCTTGTATGGTCGGGTGGAGTTACCATGGTCTAGTGGAATTGAGACATCCGAGTGGAATCTTCCGTCGAGTGGATTGCACTTCAGGTTGATTTCAGTCGGTATCTTCTGTTGAACCTTGTAGGCCTTTAACTCTAGGGTAGTGTCGTTGGGTAGGGTGTCTAGGTCAGGCCTAAGACCCTACCCTAAGTACATGTCATCGTCACCGCCCTCTCCTCGCCCCCACCCACCCACACAACCGTGCTTGTCGCCACCCCCGACATCCCTCTAAACCGGCGAACCACCCAAATTCCCCCGCGAATCCACACCTCAAATTATCAAGTCTCGGACTCCCCCCACCCCCCTCGCTGCCGCCGGCTACAGCTCGTTCCTTGAGGCCTTGCCTGCGTCCTTCGGCCTCGCTTTGTTCACCCCGGCGCCACCGTCGGCAGCGGCCTCGGTGCTCCGCTGCGCCTCTATTGTCTTTTCAAACCAAATCAACTGGCCCAAACTTTAATTTCAGGCAACTTATTTTTAGCAAAACTGGCACTTTTAGCTGAACAACGCTGGATCAGACGGGAGGAGCACCGGTGATTACCACCACTAGTCGCTAACCCTTTTTGCGCGATGACAAAAGCAAGAGCAGGAGAGAGCCGGAGCACGCATTGGGCGATCTCATAGGCCGGGCATGCCATCAGAGGGTGTTTTGTCTGTCCTGTTTTCCCCGGCACACATCATATCATTGCGTGCCCGTGGCTGGCCACACTCGGCCCCTTTCCCTTTCCAAATTTCCGGTGTCCCTTCTCAATCATTACCGCTAAGCTAGCTCTGGCTCCTCCCAACACCACAAACTCAGCTAGCAGACTCCTGTAGTAGATTCATATCGCCATGTCGTGTCTCGTGTATGCTCTAGCTACCACCCGTGTCTCTCTCTGATGTGAATCTCTCCCTGTGTGTTGGTTAGTTAGTTAACAGCTGGTGTGGTGTGGTGTGGTCTGTGTGCCCACCCAGTACTATGTAACCAGCCCCTCCTCTCCAATTTATCAAGGATACATGTCCAAACAAAAATAAACAAACTATTTCGCTATCATGCATACATAGATAGCCCCACGACGTTAACGTCTCACAAGTCATGAGTACTAACTCTTTTGAGCTTCCATAATATTTTAGCATCCGTGTGGGCAAAATGGTGCTACATAGACATATTAATTATATCTGAAACTACGTTTATATATATTCATTTCTCCAACAAGTATTTTCGAATGAAGGGAGTATTATTTCCCATGCATATGCATGTAATCGTGCTAAATAGTTGTGTGTTGTAAGCTGGTTGGTTGGGTCCGTCGAGATTAATATCGGCATGAGCTTGGGCCGGCCACTCGGTCGGGTGGCACCTACTTGTCTCGACCTTAATTCTTCTCTTCCGGAATCATTTTGTATCTAATGACTGAATCTGGACGACGACGTGCCTACGCCTACTTTGTGCGTGGCCAACTGGCCATACATATACGTGCACCGTTGATACGTACTACTGTAGATTGGACCAACCATTTTCCTCTTGGAATGGAGCCAAGCAAGCCAGATCGATATCTAATCTAGCAAGTTCCATGCTCGTCTTGTCATGTTTATGATCGTGTGGTCACTACCGTCTACCTATAACCAATGTCTGAAATGCCTTGTGAATGAAACATCAGCGCCTACCTTCTTCTAAGCATGTCCAGTTCTGGCTATCCACCCATCTACGGACAAACACGAATGGATGGCAAGACACTGACCTAACTATATGTGTACTAACTTTAGTTTAGTACAAAGTTGTACTAAGGTTGAAACACTTATACTTTGGAACGGAGGGAGTAGGTAATTAGTAGTACTTCTCCATGACACGGTTAATTAACTATGGTGCTTTTCGACACATGCTATAGTACTGCATGCAGCAACAACAAACACTCTCTCTCTCTACCTATATATGAGCCTATAATCAGTTTTAGAAAAAACTGAGACTATATATGAGCAGGACTGAACATTTTCCAGGTTATTTAATTAATAATTTGCACGGTGAAAGAAACAGCTGGCAAATCCTTCCCTCTGCTATGGACACGTGGCGTTATTTTCTTATTCTCATTTTGCTGGCAATGTCGACACATACAACCAGCTTGAGGTCAAATAAAGTAGTGTGTACATGCAAAGAAAAAAGTGGCCTGATCCCCTACCAGTCATGCTCAACACCAATTTGATAAAAAAGTTTAGGATTCCTGACGCACGCACCCTGGCCAAAATATATAAATCTCTCTGCTTTACGAAAATCTATGCCTTAGATACAAAGAATGCAGAAAGAGAGCACACAACTGTGGTAAGATGAAATTCTAGCGGAACCGATATCTATGGGTAGTATGATCGACTAAGTTATTTTACCGATGCTGGTATGTACCGGTGGCCAATCCACCATCCATCACTTTTGTCAAGATTTGTGCATATCTTATACTCTATTTCCAGATATTAGATTGGACATAGCAATACATGTACTGATGTCAGATATTGTCAGCTTTACAGAAGAGAGAGAGAGTTAAAATAGAGAGAACGGTGCATGCATGCATGCATTCTCTCAAGCCATACATATGACATGCTTTATTTTTCTCCTCATATTTTTAATGATTCATATCTTTTGAACCAAATGTCTATTATTGAAACTTTTTATATATTTGAATTCGTGGTGACAAGACCTTCAGAACAAGATCAATTTTGGATATGTTTGAAATATATTTTATTTTATATATTTCAATTTTGTTTGAAATCACTTTCATAAAAATTAGATTGTTTCACTATGTCATAGAAGTTTTTCCTAGCGTTTCACTCATTTTCATAAACTGGAATATGGAACTCACAGAGACACGGATATATTTGATAGGACAACATTTTTTCTAGCTTTTCCTAGTGTTTCGCTCATTTTTCACAAACTGGAATATGGAACTCACAAAGTTTTATCTAGTGTTTCGCTGATTTTCAATCATTTGAATAAACATATTTCACTCATTTTCAAAAGATAGATTAGGCCCATTCAAAATGATGGATATCACTCATTCGAAAATTTATTTCAAACATTTCAGACAACTGATTTCACTCATTGAATCAAACAACACATTTCACTCATTTGATACAACTGATTTGAGTCGTTTCAATTGAAAGAAATACATGTTTCAATAATTTGAAAAGCTAATTTCACTCATTTGAAAATAAAAATATTCTTGTTTCAAGAAGCTGGTATATGTCACAAAAATAAACTTAAATTATTTCATAAAACTAACTTCACTCATTTGATGTCACTTGTTTCAAATAACTCATCTCGATTATTAAAAAAACGATTTCACTCAATTGAAAAGAAAAAAATTCGCTCGCTTCATAAAACAGATTACGCTCATTTCAAAAATTATATTTCACTCATTTCAAAAACGATTTCACTCACTCAAACAATGATTTCATTCAATTCATAAAATTGGTTTCATTGAATTCAAAAAACATATTTCAATTAATTGAAATAACCCATTTCATAAAACTGATTTCACTCATTACAAAAAATATCTCAAAAACTAATTCCACTTTGTATTTACGAAATATATTCAAATGTATTTCAATCATCTCAAAAGTTAGTTTCAAATGTTTGAAATATAAATTTTAACTTGAAATAAGTGAAATTTAAATGCTATGAAAAAACAATTTCACTCGCTTCATAAAATAGATTTCGCTCATTTATAAAAAAAATTGAAATAATCTGTCTCACATGTTTTAAAATAACTAGTTTCACATTTTCTAAATAACAAGTTAAAAATATTTCATGATGAAATTTGTTTCATATGCATGAAAACAGAATGTACTCATTTGAAAATTTTGGTTTCACTCAAAAACTTATTTCGTGTATTCCATAAACATGTTTCACACATTTGAAATGTTGAAATTAAAATATGTTTGAATGTATTTAAGATTGGTCTTGTTCTGAAGGTCTTGGCATCAGGAGTTCAAATATATAAAATGTTTCAAAAAACAAGTTGCAGTTTAAAATATATGAATGAATGAAATTGCCAAAGAGAAAATAAAGGGCGTGAATTAGTCTGACATGTGATGCATCTTCAGTACGTGAGAATGAGGAGAGAGAATGGACCATGCATGCGTCAAGTATAACTATATTGCTGACATGGGCCCCTTACATCTGACATTGATTTGACTATTAATAAAGATACAAGAGATAGACTCTCATTATACACATCTATACATTGTTTGTGGGCCTCCCTATAGCATGAATCACTTCGCATTTGAGTGGCAGATGGTTTGCCGGTAGGTACCGTATCCGGTAAAAAGAGGTTTGCGGTAGTATGATGCCATCCATTTCTTACTCTCATATTGCTGGCAATGCCCACATTCAACAGCTGGTGGTCAAATAAAGCAGTGTGTATATATCCAAAGAAAAAAGCGGCTTGATCTCCTATCAGTTCTGTTCTCCACCAATTTTTTATCAAAAAAGTTCAAGATTCCTGACGCACGCACCCTGGCCACAACATATATATCTCTCGGCTTTACAGAAATCTATGCCTTAGATACAAAGAATGCAGAACCAGAGCACACAACTGGGACATAAAAGGTTTCACAATCGCATAAAAGAAAGAAAATAAACTAGGGATAAAAAGGATCATCTCCGATCACGAATCTGGAAGGAAAGGCATCTCCCTCCTTTTAATTCGAGCTTAATTTTGTTCTTAAAGCAAAGAGAACGCCTTGGCTTCGGCTTTCACTTTACTTAGTACTTAGGTTCACAAAAGAAATGATATACAATTGCTAAATGGTGATTGGTGTTCCTTTCATGATGAATCCGGAGTACCGGTTAGCTAGATGTCATGGCGTATTTGGAGTACCGTGTTACAAGATTAGGAAAAGAAACATAAGAACAAGAAAATTGCACAAATTTGACATCGTGGCATTTTGGGTCTTACTAAATTAACTGCACCACGGGAAGACTGCATGGATTTCGCGGAGGATCAAGTCTTTGCTATAACTATCATAGCAGAAAGAAAAATGTAGTTTAGGGCATCTCCAAAGCTGACCTGCAAAATGTCTTCGGTATATGTTCGTTTTTATGTCCGGACGTGTTCCGCGGACAAAATTTCGAAGGGAGCCATCCGATGCTAATCACAAAGTAATCATGTCGAAAAAAGAGAAAGTAAGTGGGGACCATGCATGTAGTAGAATGTTTGTGGTTTGGTGTCCAGTTAGGAGGAGAGAGAAGAGAGGGGGATCTAGCCTATTTTTTTTCGAAAGGTAGATGAACCCTGTTAATCGACAGACACATGGGTGGAAGGAGGCATGTCTTGTGGTCAATTGTATTATTTAATTATATAGCATCTCGAATATCAACTACTCCTCCATTGAGGTTTGCAAGGCACCCTTGTTTTGGGGGTCAAATTTTGACGATGAATTTGATTAGCGAACAAGTATACCACTGGATTTGTATTTCAAAGAGATTTCTCACAGTATAATTTTTGTGACATATAGTAGTTCACATTTTATTAGTTAACTTCATGGCCAAAATTTGGTCCAAAATAAGAGGGGGCTTAATAAACGCAGACGGAGGGGATAACCTAAACAACCCCCCCCCCCCCCCCCCCCCCCCCCCCACACACAAGGCAACTAGGGGAAAGCCTTCCTCCACTGATCTTCGCGGGTGAGCCCATGTATTTGCCTCCCGCCTGCTTGTCGCTCCATTGGCCGGTGGCGGGGAGGGGAATCTTGGTGTCTCGCTTGAAATAGTAGATAGGTTAGGGTTTTAGTCCTCACAAAGGCGATGCTTCATCTTCAAATTAGTCTTCAGGGCTCTGATGTTCCTCGAGTTTGTCCATCGGGACGGGTTTGACGGAGCTCTGGCGTAGATCCCTATTGGCTCCTCGGAGCAGCGAGATTAGGGTTTCTTGTCGTGTCTACGCGTCCTCGAGATTTGGTGTCAGACTCTTCAGATCAATTCAAAGGTTCAACTACGATGACTGCGGCTTCGACGCGATGATCCTCAGGGGCACGTGTATGAAGACTTCTCGGCTGCCATCAACGAGGTTAAGCCGGTTCCGGTATCGGAGCAGCGACAACGGTCGTTCGATGGTGCAAGGACCTCGATAATTTTTTATTATGTATGGGATGCTCTGGTGAACCTTTATCTGATTTTTCTGAAAAGAAAAAACTAGATGGAGGAAGTATAAGTTAGGGTATGTTACAAATAGATGGAATACGGGCTTCGCATTCAAAGTAATGGTATTCTTAATGGCGTAATCTTTGTTACATATAAGTGGTGTTTATTGGTCGAATTGATGATCAAAAGTTTGATTCAGAACACAAGACCTGGAAGGCTGGAACTGGAAGCCCGCGAGGCAACTACAAAACCGCCGTAGCTTAACACAAAGCGCATGAGCGTGCTATGCTAGTGCTACCCACCAACAACCCTATGACCGGACAAGATTCACATCATTCATGTGTTGCTGTCCATCATTTCCCGAACGTTACGGCTAATCTAAAAGGATACCCCTCAACCCCAGCACCAACCTAAAAGCAGTTAAGCAAAGCTTGATGCACGCTTATTATTGACCAGTCACGTCGCCGGCCGGCCGGTACGGCGTTGCCATCCACGGTCGACCGGAGACGGGCACCGTACGTCCACGACAATGCCCTCGTTTCGTTATCTCGCACATGGGCCATTGCGACCGATTGATGCACCACGCGCACGCAGTAACGACGACACGTATGTACAGTATGTACACGGTGCGAGCTAGCCGTCGTCGCTGGAAAAGACCGTACGTACTAAGTGCACCCGACTGACAGCAGACCGATCGGTCATGGCGTGCACGGCAACCCCTCGTGCGAAGCGACCGAGTGACTGACTGACTGACAGCACGCACAAACAAAAGAGGTCGCACGCCCGTATGTATGCGTGCGCCATTACGACGTATGTACAATGCTGAATACTTAGGAAAGTGCTTAGAAAAATAAACCAAATTACCTGAAGCATCAGTGTTTATTTCTG
The DNA here is from genome assembly GCF_003073215.2 of Triticum urartu. NCBI lineage: Eukaryota > Viridiplantae > Streptophyta > Magnoliopsida > Poales > Poaceae > Triticum > Triticum urartu. Next base: position 563,664,310 of record NC_053022.1, on the reverse strand, counting down.
CTGGAGAGACGTCTACTTAAACATCTATCCTTTACAAATAAACATATATGCTCAAAGAAACGCTGGTTTATTTATGCTTAAAGAAACGTCTATCCTCGTGCGACGCATCTTCCCTAAACGCTTTGCATTGTACAAGGCGTTAGAGGAAAACAGCGGCTGCTGGTGCTGCGGGAGTGGCCGGCCATGCATGCTTGCACCTCGAGCGCCAACGGCAACGGGGGGAAAGCACCGTGGGCATGCATGCACTCACGCATTGCAAATGTCGGGTGGATCTGCCACAGTTTTTGTTTAACCAAATCGCCTATCTTTTCAAAATCTCTATCGAACCAAGTCTCTGTCAATGCCATATTTGTCAGATTTTACGTGAAGATCCGGGCGAAAAAATTCTGTTATTTTTCTTACATGTTATGCTACTTGACTGATACATAACTAAATCTCACTCGACTGATACCTAACCACATTCATCACTTTACATTATTATTAAACACCATTCGGGAAAATTTTGTAAAGCATTGCTGTGGCTGGCACCGTCAATGCCATACGTACGTATAGTTGACATTCTCTTTTTTTTTGCAGTGAATATAGTTGACATTCTCTTTTTTTTGCATGGATATAGTTGACATTCTCTCGAGGACGTCAGTTGCATGTGACTATGAGAATACTGTACCATTTAGGATGCTCGGTCCACGATGAACACAAGTAACTCATCATACAAGAGCGTTTATTTTAATTTATTTATTTTTGCGGAAAATAGAAGGGCGCTACTAGAGACTGCTTTCTCCATTGGAGTTTATTAGTCCTCTTTGAGTTTTGAGTCCAAATTTAACTATGAAAGTGAATAACAAAACCTGGATGATATGCCACAGAATTATATCGTTAAATTTATATGCGAAAGAACTTCCAAATGATACATTTTTTGTGCCGTAAAACTCCTAATTCATTAGTTAAATTTTTGATCAAAATTAGCCTCAAAATTTGTGAGAAGCTTGTAAACCCGAAGAAAGGAAGTATTTTCGCTGAGAAACTCGCATCATGAGATCCATGCATCCAGTCTCCCTTTTTTCACTCTATAAAAATGTAGCCTCTCTATTTTTTTCCTCCGAGTATTTTGTACTACCTATGTCCTGGTTTATTGGTCCTCTTTGTATTTAGTGTTAAAATTTTATCATAGATTTAACTAACATAATGTTAATGTATGTCATAAAAATTATATCCTTGAATTTGTATTTAAACATTGCTTCTAATAGTACTATTTTTTGTGACATGCATTAACATTTTATTAATTACACCATGATCAAAATTTGACACAAAATACTAAGGGACCAGTAAACCAGGGCGGAGGTAGTAATCATCGTCTACTTGTTCATAGATTAATAATCTTCAGGGTCATTTGCCGAACGACACACCAAAACCTTGTGCACCAACCAACTACACCCAAACCAAACCAAGGCTGGATGCGTGCTTAGAGCATCTCCAGCCGTTTGGCCCCTCAGGACGCTGAAAAAGAGCCCTCCGGGGGCGAGCCGGCGCTAGATTGGTGCGTGGGGGTGGCCTATCTCCCAGTCATCGGTCCACCGGTCGCCCCGGGTGCGGTGATGTTGTGTACAAAATATATACAAACTCGGCGACATTTGCACGAATTCGCGAAACTTCATTCAAATTTGTACGTAAAACATGAAAACATGCAAACTACGACTGAACTACGCCTAGCCGCCACCGTCCGCCACCGCGGCGGTCTACATGTCGAGAAATCTGTAGAAGTGGGTGTAGTCGCCACCGTCGTTGTCATCGTCGTCGTCATCGTCGCGCGGCTGGCTTGGGCCGGCGACATCGCTGCTGCAGCCCTGGCCAGGGTCGGCGAGGCGAGGTGGCGCGCTAGACGGCCCGGCCTCGTCCTCCTCGTCGCTGTCGAGGACGATGACGCCGCGCTCCTCGCGCCCGTGGCGCCGGGCCAGGAGCTGCGCGTACGCCCGGCGCTGGCGGCGGACCTGCTCATGGACGTAGTCCTCCTTCGCCCACTTGAGAGCGGACTCGTCGTCGGGGGCTGCCATCTCGACGTGCTCCGGCGCTTTACCGGAAGCAGCCCCGGCTCGGGCTTCGGCCGGACCAGGTGGAGGGAGCGCCTCCCCGGAGCCAGACTAGGCAGGGAGGGCCGGGCACCCTCGTTGATGACGAGGGCAATGCTGCAGGTGCGGCGCCCAAGCGGCGTCTCCTCCGGCTCGGGCTTGACAGGGCGGAACGCGGTCGGTGAGCCAGAACCCGACGACGAGGACGACCCCGCCTCCATCCACAGCGGTGTCCAAGAGCTACCACAGTGACGAGAGAAGGTCGGCAGCTGCAGATACTCGAGGCGCAGCACGTTGCTGGTCTCGATGTGGTCGAGGACGGCCTCGAGGGTGCGGCCTGGCACGCCCCACCACTCGCGTCAACCGAAGCCATTCGCCGCCGCGCCGTCGCCTGGGTACCTCTCGGCCATGTTTCTCGTCGGCGGGAAGATAGGAGTGTTGCTATCTACGCCGGAGAGTGGGGGAAATGAGAGCTGTGGCGTCCACCGGCGGGGAGGTCGTCTTTTATAACCGTAGCGGGGCGGTGACGGGCTGCATGCCAGGCGATGCATGGCTGGACACGCGTCGCGGCACGTTCACTGCGCCGCTCGTGAGAGGCATCAATGGAGGCTGGCCGGCGCGGCAGCACGGCAGCCTTCGCATTGATTCCCACGGGAATCGAGGCGATGAGGACGACGAAGCAGCGTCTCGCTGACTCAACGGACCCATTCGCTTTCGCGCCAAAACCACTCGCCCCGGCGTTTTCGGGCGCACCCCTAGTGCGCCGGGTTCAGTCTGGATTCGCCGGCGCTAATTTTGACTCAAACCGACAAAAAACAGGCTCGTGAGGGCACGACTGAACCGATTTTTTGATACCGACACGACAAAAACGCGTGAAGAGAGCTGCCGGGGACACGGCTGGAGATGCTCTTATGAAGCCCATCGATCTCGTCGGGTTCCAGCCGGGCGGTACGGCGTTGCCGTGGGAGGAGATCGGAGACAGACACACACGTACTATTGCGATTACTACTCACATGGTCACTGACGGTCCAGTTAGGGACTGCCCGTGCGTCCACGGCACAAGTCACACACGAGAATACACGTACGGGTACGGTGCAAGCTAATTAAGCACCCGACAGGAGACCGGTGGCTTGCACGCCAACCCTCGCGTGAAGCTGACACGCTGACTGACTCGCCGACGGCGAGCGAGCGAGCAGTCAGGCACAACCCAAGAAAAAAGTCAAGTCGCACTTGTGTATACGTATGCGTGTGCCGGTACGTATGTCTGCGGCAGAGACGACCAGCGACTCCTCATCCTGCGGGAAAGCCCGGCCATGCACTCATGTCGATCGCCAACGGCGGCAAAAATTTGTGTTTTGACCTTTTTCTGAAATCTATTTAAAATCTGACTTTAATTTAATTTTTTTTTAAGATTTGACCCTTTTGCTACCGCCAGGGTTCATGGTGGTAGGGTGTAACACCCTACCGTCAGGGACCTTGGCGGTAGGAAACATCTCTATCGCCAAACATATTGGCGGTAGTCTGTACAACCCTACCGTCAAGGTGGTTGGCGGTAGGCACAGGCACGCACTGTGTTTAACACTTAGAAAAAATTTTCGGTAGAGCATGCAACCCTAACGTCAGGGACCTTGGCGGTAGGCTGTTAGACCCTACCGCCATGGACCTTGGCGGTAGCAAAAGGATCGGATCTCAAAATTTTATCAGACCAGCGTCAGATCTCGAATAGATATCGAAAAAGGGTCAAAACACGAAATTTAGCCGCCAACGACCGACGGAAGAAAGCAACGCAACCTGGCCATGCATGCATGCATCCATTTTTAGGGATTGCCTAAGGGTTGTATGAATGAAAAAATAATTTGGATCGGTCGATTTTTTTGATCCATCAAATTTCAATCCATTGGTCTGATGGCTTTCTTTTACCCTTGATCTCCCTATTCATCTTCTTCCCCCGAGCCGCATGAGTTGAATCGTCTGCATCCGCTACCCGCGGCCGGCGATGCTCCGTGACTGCCTTGCCAGCTCATCCTCTCCCAGGCGTCCCACACCGTCGTGCTTGTTGTCGCCCCCTCCATCCTTCTAAATCGGTGGACCACATAAATTCCCCTCGCGAACCTCCACACAGGCGCGCACTTGTGGGGACACACACACACACCTCAAACCATCAAGTTTCAAACTCACCTTCTTTAGCTGCCGCCGACTATAGCTTGTTCCTGGCCGAGACCTTCCTAGTGTCCTCGGGACTCGCCTTGCCCGTCCCGGCGCCGCCGCTGGCATTGGCGTTGATGCTCCGCTGCACCTCCATCATCTTCGCAAACAAAATCGACTCTTCGCAAACAATATCGACTGATCAAAATTTTAAATTGAATCGACAAAATTGGCGTTTTTAACCGAACAACGCTGAATGATAACCCACAAGTATAGGGGATCGCAACAGTTTTCGAGGGTAGAGTATTCAACTCAAATTTATTGATTCGACACAAGGGGGCCAAAGAATATTTTCAAGTATTAGCAGCTGAGTTGTCAATTCAACCACACCTGAAAATTTAATATCTGCAGCAAAATGTTTAGTAGCAAAGTAATATGATAGTAGTGGTAACGGTAGCAAAAGTAATGTTTTTGGTATTTTGTAGTGATGATAGCAATAGCAACGGCAAAGTAAATAAGCGAGGAACAATATATGGAAAGCTCGTAGGCAATGGATCAGTGATGGAGAATTATGCCGGATGCGGTTCATCATGTAACAATCATAACCTAGGGTGACACAGAACTAGCTCCAGTTGATCAATGTAATGTAGGCATGTATTCAGAATATAGTCATACGTGCTTATGGAAAAAGAACTTGCATAACATCTTTTGTCCTACCCTCCCGTGGCAGCGGGGTTCTAATGGAAACTAAGGTATATTAAGACCTCCTTTTAATAGAGTACCGGAACAAAGCATTAGCACATAGTGAATACATGAACTCCTCAAATTATGGTCATCGCCGGTAAGTATCCCGATTATTGTCACCTCGGGGTTAACGGATCATAACACATAATATGTGACTATAGACTTGCAAGATAGGATCAAGAACTCTCATATATTGATGAAAACATAATAGGTTCAGATCTGAAATCATGACATTCGGGCCCTAGTGACAAGCATTAAGCATAGCAAAGTCATAGCAACATCAATCTCAGAACATAGTGGATACTAGGGATCAAACACTAACAAAACTAACTCGATTACATGACAAATCTCATCCAACCCATTACCGTCCAGCAAGTCTACAATGAAATTACTCACGCACGGCGGTGAGCATCATGAAATTGGTGATGGAGGATGGTTGATGATGACGATGGCGATGGATTCCCCTCTCCGAAGCCCCGAACGGACTCCAGACCAGCCCTCCGAGAGGTTTTAGGACTTGGCGGCGGCTCCGTATCGTAAAACGTGATGAATCCTTCTCTTTGATTTTTCTCTCTCTGAAACCAAATATATAGAGTTGGAGTTGAGGTCGGAGGAGCTCCAGGAGGCCCACGAGGGGCAGGCGCGCCCCCCACCCTCGTGGACAGGTGATGGCCCCCTGGCCTTCATCTTTTGCGAGGATTTTTTATTATTTCTAAAAAGTTGCTCCGTGAAGTTTCAGGTCATTCCAAGAACGTTTGTTTCTGCATATAAATAACACCATAGCAATTCTGCTGAAAACAGCGTCAGTCCGTGTTAGTTCCATTTAAATTATGCAAGTTAAAGTCCAAAACAAAAATAAAAGTGTTTGGAAAAGTAAATACGACGTAGACGTATCACGGATCAGACGATAGAGCACCTGATGATTACCACCACTTGTCGCTAACCCTTTTTACGCGATGACAAAAAGAAGAGCGCGAGAGAGCCGGAGCACGCAGTGGGCGATCTCATTGGCCGGCCATATGGTTATTTTGTTTGTCCTGTTTTCCCCGGCACACATCATTGCCTGCCCGTGGCTGGCCACACTCGGCCCCTTTCCCTTTCCAAATTTCCCGTGTCCCTTATTAATCATCACCTGCTAAGCTAGATTGGAATCCTCCGGCCAGGCCAGCCAACGCCACAAACTCAAGCTAGCAAACTCCTGTAGCAGATGCATGTTGCCGTGTCGTGTCTCGTGTGTGCTCTAGCTACCACCCATGTCTCTCTTTCAATCTCTCTGCGTTGGTTAGTTAACTAAGCTGGTGTGTGTGCGCCCACCCAGTACTATGTAGCTAGCCCGTCCTCCCCAATTTATCATGCATGCTTGTCCAAACAAAACAGACAAACAAATAATCTTGCCATCATGCATGCACGTACAACCCCACGACGTGAACGTCTCACAAGCAGTATTAAGAAAAAGAGTCCAAGCTTTCATAGTATTATTTAAGCATCAGCGTGGGCAATATGGCTTGTGTCGTGCATGCATGCATGTCATCTCGTCGCGGTTCAATCGGCAGTTGTGGTGGCGGCGTTGGTTGCCACCAAGTTTGGGTCATATATATCGTCCGGCTAAATTAATAGATTATCCATCTGGTTTGTTTCGTGCCTGAAATATATTGCTATTTCCGATGCATGCATGCACATGCATGCATATATGGTTGTGTGTGGTTGGCTGGCTGCTTGGGTCATGATTTAAATTTTGGTACCAGCTGGGGCCGTTCACTCGACCGGTAGGTACCTAATTGTTGTCTCGACCTTAAATCTTCTCTTCTGGAATCATTTTATATCCGATGTTGAATGAATCGGACGACGACGTGCCTACGCCTACTTTGTGCGTGGCATACATACATATACACATGTGCAATGGATGTTTGCATGATAGGTACATTGGACCAACCATTTCATCTTGGAATGGAGCTAATTATAAGCTAGCCAGATAGATACCTAGCTAGTTCCTTGCTAATCGATCTTATCATCTTTATGTTTGTGGGATCACTCTGCATATGCTGATATGCAACCTCACATGTGAGCTAGCTATAGAATATTGTCCGCATGCCATGTGAATGAAACGTCAGCCGCGCCTACTTCTTCCCTTCTACTCGATGTCCATGTTCGACGTGCGACTCCGCTGGGCCATCAACCGACAAAAAAGGATGGCATGACACTGACCTAACTATACATATACTACTACATAGGTAATTAGTGCATGGAACAGTTAATTAACTAAGCTGCCTTTCCACACATGCATGCTATAGTACTGCTACGTCATTTTATCTCTATTCTTTTTTTTTGCAAAAAGGCCTCAGGCCAGGCTATATATTAAAAATGACAAGACCTTAGAAACATACCCATACGAAAAGTAAAATTACAAGCCTTGAGGTGCCGAAGTTTCCTTCCTCCTGCATCCATCACAGCTCGTGATGAGTAAAACTCGGTGCCGCCTCTGGTATTCAAGCTGAAAAGATTTTGCACGATCAAATGGTATTCAGGTTATTTCAGTTGCGCGGGGAGGGAAAAAAAGAGTACCCGGCAAATATAACCCCTCTTGCTTAGTTGTCAAAAATAAATAAATCCCCTCCGGCTTTGGACACGCTGACTAGGATGTCCTCCTCCGTAAAAAATATATGAAAGCGTTTAGATCACGCTTTTCTTTATGGAGGGAGTACGTATTGTTTTCTAATTCCCATTCTAGTCGAAATATCTGTATCAACCAGCTGGTGGTTAAAGCACCCTAAACAAAGGTGGCTTGCTCTCCTGTTGTAGTTCTGTTGTGCACCAATTTGATCGTCAAAAGTTTAAAATTCCTGACTGCGCGCCCTGGTCTCAGTATACGAACCTAGCTGCTTGCTTTACGGAAATCTAAGCCTTGGATACAAAGGATGAGGAAAGAAAGAGAGCTCGACACAACTGGGAGATAAATAAAGGGGATCAGCGATGATGAATCTGGTGGGTGCATACGTTCGTATCTCTCTCCTTTAGTTCGATCTTAATATGTTCTTAAAACAAAGAGAATGAACGCCCTGGTTTGGGCTTTCACTTTACTTAGTATACATAGGTTCACGCCTTAACGGCAAAGATTTTGTCGACGAGATGCACCCCCTTCGTCTCGGGCCCATGGTTGGTGCTTGCTCAGAGACTTTAAACTCACTAGTATAATGCCCGTGCGTTGCCACGGGTTTTTGAAATATTTCGCTGAAATTACGTAAACATAATGCATGTTAAATTTCATATATAAAGAAAGATAGCATGGGCACAATCGAGTAATAATTTAAATCCACTTCACTTACAATGTAAATCGATAACAAAAAGTCAATTTGGCCATGCATACATATAAAACGATGATCTACCTAAAAATCGGTTACAAATTAAGATCTATTTAATGCGCTTAAGAAATTCTCGCACAATATCAGAAATGTTGTATTTATCTTCATTGGCACAATATTTGAGCAAGTATAATAAAAACGTCTTCCTCAACTCGTACCCATCATGCACAAGCAATATATGCAATTAGCATGAATCCTTCAGATTGAAGGTCTTAATATGTGTAACAGGGAATACTCACTGTACAAATCAGAAACTAATTCTTTACCATTCCACCAGATCATAACAAAAAAATAGCCAAAAAAATCTCTGCAATTTGCTAAATTAATATTATCTTGAATATATAGTGATAATGCAAATAAAATGTATTAGTATGGTCATGATGCATGTTAGTTCCAAGGGAGTGCCTTTGCGATTAACTAACAAGAAATTTATGTTTTAGTTGAACTCGCTTGTCGCTGGTCTTCCTCCAATTTTTTGTGTTCTCTCTTCACTCGTCGATCCAACCACTTCCACTACACCCCACTTGAGAGCATCGACATCCTGGCACCCCAAACCGTCCCTATACGCACGGTCGAATGGACCGGTCACTAACAACTATGATGTCTGAACCTCCGCCTAGTTGTTAGTGCAATGTGCGTATGCTTCAGAGATAGCAATTTCGAAGGCAACATGCATGTGCTTTCACCTCTGAAAGAGCTATAGAATATGCTGACTTACCTATGTGCACTTCCTAAATCAGGCAAAAAAAATTTATTTCTATCAGCAATATAAAAAACTTAATATTAGATCAAATTGAATAATACAGCAGAATTGCCATTTTAGACTTTTCATCCATCACTGAATACAAAATGAAGGGACAATGTCCACTGACCATGCAAATATGTTGACCATGGGATATTTAGGCTGGCATATATGGGAAACCAAAGCTACAAAATAACTCAGTATGCTAGGGATAGATAAAAAATATTGTAAAAGGGATAAAAACAAATCTGCAGCAACTCACGACCCTATGAACTCGTATTCTCAGGGAGCAAGCGAGTGAAGCCGCCACGGCAGGCTAGCACCGAGGGACAAGGGTGACAACTGCCTCCCCATCCAGTGCCTAGTGATTCTGCCGGCGCCACTTTCATCATGAGCCCACCAATACCACTCGTGTGTTGTAGAGAAACTATGAATTGAAATTATCATCGAAAGCAAGAAAATGAAAATGTTCCTCTCCTCTCCCCTCCCTCATGTGAAATACCCAATTCATGGTTGCCTCACTACATTCAGCGTAGCTCGGATGTGCAATGTTCTCCTCCAACGCTTAACAGATTCATCATAGCTCACAACTGGACGGGCCTTGCGGGTTGAAGAAAAAAAATTCAAACCTAAACAAAAACAACAAATTGAGGACAACTTACAAGGTAAAAGCGAGGAAGCACACACCTACATGCTCAAACAGAATAGAAGATGCAACTACACTATATAATTTGGGAAATGCTTACCATCACCCAGCGGATCGTAGTGGCCGCGTCCGCCACCTTCCCTGTGTGACACGTGTCCAATTGAGGGCGAGCATACCATCCTTCATCGAACACGCTTCTGCAACAAGTGCTATGTTTCTGAAACAGACACGGTGTTGCAATGGACTATGACGGTTTATGTTTTGCAACAAAATCTCTGTTGCAGAAATTTTTCTGCAACAAGACCTTACTTGCAAAAATTGCAAAACAAACTCAGGTAAAAAAGAAAAAATTGCGACAAAACAGCTGCTGCAACAAGACTCGTGTTGCGAAAATAAAATAATTTTGCAACAAAGTCTGTGTTGCAATGGTGAAGACGCATTCAGCCGCTCCATGCAACACATCATTTTGGCTAGCGACCCGGCTGATCTGTTAAAAAGATCAACCGGCGGACACGTAGCACGCCCCATATAATTCACTCATTAAAGGAGGCATCACTCACTGTTCAAGTCTTAGATGTAATTTAGATCGGACAATAATAATGCAACTTGCACATTGAAATTATGGAAATTGAGACAAAACAATATGCACTAAGAAGTTTCGAAAATTCAATATGGGTCATACTACTATATAGTCATATTATCTGCACCGTCGGTCCTCATAGGGATTTGCCATCAAAGGGTATAATGAGCCGTATTGATATAGGGTGGGCGCTTTATGTACAGTGTTTCTAACATGGAACAGTCATCATTTATTGATGGACCCATCATGCTGGTACTCTATGGTCTCGTTGTTTACCACTTTTCATAGACCGGCTTACACACGTTCTTGGTCCGGCTCCCAGGCGTACGATGGAAGCCAGGGCAGGCGGGACTGGGATCCAGTGACTGCACTCACAGCAACATGCGCCCAGTTCAGCCATCCAAACATTGGCGCAAGTGAAAACAACCCCCACTTTTCTTTTTGACATGAAAACTGCCCAACACTTGACGCTCAGGCATTCAGCGCAACAGAACATAAAGGAGAGACTCGGCCATTAGACATACAAACAAAAATTTGTGTTCGAGTCATTAAAGAGTACAAACAACATTTATATATTCAGTACTACCGAATTTGATACATTAAAATTCAGACTTAGCAGTCCTTAACACATCAAAAAATAGCAGTCCTGTATGTTGTACCAAATCATCGATATTTAGGCCCCGTTCGGCAATGCGCCGGCTCGTTGAAATCCGTGGATCTGCGGAGCATCGTTTCGCCCGCTCCAAGACTTTCCACTGCAGCTCCGTCCGCTCCCGGAGCGGAGCAGTGGAGCGGATGGACACCGAACGGGGCCTTACACTCAGAAAATCCATTCATCACAAGAAATTTCAGAAGCACTTAGTTAGAATTCAGTACCACTTGTCATTGACATATCAGAAGCACTTAGTTAAAATTCAGTACCACTTGTCATTGAAATTCAGAAGCACTAAAAATTCATATTCTGGCCAAGTGCTACTATTGATCTCATTGCTAAACAATACAAGAAGATAAGCACGGATGTGAAAAAAGAAAAGCATTGGAACCTCTCTAACTCGGAATGCATGCTGCCATCAGTACATATACATGATTGGGCTTTATGTGGAAACATGAGCAGAGAAGATACTTCAGTTATTTGAAATCGATGCGAGTCAAGGATATTTTTTAATGTAGGATATGCCAAATAAATGAAAGGATGCTGCGGATATGCACTTTTATTAAGACTAAGACAAGCTGTCAGGCAGTACATTTAGAGCGTCGACCCTGCCCTGCCCGCCGGCATGGTTCGCCATCGCAGGCATCACTTTCCCGTCCAGCTCGCACTCACCGGCTGCCTCTCCCACGACCCGTTACACAACTACGGGGCTCCTGCTTCCATGAAAACGCAATATAATTTATATTCACCAAGAAGCAACAGAAGTAAGATCACTACATTAAATCCTAGTATGATGAACCATTTATACCGAGATACATACGGAACAACACATAGGTTAAAGTTAAATCTAGCAATATAGTACACTTGGCACCGGGTAAACCACAGATTAAACAATGTGGTAGATAGTTGTTTACCTGAATGCTGACAGAAGTATACCAAGTGACAAAGCTAGTTACTGGAAAAGCTCAATGCCTCCAAACCAAAGTTTAACTCCTAATACGAAATGTCTCCGAATCAAGCTAGTTGTGGCCAAACTTTGGAATCTGAAAAAATGGAGTGGAAAACAAAATTAGGAAATGCAAGAGAAAGAAAGTAACATAGGATAAAATTACCTCATTGCTCCAAACATATACAGTACTGCTAAGAAATCTCCTTATTAGTTCTTTTTATAGAATTAGCCCATTGATGAGATAAAGATACTAAATATAGTTATTTCTTACAACAATCTCTGGAAGATTAGTATTACACCAAATGTTGCCAAGAAACATATACACTAGGAGAAATGGTTCTGTTTTAGAGAACTAACCGAACAAAGAGACTTCAACTAATAAAGTAGCACATAATCCGTGATGTAATCCGTAGCCACACACTTATGCCACCTTGGCTCTACCCTATTAGTGAAATAAAAGAGGACATATTTTTAAACTTAATTATTATCACATCAACAAAGAAAAAAACAAAAGTAATTTACTACTCCCTCCATCCCAAAATAAGAGTCGCTGAAACTCATCATGCAACGGAGGGAGTACTATAGTTTAGCACATTTCTCTTTCACAAGTATAGCAGTTGAATAATGCGCAGCAATCTGAAATTCTTCACTTACAAAGAAAGAGGGAAGACATAATACAGGCTTGTTAGCTCACCCATACACAGATGAGTCAGTGATGAAGTGGATTGCCAAAAAGAACATACAGGGAATAATCATATCCATGTGTTGCATACTCAGCTCCACCCTTTCTCATCACTATCTTTGGTCACTATATTTGCTAGCACCACACCAAAAGTATGAAATTCCTCACGTTGAATACCTATAAACAAAAGGAGAAATAGGAGGTTATGTCAGCGACCAATCGAAATCATCGAAACTTCAGCACATCAGTACAATGTGTTGTAGATATTTGATTAATGGATGCAATCAACTTACGCATATTTCTTCATCTTCGGATTCAGGGGTGCAGGTCCTGGATGGATTCTGTGGTGCGCCTCTATGGTCAATGCAACCTGCGGGGAAAGAAAAGTTGAGATGTGATATCTTCAGACCAAGAACTACAGTTACAGGTTCAGATTTGCTTCAAATCATTTAGGCGCAACCAAGAATACCGAGATTAAACGTTCGCTTGTAGCCCTTGATGAATCTCAGGATCTTCTCGTTGAAATCGAAGCCGGGGTTCCAGATCAGGGACCCATACCCGAAGACCCGCACCACCATCTTGTTGTTTGTTTCCCCTGCAGACAACAACAAACTGAGCGCACAAGAAGCCATTCCCCTTCCTCGAACAATAATGTCAACATCGCCCCCAAACCAAAAGCCCCAAAACAGTTCAACAAAATCCCCCCAAAAAGGTACGGGTAGGGGTAGGTGGATTCGGTTACCTAGCACACCAGAAAGAATGCCGCTGGTGGGTCGGCGGCGCGCGGGGAGGAGCATGATGGGGATCTGGCTCCTCTTACCTCACCCGCGTCTCCTCTCCTTCGCCTGCAGTCTTCTCTCGTCGGATGGATAGATAGGGGTTTCTGGTCGGAGAGGGGGGAGAAGAAGACAGTGGCCGTCTCTCATCTCCTCCGCCATGGTCTCCTCTCCCCGGTTCACGCCCACGCCCATCGGCTCCCTTGCAGCGCTCGTCCTTGCTGCCCGCGCCGCAGCCACGGCCACGCCCTGCCAAGATGATACAACAATAAGAATCCAGGGGGTGAATCATTATCCTTTAGCATGGACACCATGATGTTTCAGCGTCTTGTCATTGCATTGAACAGGAAAGAACCTTCTTAGCAAAGGTGCATCACTATTACCTTCGGCGGAGCGAATATTGCCACTGAACAACACTCATGGTGCAAGATAGAAATATTATTAAACGGTAAGCTAGTTCAAGTGATCATGAATAGCAAGGGAAACGGCGTGTTTTATCACTGATATTATATAGTTGAAATCTCAGTGCACATCACATATATATTTTCTAGCAATACCAAGCTTGATCTCAAATAGAACATATCCACATTACCCTCAGGATAACTAAACAACAATACCTGACTGTGGGTCACCCAGTTGAATCCATCCATCTTGGCACCAAAATTGAAAGTTTCAGGTAGCTCCAGCTTGCCAAATAAAAACTGAATGATTATGATTTATGCACCTAGGTGATATCCCTCTGCAGATCATGATCGTTATACTGTACCTGTTGCCAACTTTGCTAGCCACATCATAGAAATTAACACCTAAAGGGTTGAAGCACAAAATATTCAGTACTTACTATGAGTAAAGGAAAATCATAAGAAATTATATCTATGGACTTGCAAAGACAATCAAGAGCAACGGCTGATGTGAAAGCTTACACTGGGTGTATATACGACTCATCTTTTTCCACCAAATTGTCAGTGATAGCACAAACATTTGTAATTTGGAACTAACTGGACAGAAAAATAGGATGCAAATTTATGTCCTCTTGCATGAAACATATTGTTACAGCTGCAAAAATCATGTCATGGAATAGAAGCTACCATTAATCATGTTAGTGCAAGAGGCCACAAACATGCTACCTAGATACACCCTTTGGATCACCCTGGTAGCAGCCAAGCCCTCTGCCGTTCCGCCAGAAGGAGATGAGATTCTTATATCTTTTATGCTTCTGAAAAAACACATAAAAGGCCGACAGATCAAACCATCATATATATGACCATTTCAGTTTCAATAATTTATTGATTCTCTTAAAATTAAATGATGTCTCGTCATCTTGTGTTTGCTTAAATATATAATTAATAGCCAGGGATTAGAGGCCGGATGTATAAAAAAATTAAAGCTTGGCTCTTGCACAGTCATTACCAGTTGCATGGACATCAGTGGACAGAAAGCTAGATAAGCAGGATGCCGCTTTGCAAGCTTACTCGTGCATCAATGAACCGTTGAAGAAGTGAAATCTATCCACATACCCAGGTCGCAAACTTACTCGTGCATCAACGAACAGTTGAAGAAGTGAATCTATCCACATACCTAGGCCGCAAGCTTACTCCTGCATCAATGAACCGTTGAAGAAGTGAAAACTATCCACATACCCAGGTCGCTTTGCAAGCTTACTCGTGCATCAATAAACCGTTGAAGAAATGAAATATATACACATACCAAGGTCTATGACAGGAGCCTAGAGAGGCCATCTAGTACTGTCACCAAGGGGAGATCACTTCTTGTCGAGATCGATTGAGCCTCTTCTCGAGCTCCCGGGTCCCGATGTGTCCTGTCTTCCTCAATCTCACTGCACCATTCCTCCCCCCTTGCAGCATCCTCTCTGCTGCATAAATCACATATTGCATTTGCAGCAATATAAATGCCATTCTCAGTACTCCAGAGCTTACAGTAGTAAAATATCTAGCTGATTCTCTACGGTTCATTTACTTGAGAACTGCTGACAGAATTGAATACTGGAGAGTAGCTAAAATCGAAAGAAGAGAAGGAACAAGGATGTACACGCCTGCTGGAAAGTACCTAAAACTGAAAGAAGAAAAGGAGCAAGGATGTACGCACATGTTAGGCTCCCTCTTCCCCAAGCTCGCACCTGCACCTTCTTCTCTCTACCTCTCCTCCTTCCTGAATCTTCCTCTTTCTCTCATTTCTACCAGGGAAAACTAAAGCCCCCCCATGGCTTGGAGCTCTCCCTGCCAGCCATGGAGACCCGCCTCTACCTGCAAGGAATTCACGCCGCCGCACCAGATCACTCCGTCTCACGCGCCCGTCCGCCGTCGCTCAGGTCCGGGGAGCTCCTGCCTAGGTCGCTGGATCCCTCGATCCGGCCTTCATCGTCGTCACCGACGACCCCCGCCTGGATACCTCGCTCGATGAGCCCCGCCTCGCCGCCCGCCTTCAGATCAACCAGATCCGTGGAGAAGGCCGGGGTGAGCTCCTCCATGGAACCGACAGCATCGGTTGTGGCCACGGCCAGATCCGTGGAGAACGACGATGGGAGGTCGGGGAGGAAGAAGAACGGTGACGGTGGAGGTCTCCCTTTGTCGATCTAGGAGGAGATCGATGGAGGTTGAGGGTTGGGGGCAGCGATGGAGAGGAGGGCGTCGGTGGTGGCCATGGCCGAATCACGGAGGAGGGGCTGCGATGGTGACGTCTTGTGGAGGAGGACGGGGAGGGCAACGGCGTCGTCGTGGGGTGGAGAGCCAGATCGGGGATTGGGGTGCGGCTGGAGGCGGGGAGACGAGGGGTAGCTAGGAGGCTGGAGGCGGGGAGGGACGGAGCCACGTTCGTGCGGGCAAGCGCATCGAGCGCATCGAGGGCACGAGGGATCGATCCCAGGAACAAAAAAAACGGAGGTGAGAGGATGATGAAAATAAACCAGCGAAAATAAACCGTCTCGGCTGAGCGGGAGGCGGGAGAAAGTACCAAAGAAGTACCAAAAAAAATCGGATGAGGTAGGACGAAAATAAAACCCGAAACACGACCTACCAACTAAGCCATTAGAAGTAGAGATTCGTTATCCGGAGGAGAGGAACAACGACAATTTTCTGGCGCTGGGATATCCACCCGGCCGATCTGGGATGCAAATGAATTCTCCTGAACAATGTTGGTGCTGATGGACCAGAGGTGGGGTCACAGTAGAACGGTCAGCCGCATTCATGTTTGCGCTGCAAAGGACTCATCAAGCAAGGAGGCCGGATGCAGCCCACCGCCACTAATGATTCGAGACCCGTACATCTACGTGGCTCCCATGCATATTCAAGTCGCCACCTGCCTATCCCCTCTCGTGCCTGTCGACCTATGATTGAACGTGGTAATTCTTCTTCTCCTACTCCTACTCCTCCTTGACAGACAGAACAGGTTTGTTTATGACTCGCGAAGATAGATAAAATACATACTCTGTGATCCGTCGAGAGCATACAGACGTGTTACGTATGAATCGTTAAGAACCCTTCAAAAGTTACTAGTAGAATCGGCAACAACGTACTTTCGTCTGCATGCACGGCCGCGGCTGTTGACCATACTTGGAAATGGCAGCGCCGTGCAAGCAAGGGGACTTTAAGAGCACGACACTTGCTGGAATGGCATGATGACATCCATGTCATTTAGGCTAGTTATAATGAGAGTATCATAGATAATATCATGCATACTAACTAGACAAATTTGATGAGGTGGCATAGAGTTATTGAAGAAAGAGAGGGTTGAGTATCATATCATGATACTGTATCATATTAAATATTGTGCTACTATGTGTCATGCATGCTAATAAATGAGTCATCTATAATACTAACATATGTTATTATGCACTACAAATGTAGTACCATACACTATACTAGTATATGATACTTTCTATTACAATCAGCCTTATGTCCACGGATAGGTGGGCACGACCCAGCCAGTCATCGTGTACCACACACGTGATGGCGCGCCGTGGACCGCGACAACGGCAGTCCGATAGGAGAGACGTGGCCCTGCTAGCACATTAATAACTCACGTACAGTTTTTTATTGACATTTTTAGCACATTTTCCTTGACAAACTGAGCAGAGAGCATGAAGTGACATGTTCTCATACTGCAGGCCCAGCCCGATTTACGTGGCAAGTCCCGGCCCGGTACACTCCCTGGCTTCCTGCTTACCACTATAGTAGTGCAACGGGGGCAAACTGGGAATAAAAATGGAAGGCTTTCTCTGTACTTAGGTAGAGCAAAATAAATATACTGGGAGAACCTTCAAGTGCATTCCGGAAAAATATTGTATAATGTTACGTAAAATGGATGACTTGATGGAATGGAATACTGCATCAATTATATGCTACATGTTCACAGAGACACCTGGTGCACTTTTTTTTTGAATAGTTTGAATTGCTTACCACATATGTCATGTGGTGAAACACCTGATGCTTCAACAACAACCTAATCCACAATGTATGTTAATGGAGGTTGGAAACTTCAACGGCTACTTGATCCCAGTATCGGCACATCAGTGTTCGTCGCGGAGGAATTGAGCACACATGCTACGAACAAGGTCTGCACCTTGGCTTCGATGTGCTGATCCCGCGCGATTAGGTTTACTGAATTGTTCGCTGGCAATAGAGTACATGATGCATTCCATGGAAGTGAAGTGGAAAGGTTGACCTTGGGCACAGTGATGATGGGTTCAAGATGCAATTTTTCAGTGGTGGGTGTAGAGAGGCTGGTGCATGTGTTTAGCATAATTCCACACTCTTATCCAAGTACCTCAACCTCTCTTAATAATGTGGTTTTTCTATGACTCAAAAGAAACCAAAACAAAACTTCTGAGTCTTCAAAACACACACATTTATCTTTTTTAATTGGGGCGGTCAACCATCTCCATATAATAATCCCTAAGAGACCAATGACCTAACATAAACTTGGTAGCCATCTCCACAAGACAATGCTGGAGTGGTTCCCTAGAGCCAACAACAGGCACCCAAGGGACATCACGTGGTATGGAAATGGAATGTTTGGTAACTTCTTTGATGCAAATGGTAATGGTGCCAACGGTGTAGCTATTGGAAATTTCTCCCCACCAGGTGACGGTCTACCTCCATTTTGAGATATGTTTTGTTGTGGTGAAGGTAGTGGTGTGAACTTTCTGTGTTGATTAATTGGAAGCAAAGCACTGTTACCAGGTGCAACCTGACACTTGGCTATTTGTCCGTGCACTTGGTGGTGGTCGTGATTTTTTGGACCAGTGACTTACATGATGCATGTTGTATATATTTCAGGCTACTAGTTGGACACTCCTGGGTAGATGACATTTTGTGAGGTGTAGGTACTTGGTGCACCTAGATGCAATCTTTGGTAAAGAGTGGCAGCATTGTGTAAGCTGCTGGATGTCGTCATGTATAGTGATGATGGTTGAAATGTATAATTTATGTGATTTTGTTTCTAGAGTGATTATCTACAGTTAGTATTGGTAGTTACATTTGTAAAGGTCCACTATTATTTTGTGGCATTCACTGCACAATTTATAAATACCAATACTAACTGTAGATAATCACTCTAGAAACAAAATCACATACATTAAGTCCCTAGCACCTCACAAAATAAAGGCCCAACTAAAGTTACTAATAAGCTGAGATAATAACTATTCACAAAGAGAGGCTAAAAATTTGAAAGTTCCCATGGTATACACCGGGAGAGCCAGAATAGCCGACATGGTCTAGCTTTGAAAATTTGAAATTTTGTTCGCCCCACTAGAGGCATATTTGCCAATCCTATTCGAAATTCATTGAAGAACTTTATCTTCAGTAGACTTACATGTCTTCATTTGACCTTCTGGCATAGGCAATCCCGGATATTTATCCTCAAAACCATCAGCAGTAATTAGAAGAATAACCATGGTGCATGCCTGATCTTTCAAACTACACTTCTTCCCAGACTTAATCAATCACTTATCCAGTCTCAGCAACTGACCAATCCCCTCATAAACCGTCAAAATGATTTTAATGGTCAAAACTTAATCAATGATCTCTTAAAAAATAGGAGTCTATCATCAGCAAACAAGAAATGAGAGAGACCTCGAGCCTGCCTGTTCAACCAAAAATCCTAAAGGGCCTCTTTAACACAAACATCATTAAGTAGCAATGATATGGTCTCACCCACAAATAGGAATAATTACTATGACAAGGGATCCCCTTGCCTGAGACCACGAGAAGCGTCACCAAAATTTCTACTGGCCTAAGACAGGTCATAATCCAATTAATATTAACCGCCAGAAAACCAAAAGCCCCAAACATACTTTTCTAGAACCGCCAATCGACACGATCATACACTATAGTAAGATCCAAGCTTTATGCACAATAATTGTCGCGATAATCTTTTAACATACTCAAGGAACGCATACATTCAAAGATGATGAGCGCATTATCCAAACTTAATCTACCAGAAATAAAAGCACTTTGAGTAGGTGATATCATACCATCCATTATCGGTCTCAATATGTTAACCAAACACTTGGAGATAAATTATGTGTGTGGAGATCTCAGTTGATTGAGACTTAATAGTCAAGTGACACAACATATAAAAGGAAGAAAGAAAATTTTGCACAGATCTCTATATAAGATCTCACGGATATAGCATCGATTCAGACTTTGTTAAGTCTCAATCGACCGGCCGAAAATCTTTAATTGATTGGAGATTCTTCACTTTAGTAATTAGAGTAATTATGGTATCATTGATCCCATTCGGTATACTTCCTGAAATAAATACTGCCTCCGTCATGGTGTACTCCATTCGGAGTATAAGTCATTCGTGTAGTTCTAGATCGATAATTTAACTATCTAAATATGTATTATATGTGACAAAAATATATATTTAGAAACTACATCCGTGTAGAAATCTAGTGATATACTTTTCATGAAATATAACACATATTTAATTTCTCAAAATCGATGACCTAAAACTACGCGAATAACTTATACACCGAGACGAAGGGAGTAATAAAAACTGTCGAACTGTCCGAATAACAACATCCCCCGCCAAGCCTTGCCCGATGTCAGGGCCGCTGGGCGTCTCCAGCGGGTCAACAGGCTGCGATGGCAGTCGCCAGAGGATCCACGCCCGAAGCCTTTTTCATGCAACATATCAAATTGAAAAATTGGTAAAAATGTGGAGCTTGTAGAGTATGCTTTTGACCACGGATACACCTGTTATATACCATAAGTATAGGACTCCGATAAATCCCGGACGTTCAGATTTTAAGCATTTCATCCTGAATGTTTTTTCATGACAATTTTAGTTGACACAAGGTGGCAACTTTAATTGTTAAGACATGACAATTTCGTCCCAGTTCATTTTTTTATCAGTCATGTTTGTCAACCCCACGTGAACTAAATTTGCCATAAAAACGTTCGGGTTATAATGATTAAAATCCAAACGTTCGGGATTTATCATTTCGTAAGTATATGGGTGCACATGATACATTTTCTTGGTCTACCATAACAGTGTTTGATCTACAAACATTTTTTTTTTGCCAGAGATCTACAAACAATTGGAAGAGGCGTCACCCCTACGTACTATGAACCCGTCGTTGCATTACACAAATCGCATGAGCGTGCTACCCACCAACCATATAACCACCGGACGAAATTCACATCATTCAGGTGACCTCCTTGATCATTTGCCGAACGTTACGCCTAACCAAAGGACGTCCCCTAATCCCAGGACCAACCCAAAGGCAATTAAGCAAGACTTCATGCACTCTCATTATTAAATCTGTCACGTCGTCGCCGGCCGGCTGTTACGGCGTTGCCGTCGGCCGGAGATGGACAGATCCCGTACGTACGCGACGGCGATTAATAGCGTCGGTGTGTCGCACATGGTCCATTACGATCGATCGATTCTTTCTACACGTACGTCCGGTGCAAGCTAGCTATAGCCGTCGCTGAAAACGACCGTATGTACTGTACGTACTTACAGGCCGACACCCGACAGGATACGATGGATCGAATATGGCTTGCACGGCAAACCTCGTGCGTGGCTATGGCTTGAGTGGAATGACCCACCTTGTGTGTGGTGTGGATTGAGGACGCCTTGCACGACTTCCGACCACGACCTTTTCGCAGTCTTGACTGAGGTCAAGATCGGCGATGGACAGAAGGCTTCCTTCTGGAAATCTTCTTGGCTTCAGGGCGTTAGGCCCAAAGATATTGCGTCAAAGATTTTCGATATTTCACGCAAGAAAGGTGTTACGGTTGCCACGGCCTTAAGGGATGGGCACTGGATAGCACAAATCAACATTGACGCTGGCCTCACTCTAGAACACCTTCAACAATTCTTAGCCCTTTGGGAGAAGCTAGCGACTGTGGCCATTCAGCCGGGTGTTCAGGACTCCATATTGTGGAAGTCAACCAATGATGGGCAGTACTCTGCAAAGTCTGCTTATTTGGCGCAGTTTCATGACCTCCCGCTCTCAAGTTTGGCTGTTGCGGTTTGGAAGGCGTGGGCTCCCCCCAAATGCAAATTTTTCGCGTGGCTCGTTATCCACAACAGAGTTTGGACGGCTGATAGGCTTCAGAGGAGAGAATGGCCAAATTGTGACAAATGCCCACTCTGCAGTCAGGTGCAAGAATCTGCAGCACACTTGATCTTCAAGTGTCGTTTCTCTGTTCGGATTTGGAATGCGGTCTTTTCATGGCTCGGGCTTGCTATCCCCACGGCTCCGTGGCTCCTGTTCGATTCGGTGAAATCTTGGTGAGATGCGGTTCTCTCTGATAATACACTCCCGATGAAGGCCCTATCTTCCCTGTTACTTCTTGTGGGATGGAAGATATGGAATGAAAGGAATGCTCGTGTCTTCAGGAGCAAAGCGGCGCCGGTGGCGATTATCATGCGACGCATCAAAGATGAAGTTTCGATTTGGGCCACTGCAGGCGCTAAGCATTTGTGTAATGTAATACCGTGAGAGTAATTGTTTTGCTTTTCCGTCGCTTGGCGATGTCTGTTCTGAAACCTCTTCTTATTAAATGAAAATGGCAAGTCTTTTGCCTTGTTTCAAAAAAAAAAAACCTCGTGCGAGGCTGACAGCGATCCAACAAGGAGTCAGCCCGGCCGGCACGAACGAAAAAGGCTGGCACGAGTGTACGTATGCCTGTGCCAGTACAGTACAGATGTCTGTGTTAGAGAAAAGCAGCGGCGGGCAGGGAGTGTTGAGGCTGCGGGAGTGGCCGGCCAAGCATGCATATGGCTAAATTTCGTGTTTCGACCCTTTTTTAGAATCTATTCGAGATTTGATCCTAGTTTAATTTTTTTTCAAGATCTGACGCTTTTGCTAACGCCAGGGACCATGGCGGTAGGGTTGCATGCCGTATCGCCAAAAACCTTCTAAGTATTGAACACACTGCGTGCTCGTGCCTACTGCGAAGCACCTTGACGGTAAGGTTGTGCAGACTATCGCCAGCCCGGTTGACAGTAACGATGTTTCCTACCGTCAAAGTCCCTGATGGTAGGCTGTTAGACCCTACCATCATGGACTTCGGCGGTAGCAAAAAAGTCAGATCTCGAAATTTTTTCAAACTAGAGTCAAATTTTGAATAGGTGTCAGAAAAGGGTCAGAATACGAAAATTTGCCCATGCATGTCGAGCGCCAACGGCAACGTGGAAAGCACCCTCTATCGCACAATGCAAATGTCTGATCTGCCATAGTTTTTTATTAAAAAAATACTCCCTCTATCGCACAGTATAAGACGTTTTTGGTCCAGCAAAAAAGTTTTATTTTCCGACACGGAGTATATTCAAACAACATTACTCCCTCCATTCTCTTTTATAAAACGTTTTGGACAACTCACATTGAACTATTTTGTGTGTTGTCTTGTCTAAACGTCTTATAGAAATGAACAATGGAAGTAGATAAAAATAAATTGTACTCCTTTCGTTTGAAAATATTTGTTTTAGAAACGGTTATATCTAGACTTAATTTGTGAGCAGATTAGCACTGCAGCAAGTGTGGACGAAGCTGAAGCTCGGGCGGCTTTGGTTGGCTTGAAGGTGGTGGCAGAAGTTTACAGAGGGCCAAGCGTGCTTGAGATGGATTGCATGGTGATAGTTAACGATCTAAAAGGAGATGCTCAGAGCCTATCATCATGCTATGGAGTCCTACGGGACATTTTGGACGTCTTGGTTTTTTTTACCTCATTCAGCATCAATCATGTGAGTAGGGAATGCAACACCCTGGCCCATGAGCTAGCTGTGGAGGCAAGACAGCATGGCGATCTTCTGCTCATTGATACGGTCACGGTCAGGCTGATGTCGATGATGCAGGATGACTGCACGTCTCCCACTTGAGTATTCTGTATACTCGAGTATCTAAAAAAAGACTTAGTTTAGTTATAAATACATCTATTTTATCCATTTCTAAGACAAGTATTTGTTTTTAGGACAAGTATTTTCGAATGGAGGGAGTAGATTTTGCAGCAATGTATGTTGCTTTTTTTTTCTTCTGATGGGGACGAACACATGAATGCATATGCCACATCTTCAATTGACTTCCCTGTTTCCTACTCTAATTGGATTTGCATGGTGCAAGTAGAATAAGATGCATGCACGACCACTAATCCCCCTCTCTCATCTTTATGAATTAAGGGGATGTTTGGTTTGTGACTAATTTTGCCAAAGATTGCCACATCTAAGGTTAGGAAAATTTGACCAATTTAAGTGAGTGTTTGGTTCAAGCCACATCTTAGGCAAGCCACACTTGGACCCCACATAGCATACACACAAAAAGTGTGGCAAGATTCCCTTAGGCTTGCCAACTTGTGGCTCTCATTTTGATGAACTAACCTTAGTCAAGTTTGGCAAAAATGTGTGACAAAGTATGGCAATGCTAGTCCTAAAACCAAACAGCCTCTAAATGTGACGTCGGACTCAAAGCACCTTAACTTAATTTGGACTCAAAATGAGCCTAATGTAATGAAATCTGATTTTTTTGAGATGAGCCCTCTAAAATGGAAAGGAGGGAGTACCTATTTGATGGGGAAAAAATGGGTCTCCAACATACTACACCTCTACTCTGCCCCAACAGTCCGGATTATTGGAAATACTCCACTTTGATGTCAAACGAACATGCAACTCACTCGAATGTTTGTAGTCGTCACTAAGTGGCCTATGGGCCTAGTTGTAATGTTTGTTACGTTTGTTGTCCTCTATATTGTCATAACAAATGAAGAATAGATTGAAAATTTCTTGCACAAAAAAGAGAGAGTAGGGAACGGCCGTATTGTCCACCACGTCGACTCAGCAACCTACCCCCATCCACTACCCCCTTTTATCCCCTCCATGACCCGACATCCTTACCGGTGCCGTCAGGAGATATCCTTGAGAACGAGGAGCTCGGGGTTGAATGGGCACTCCCCTGAAGGAAATATGCCCTAGAGGCAATAATAAAGTTATTATTTATTTCCTTATTTCATGATAAATGTTTATTATTCATGCTAGAATTGTATTAACCAGAAACATAATACATGTGTGAATACATAGACAAACAAAGTGTCACTAGTATGCCTCTACTTGACTAGCTCGTTAATCAAAGATGGTTATGTTTCCTAACCATGGACAAAGAGTTGTTATTTGATCAACGGGATCACATCATTAGGTGAATGATCTGATTGACATGACCCATTCCATTAGCTTAGCACCCGATCGTTTAGTATGTTGCTATTGCTTTCTTCATGACTTATACATGTTCCTATGACTATGAGATTATGCAACTCCCGTTTGCCGGAGGAACACTTTGTGTGCTACCAAACGTCACAACGTAACTGGGTGATTATAAAGGTGCTCTACAGGTGTCTCCAAAGGTACATGTTGGGTTGGCGTATTTCAAGATTAGGATTTGTCACTCCGATTGTCGGAGAGGTATCTCTGGGCCCTCTCGGTAATGCACATCACATAAGCCTTGCAAGCATTGCAACTAATGAGTTAGTTGTGAGATGATGTATTACGGAACGAGTAAAGAGACTTGCCGGTAATGATATTGAACTAGGTATTGAGATACCGACGATCGAATCTCGGGCAAGTAACATACCGATGACAAAGGGAACAACATATGTTGTTATGCGGTCTGACCGATAAAGATCTTCGTAGAATATGTAGGAACCAATATGAACATCCAGGTTCCGCTATTGGTTATTGACCGGAGACGTGTCTCGGTCATGTATATATTGTTCTCGAACCGTAGGGTCCGCACGCTTAACGTTATGATGACAGTTATATTATGAGTTTATGAGTTTTGATGTACCGAAGGAGTTCGGGGTCCCGGATGAGATCGGGGACATGACGAGGAGTCTCGAAATGGTCGAGACGTAAATATCGATATATTGGACGACTATATTCGGACATCGGAAAGGTTCCGAATGGTTCGGGTATTTTTTGGAGTACCGGGGAGTTACGGGAACACGGGGGAAGAAGTATATGGGCCTTATTGGGCTTTAGGGGAGAGGAAGAGGCAGGCCGCACGCCCCCCCCCCATTGACTAGTCCGAATTGGACTAAGGGGAGGGGCGACGCCCCCTCCTTCCTTCTCTTCCCTCTTCCCCTTCCTTGTCTCCTACTCCTACTACATGGAAGGACTCCTAGTTAGACTAGGAAAGGGGGAATCCTACTCCCGGTGGGAGTAGGACTCCCCTAGGGCGCGCCATAGAGAGAGCCGGCCCTCCCCTCCTCCACTCCTTTATATACGGGGGCAGGGGCACCCCATAGACACACAAGTTGATCTTCGTGATCGTTCCTTAGCCGTGTGCGGTGCCCTCCTCCACCATATTCCACCTCGGTCATGTTGTAGCAGTGCTTAGGCGAAGCCCTGCGACGGTTGAACATCAAGATCGTCACCACGCCGTCGTGCTGACGGAACTCCTCCCCGAAGCTTTGCTGGATCGGAGCCCGGGGAGCGTCATTGAGCTGAACGTGTGCCAAGAACTCGGAGGTGCCGGAGTAACGGTGCTTGGATCGGTTGGACCGGGAATACGTACGACTACTTCTTCTACGTTGCATCAACGCTTCCGCTTCGGTCTACTAGGGTACGTAGACAACACTCTCCCCTCTCGTTGCTATGCATCACCATGATCTTGCGTGTGCGTAGTAATTTTTTTGAAATTACTATGTTCCCCAACAGTGGCATCCGAGCCTTGGTTTTATGTGTTGATGTTATATGCACGAGTAGAACACAAGTGAGTTGTGGGCGATATAAGTCATACTGCTTACCAGCATGTCATACTTTGGTTCAGCGGTATTGTTGGATGAAGCGGCCCGGACCGACATTACGCGTACGCTTACGCGAGACTGGTTCTACCGACGTGCTTTGCACACAGGTGGCTAGCGGGTGTCAGTTTCTCCAACTTTAGTTGAACCGAGTGTGGCTACGCCCGGTCCTTGCGAAGGTTAAAACAACACCAACTTGACAAACTATCGTTGTGGTTTTGATGCGTAGGTAAGATTGGTTCTTGCTTAAGCCCGTAGCAGCCACGTAAAACTTGCAACAACAAAGTAGAGGACGTCTAACTTGTTTTTGTAGGGCATGTTGTGATGTGATATGGTCAAGGCATGATGCTAAATTTTATTGTATGAGATGATCATGTTTTGTAACCAAGTTATCGGCAACTGGCAGGAGCCATATGATTGTCGCTTTATTGTATGCAATGCAATCGCCCTGTAATGCTTTACTTTATCACTAAGTGGTAGCGATAGTCGTAGAAGCATAAGATTGGCGAGACGACAACGATGCTACGATCGAGATCAAGGTGTCGCGTCGGTGACGATGGTGATCATGACGGTGCTTCGGAGATGGAGATCAAAAGCACAAGATGATGATGGCCATATCATATCACTTATATTGATTGCATGTGATGTTTATCTTTTATGCATCTTATCTTGCTTTGATTGACGGTAGCATTATAAGATGATCTCTCACTAAATTTCAAGATAAAAAGTGTTCTCCCTGAGTATGCACCGTTGCCAAAGTTCGTCGTGCCCAGACACCACGTGATGATCGGGTGTGATAAGCTCTACGTCCATCTACAACGGGTGCAAGCCAGTTTTTGCACACGCAGAATACTCAGGTTAAACTTGACGAGCCTAGCATATGCAGATATGGCCTCGGAACACTGAGACCGAAAGGTCGAGCGTGAATCATATTGTAGATATGATCAACATAGCGATGTTCACCATTGAGAACTACTCCATTTCACGTGATGATCGGTTATGGTTTAGTTGATTTGGATCACGTGATCACTTAGATGATTGGAGGGATGTTTATCTAAGTGGGAGTTCTTAAGTAATATGATTAATTGAACTTAAATTTATCATGAACTTAGTCCTGGTAGTATTTTGCAAATCATGTTGTAGATCAATAGCTCGCGTTGTTGCTTCCCTGTGTTTATTTTGATATGTTCCTAGAGAAAATTGTGTTGAAAGATGTTAGTAGCAATGATGCAGATTAGATCCGTGATCTGAGGTTTATCCTCATTGCTGCACAGAGGAATTATGTCCTTGATGCACCACTAGGTGACAGACCTATTGCAGGAGCAGATGCAGACGTTATGAACGTTTGGCTAGCTCAATATGATGACTACTTGATAGTTTAGTGCACCATACTTAAATGGCTTAGAATCGGGACTTCAAAGACGTTTTGAACGTCATGGCCCATATGAGATGTTCCAGGAGTTGAAGTTAATATTTCAAGCAAATACCCGAGTTGAGAGATATGAAGTCTCCAACAAGTTCTATAGCTAAAAGATGGAGGAGAATCGCTCAACTAGTGAGCATGTGCTCAGATTGTCTGGGTACTACAATCGCTTGAATCAAGTGGGAGTTAATCTTTCAGATAAGATAGTGATTGACAGAATTCTCTAGTCACCATCACCAAGTTAGTAGAACTTCGTGATGAACTATAATATGCAAGGGATAACGTAACAACTCCCAAGCTCTTCGTGATGCTGAAATCAACGAAGGTAGAAATCAAGAAAAACATCAAGTGTTGATGGTTGACAAGACCACTAGTTTCAAGAAAAGGGCAAAGGGAAGAAGGGGAACTTCAAGAAGAACGGCAAGCAAGTTGCTGCTCAAGTGAAGAAGCCCAAGTCTGATCCTAAGCCTGAGACTAAGTGCTTCTACTGCAAAGGGACTGGTCACTGGAAGCAGAACTACCCCAAGTGATTGGCGGATAAGAAGGATGGCAAAGTGAACATAAGTATATTTGATATACATGTTATTGATGTGTACTTTACTAGTGTTTATAGCAACCCCTCAGTAATAGATACTAGTTCAGTTGCTAAGATTAGTAACTCGAAACGGGAGTTGCAGAATAAATAGAGACTAGTTAAGGGTGAAGTGACGATGTGTGTTGGAAGTGGTTCCAAGATTGATATGATCATCATCGCACACTCCCTATACTTTTGGGATTAGTGTTGAACCTAAATAAGTGTTATTTGGTGTTTGCGTTGAGCATGAATATGATTTGATCATGTTTATTGTAATACGGCTATTCATTTAAGTAAGAGAATAAATTGTTGTTCTGTTAACATGAATAAAACCTTATATGGTTACATACCCAATGAAAATAGTTTGTTGGATCTCGATCGTAGTAATACACATAATCATAATATTGAAACCAAAAGATGCAAAGTTAATAATGATAGTGAAACTTATTTGTGGCACTGCTGTTTAGGTCATATTGGTGTAAAGCGCATGAAGAAACTCCATGCTGATGGGCTTTTGAAATCACTTGATTATGAATCAGTTGATGCTTGCGAACCATGCCTCATGAGCAAGATGACAAAGACTCCGTTCTTCGGAACAATGGAGCGAGCAACAAATTTGTTGGAAATCATACATACTGATGTATGTGGTCCGATGAATATTGAGGCTCGTGACAGGTATCATTATTTTCTGATCTTCACAGATGATTTGAGGAGATATGAGTATATCTACTTGATGAAACATAAGTCTGAAACATTTGAAAAGTTCAAAGAATTTCAGAGTGAAGTGGAAAATCATCGTAACAAGAAAATAAAGTTTCTATGATCTGATCGTGGAGAAGAGTATTTGAGTTATGAGTTTGGTCTTCAGTTAAAACAATGTGAAATAGTTTCACTACTCACGCCACCTGGAACACCACAGCATAATGGTGTGTCCGAACGTCATAACCGTACTTTATTAGATATGGTGCGATCTATGATGTCTCTTACCGATCTACCACTATCGTTTTGGGGTTATGCATTAGAGACAGCTACATTCACGTTAAAAAGGGCACCATCTAAATCCGTTGAGACGACACCGTATGAACTATGGTTTGGCGAGAAACCTAAAGCTGTCGTTTCTCAAAGTTTGGGACTGCGATGCTTATGTGAAAAAGTTTCAACTTGATAAGCTCGAACCCAAATCGGAGAAGTAAATCTTCATAGGATACCCAAAAGAAAATGTTGGGTACACCTTCTATCACAAATCCGAAGGCAAGTTATTCATTGCTCAGAATGGATCCTTTCTAGAGAAGGAGTTTCTCTCAAATGAAGTGAGTGGGAGGAAAGTAGAACTTGATGAGGTAATTGTACCTTCTCCCTTATTGGAAAGTAGTTCATCACAGAAATCTGTTCCTGTGACTACTACACTGACTAGTGAGGAAGCTAATAATGATGATCATGTAACTTCAGATCAAGTTACTACCGGATCTCGTAGGTAAACCAGAGTGAGATCCGCACCAGAGTGGTACGGTAATCCTGTTCTGGAAGTCATGTTACTAGACCATGATGAACTTGCGAACTATGAGGAAGCGATGATGAGCCCAGATTCCGCAAAATGGTTTAAGGCCATGAAATCTGAGATATGATCCATGTATGAGAACAAAGTATGGGCTTTGATGGATTTGCCCGATGATCGGCAAGCCATAGAAAATAAATGGATCTTCAAGAGGAAGACGGACGCTGATAGTAGTGTTACTATCTACAAAGCTAGACTTGTCAAAAAAGGTTTTTGACAAAGTTCAAGGTGTTGACTACGATGAGATTTTCTCACTTGTATCGATGCTTAAAGTCTATCCGAATCATGTTAGCAATTGCCGCATTTTATGATTATGAAATTTGGCAAATGGATGTCAAAACTGCATTCCTGAATGGATTTCTGGAAGAAGAGTTGTATATGATGCAACCAGAAGGTTTTGTCGATCCAAAAGGAGCTAACAAAGTGTGCAAGCTCCAGCGATCCATTTATGGACTGGTGCAAGCCTCTTGGAGTTGGAATAAATGCTTTGATAGTGTGATCAAAGCATTTGGTTTTATACAGACTTTTGGAGAAGTCTGTATTTACAAGAAAGTGAGTGGGAGCTCTGTAGCATTTCTGATATTATATGTGGATGACATATTACTGATTGGAAATGATATAGAATTTCTGGATAGCATAAAGGGATACTTGAATAAGAGTTTTTTAATGAAAGACCTCGGTGAAGCTGCTTACATATTGAGCATCAAGATCTATAGAGATAGATCAAGACACTTGATAAGTTTTTTTTCAATGAGTACATACCTTGACAAGATTTTGAAGTAGTTTAAAATGGAACAGTCAAAGAAAGAGTTCTTGGCTGTGTTACAAGGTGTGAAATTGAGTAAGACTCAAAGCCCGACCACGGCAGAAGTTAGAAAGAGAATGAAAGTCATTCCCTATGCCTCAGCCATAGGTTCTATAAAGTATGCCATGTTGTGTACCAGATCTATTGTATACCCTACACTGTGTTAAACAAGGGAGTACAATAGTGATCTAAGATTAGATCACTGGACAGCGGTCAAAATTATCCTTAGTGGAATAAGGAAATATTTCTCAATTATGGAGGTGACAAAAGGTTCGTTGTAAAAAGTTACGTCGATGCAAGTTTTGACACAAATCTGGATGACTCTAAGTCTTGATCTAGATACATATTGAAAGTGGGAGCAATTAGCTAGAGTAGCTCCGTGCAGAGCATTGTAGACATAGAATTCGCAAAATACTTACGGATCTAAATGTGACAGACCCGTTGACTAAGATTATCTCACAAGCAAAACATGATCACACCTTAGTACTCTTTGGGTGTTAATCACATAAACGATGTGAACTAGATTACTGACTCTAGTAAACCCTTTGAGTGTTGGTCACATAACGATGTGAACTATGGGTGTTAATCACATGGTGATGTGAACTATTGATGTTAAATCACATGGCGATGTGATCTAGATTATTGACTCTGGTGCAAGTGGGAGACTGAAGGAAATATGCCCTAGAGGCAATAATAAAGTTATTATTTATTTCCTTATTTCATGATAAATGTTTATTATTCATGCTAGAATTGTATTAACCGGAAACATAATACATGTGTGAATACATAGACGAACAAAGTGTCACTAGTATGCCTGTACTTGACTAGCTCGTTAATCAAGGATGGTTATGTTTCCTAACCATGGACAAAGAGTTGTTATTTGATCAACGGGATCACATCATTAGGTGAATGATCTGATTGACATGACCCATTCCATTAGCTTAGCACCCGATTGTTTAGTATGTTGCTATTGCTTTCTTCATGACTTATACATGTTCCTATGACTATGAGATTATGCAACTCCCGTTTGCCGGAGGAACACTTTGTGTGCTACCAAACGTCACAACGTAACTGGGTGATTATAAAGGTGCTCTACAGGTGTCTCCAAAGGTACATGTTGGGTTGGCATATTTCGAGATTAGGATTTGTCACACCGATTGTCGGAGAGGTATCTCTGGGCCCTCTCGGTAATGCACATCACATAAGCCTTGCAAGCATTGCAACTAATGAGTTAGTTGTGAGATGATGTATTACAGAACGAGTAAAGAGACTTGCCGGTAATGATATTGAACTAGGTATTGAGATACCGACGATCGAATCTCGGGCAAGTAACATACCGATGACAAAGGGAACAACGTATGTTGTTATGCGGTCTGACCGATAGAGATCTTCGTAGAATATGTAGGAACTAATATGAACATCCAGGTTCCGCTATTGGTTATTGACCGGAGACGTGTCTCGGTCATGTCTACATTGTTCTCGAACCGTAGGGTCCGCACGCTTAACGTTACAATGACAGTTATATTATGAGTTTATGAGTTTTGATATACCGAAGGAGTTCGGAGTCCCGGATGAGATCGGGGACATGACGAGGAGTCTCGAAATGGTCGAGATGTAAAGATCGATATATTGGACGACTATATTCGGACATCGGAAAGGTTCCGAGTGGTTCGGATATTTTTTGGAGTACCGGGGAGTTACGGGAATACGGGGGAAGAAGTATATGGGCCTTATTGGGCTTTAGGGGAGAAGAAGAGGCAGGCCGCGCGCCCCCCATTGACTAGTCCGAATTGGACTAAGGGGAGGGGCGGCGCCCCCTCCTTCCTTCTCTTCCCTCTTCCCCTTCCTTGTCTCCTACTCCTACTACATGGAAGGACTCCTAGTTGGACTAGGAAAGGGGGAATCCTACTCCCGGTGGGAGTAGGACTCCCCTAGGGCGCGCCATAGAGAGGGCCGGCCCTCCCCTCCTCCACTCCTTTATATACGGGGGCAGGGGGCACCCCATAGACACACAAGTTGATCTTCGTGATCGTTCCTTAGCCGTGTGCGGTGCCCTCCTCCACCATATTCCACCTCGGTCATGTTGTAGCAGTGCTTAGGCGAAGCCCTGCGACGGTTGAACATCAAGATCGTCACCACGCCGTCGTGCTGACGGAACTCCTCCCCGAAGCTTTGCTGGATCGGAGCCCGGGGAGCGTCATTGAGCTGAACGTGTGCCAAGAACTTGGAGGTGCAGGAGTAACGGTGCTTGGATCGGTTGGACCGGGAAGACGTACGACTACTTCCTCTACGTTGCGTCAACGCTTCCGCTTCGGTCTACGAGGGTACGTAGACAACACTCTCCCCTCTCGTTGCTATGCATCACCATGATCTTGTGTGTGCGTAGGAAATTTTTTGAAATTACTACGTTCCCCAACATCCCCCGGTTCCTAGACCACGGAGGAGGGCAACGTCGCGCTCGAGAAGGGTATCATGGGCTCCGAGCATGACGCATCGCCAAGGCAGAATCCCTCATATGAGAAAGCTCCCCTCCATCCAATTTCAGATGTTTCCCAGATGATGACTGGGAACGGGTTAGACGACAACGATGAGAGCGGTGGCCGCCCCAAATCCTTCGAGCTTCGCCGCCACTTTGGCTACGCGGTCGTCCATTAGTTCAGCTATATTTAAATATAGTTTAAATTAAGGTAGATTTGCTATGTTTGAATGTTGCTAGCATGTATGACTATGTTTGAATGTTTGGACAATTGAGGAACACCGTTGGGTATCCGGACTGTTGGAAACGGATATTTTGGCAATGCAACTCGATGTATTGATCGGCGCATAGCGCACGTATATATGGAGTACAATGTGGGCCACAACCTCAACTATACAATGACTAGGAGGTGGGCCGGACTATACAATATACATGCACAAACCATATATTCAACACCCCCCGCAGTCGAAGCGTCGCCGGAGACGCAAAGACTGGACCTGAGCTCCTCGAAAATAGAAGTAGGCAGTCCTTTTGTCATAACATCGGCAAACTGTTGCGCCGTCGGGACGTGGAGGACCCGGATGCGCCCAAGGGCCACCTGCTCACGAACAAAGTGTATGTCGAGCTCAATGTGCTTCGTTCGTCGATGGTGGACCGGGTTGGCGGAGAGGTACACGACGGAGACGTTGTCGCAGTAGACGAGTGTGGCCTTGTGAACATCACAAAGCAACTCCTAGAGCAGCTGACGAAGCCAAGAGCATTCGGCAACGGCGTTAGCCACTGCCCGATACTCTGCCTCGGCACTGGAACGAGAGACTGTGGGCTGTCACTTGGAAGACCAAGAGATCAGAGACGGCCCAAGGTAGACACAGTACCCCGAAGTGGAGCGCCGTGTGTCCGGGCAGCCAGCCCAGTCCACATCAGAGTAGGCGACGAGGTCGGTAGAGGCGGAGGCCGTCAGTGTAAGTCCCATGGATGGAGTGCCGCGTATGTAATGGAGGATACGCTTCACCAAGGTCCAGTGAGAGTCACGCGGAGCATGCATGTGAAGACAGACCTGCTGAACGGCATACTGCAAGTCGGGGCGCGTCAGAGTGAGGTACTGCAAGGCACCCACAATGGAGCGATAGAAGGCCGCGTCGGATGCGGGAGAGCCCTCCAGAGCTGAAACCTTGGCCTTGGTGTCAACAGGCGTGGGAGCAGGCTTGCAGTTAAGCATGCCGGCACGATCGAGAAGCTCATGGGCTAACACTGCTGGTGCAAAAAGAACCCATCTGGCCGTCGAACCACCTCAATGTCGAGGAAGTAGTGGAGGGGCCCCAAGTCCTTCAGGGAAAACTCATCGCGAAGACAAGCAGTAAGCCGCTGCAGAAGCGCGACAGTGGATGCCGTCAGGATGATGTCGTCGACGTACAGCAACAAGTAGGCCGTGTCAACCCCGTGATGGTACATGAAGAGGGACGCGTCGGAGCGGGTCGATGTAAATCCGAGCGTTTGCAGGAAGGCAGTGATGCGCTGGTACCAGGCCCGAGGCGCCTGCTTCAACCCGTAAAGAGAACGGGAGAGCAAGCACACATGGTCCGAATGTGTGGCGTCGACGAAGCCGGTGGGCTGCTCACAAAACACCTGCTCGGTGAGGTGGCCGTGCAAAAAGGCGTTGGAGACGTCCAACTGATGCACAGGCCAAGCTCGGGAGACGGCCAGCTGAAGCATGGTGTGGATCGTGCCCGGTTTAACAACCGGAGCAAAAGTGTCGGTGAAGTCCACGCCCGCACGTTGCCGAAAGCCTCGAACCACCCAGCGAGCTTTGTAGCGCTTGAGAGTCCTGTCGGGATGAGTCTTATGCCGAAAGGCCCACTTTCCCATGATGATGTTGGCACAAGGTGGCCGAGGGACAAGCTGCCAGGTGCGCTTCCGTTGGAGCGCATCGAACTCTTCCTGCATCGCAGCGAGCAAATGAGGGCCCCGAAGGGCGGCTCGAGCTGACGATGGGAGAGGGGACGGCTCGGAGACGGAAGCGGCGAGAAGATACTCATCGCTAGTGTACCGCGTACTCGGGCGGAAGGTACCGGCCCGAGAGCGAGTCATCGGGCGGGGCAGCGAGTCTGGGCGACGGGCGAAGACAAAGAAGAGCCCGCCGCCACTGATGCCGCGGGTGAGGCCGTGGGCTGGGCCGCAGGCGAGGCCGCCGCGGGCGAGGCCGCAGGCGAGGGAGCGGGGGGCGCCGAGGAGGCCCGCGCCGATGGTGGCGCAGGGGGCGTCGCAGGCGCCGGGAGGGGTGCAGCCCCTAAGGAAACCGGCCGGGGAGGAACTCGACCCGGGGCACGGGGGGCACCCTCAAAGCCAGGAGGCGGCCCGAGAGAAGCGCTCGAGCGGCCGTCACCAGGAGCGGGCAAGGCCGCAACATCTGAAGGTACCTGCTGAAACGGAAAAACCATCTCATCAAAGTAAACGTGTCGGGAAGTGATGACCCGATGTGAGATAGGATCATAGCAGCGGTAGCCTTTGGTGTTGGGGGGATAGCCAAGAAAAATACAGGCCACGGACCGTGGTGCGAGCTTATGAGGAGTAGTGGAAGCGATGCTAGGGTAGCACAAGCAACCAAAAATGCGAAGCTCGGTGTAGGAAGGTGGCATGCCGAACAAAAGATGATGAGGAGCAAAATTCCCGCGAGTGCGACAGGGACGGATGTTGAGGAGTAGTGATGCGCTGGCGAGCGCGTCAGGCCAGAAACGTGGTGGCACGTTGGCGTGAAAGAGGAGGGTGCGAACGCAGTCATTAAGAGTGCAAAGCACGCGCTCAGCGCGGCCATTTTGTTGCGAAGTGTACGTGCAAGTGAGACGAAAAATCGTGCCGTGTGTGGCGAGAAGTTTGCGGATTGCAAGATTATCAAACTCCTTCCCGTTGTCTGTTTGCAACGCATGAATGGGGCGACCAAACTACGTGGAGACATAGGAGTAGAATGCGGTGAGAGGGCAACAGAATCTGACTTTCGTCGCAATGGGGAGGTCCACACATAGTGCGAAAAATCATCAAGAATAACTAGATAACAGAGATAGCCCGTGTTACTTGCAACAGGAGAGGTCCAAACATCACTATGAATTAACTCAAATGGGTATGAAGCAACATGCGAGGAAGTGCTAAAGGGTAAACGAGTATGTTTGCCGAGACGACAAGCATGACAAGTGTGATCGTCGATCTTATTACACGTGAATGAAAAACTACGAAGAATATGACGAAGGGTGGCAGTGTTGGGATGACCAAGACGAGCATGCCAAAGGTCCACTCCAGCGGAAAGCGCCATGGGTGCAGAGACGGAGGATGTGGATGAGTGGACCGGGTAGAGATCGTCGGGGCTGTCACATCGGTGGAGCACCATCCGGGTACGGGCATCCTTAACAGAAAAGCCAAACATGTCAAATTCAACGGTGAAAGGATTTTCACATGTAAGAGAACGAACAGAAACAAGATTTTTAATGATGAACGTTACAGAAAACAAAAATTTTCATACGGTTTCACCAAGATCCATCTATGAGTTCATCTAGCAACGAGTGATCGGATTGCATCTACATACCTTTGTAGATCACGCGCGAAAGCGTTCAAAGAACGGGGATGAGGAAGTCGTACTCGACGTGATCCAAATCACCGGAGATCCTAGCGCCGAACGGACGGCACCACCGCGTTCAACACACGTACGGTCAGCGTGACGTCTCCTCCTTCTTGATCCAGTAAGGGGAAGGAGAGGTTGATGAAGATCCAGCAGCACGACGGCGTGGTGGTGGATGCAGGGGTTACCGCAGCAGGGCTTCGCCGTTCTACTACGAGAGGGAGAGGTGTAGCAGGGGAGAGGGAGGCGCCAAGACTCAAGGGTGTGGCTGCCCCTCCCTCCCCCCTTTATATAGGCCCCCTAGGGGGTGCGCCGGCCCTAGGAGATGGGATCTCCTAGGGGGGGCGGCGGCCAAGGGGTGGAGTGCCCCCCAAGCCAGGTGGGGCGCCCCCCACCCTAGGGTTCCCAACCCTAGGCGCATGGGGTGGGCCAAGGGGGGTGCACCAGCCCACTATGGGCTGGTTCCCCTCCCCACTTTAGCCCATGGGGCCCTCCGGGATGGGTGGCCCCACCCGGTGGACCCCCGGGACCCTTCCGGTGGTCCCGATACAATACCGGTGACCCCCGAAACTCTCCCGATGGCCGAAACTGCACTTCCTATATATAATTCTTCACCTCCGGACCATTCCGGAACTCCTCGTGACGTCCGGGATCTCATCCGGGACTCCGAAAAACTTTCGGGTTACTGCATATTCATATGTCTACAACCCTAGCGTCACCGAACGTTAAGTGTGTAGACCCTACGGGTTCGGGAGACATGTAGACATGACCGAGACGCCTCTCCGGTCAATAACCAACAGCGGGATCTGGATACCCATGTTGGCTCCCACATGCTCCTCGATGATCTCATCGGATGAACCACGATGTCGAGGATTCAAGCAACCCCGTATACAATTCCCTTTGTCAATCGGTACGTTACTTGCCCGAGATTCGATCGTCGGTATCCCAATACCTCGTTCAATCTCGTTACCGGCAAGTCACTTTACTCGTACCGTAATGCATGATCCCGTGACCAGACACTTGATCACTTTGAGCTCATTGTGATGATGCATTACTGAGTGGGCCTAGAGATACCTCTTCGTCATACGGAGTGACAAATCCCAGTCTCGATCCGTGTCAACCCAACAGACACTTTCGGAGATACCTGTAGTATACCTTTATAGTCACCCAGTTACGTTGTGACGTTTGGTACACCCAGAGCACTCCTACGGTATCCGGGAGTTACACGATCTCATGGTCTAAGGAAAAGATACTTGACATTGGAAAAACTCTAGCAAACGAACTATACGATCTTGTGCTATGTTTAGGATTGGGTCTTGTCCATCACATCATTCTCCTAATGATGTGATCTCATTATCAATGACATCCAATGTTCATAGTCAGGAAACCATGACTATCTGTTGATCAACGAGCTAGTCAACTAGAGGCTTACTAGGGACATGTTGGTGTCTATGTATTCACACATGTATTACGATTTCCGGATAACACAATTATAGCATGAATAAAAGACAATTATCATGAACAAGGAAATATAATAATAATCCTTTTATTATTGCCTCTAGGGCATATTTCCAACAGTCTCCCACTTGCACTAGAGTCAATAATCTAGTTACATTGTGATGAATCGAACACCCATGGAATTCTGGTGTTGATCATGTTTTGCTCTAGGGAGAGGTTTAGTCAACGGATCTGCTACATTCAGGTCTGTATGTACTTTACAAATATCTATGTCTCCATCTTGAACATTTTCACGAATGGAGTTGAAGCGACGCTTGATGTTCCTGGTCTTCTTGTGAAACCTGGGCTCCTTGGCAAGTGCAATAGCTCCAGTGTTGTCACAGAAGAGTTTGATCGGCCCCGACACATTGGGTATGACTCCTAGGTCGGTGATGAACTCCTTCACCCAAATTGCTTCATGCGCTGCCTTCGAGGCTGCCATGTACTCCGCTTCACATGTAGATCCCGCCACGATGCTCTGCTTGCAACTGCACCAGCTTACTACCCCACCATTCAAAATATACACGTATCCGGTTTGTGACTTAGAGTCATCCAGATCTGCGTCGAAGCTAGCGTCGATGTAACCCTTTATGACGAGCTCTTCGTCACCTCCACAAACGAGAAACATTTCCTTAGTCCTTTTCAGGTACTTCAGGATATTCTTGACCGCTGTCCAGTGTTCCTTGCCGGGATTACTTTGGTACCTACTTACCAAACTTACGGCAAGGTTTACATCAGGTTTGGTACACAACATGGCATACATAATAGAACCTATGGCTGAGGCATAGGGGATGACACTCATCTCTTCTATATCTTCTGCCGTGGTCGGACATTGAGCTGAGCTCAATTTCACACCTTGCAACACAGGTAAGAACCCCTTCTTTGACTGATCCATATTGAACTTCTTCAATATCTTATCAAGGTATGTGCTTTGCGAAAGACCTATGAGGCGTCTTGATCTATCTCTATAGATCTTGATGCCTAATATATAAGCAGCTTCTCCAAGGTCCTTCATTGAAAAACTCTTATTCAAGTAGGCCTTAATGCTGTCCAAAAGCTCTATATCATTTCCCATCAAAATTATGTCATCTACATATAATACGAGAAATGCTACAGAGCTCCCACTCACTTTCTTGTAAACGCAGGCTTCTCCATAAGTCTGCATAAACCCAAACGCTTTGATCATCTCACCAAAGCGAATATTCCAACTCCGAGATGCTTGCACCAGCCCATAAATGGATCGCTGGAGCTTGCATACCTTGTTAGCATTCTTAGGGTCGACAAAACCTTCCGGCTGCATCATATACAATTCTTCCTTAAGGAAACCATTAAGGAATGCCGTTTTGACGTCCATTTGCCATATCTCATAATCATAGTATGCGGCAATTGCTAACATAATTCGGACGGACTTCAGCTTCACTACGGGAGAGAAAGTCGCATCGTAGTCAACCCCTTGAACTTGTCGATAACCCTTAGCGACAAGCCGAGCTTTATAGATGGTCACATTACCATCCGCGTCTGTCTTCTTCTTAAAGATCCATTTATTTTCTATGGCTCGCCGCTCAACGGGCAAGTCAGTCAAAGTCCATACTTCGTTTTCATACATGGATCCTATCTCGGATTTCATGGCTTCCAGCCATTTGTCGGAATCCGGGCCCGCCATCGCTTCTTCATAGTTCGAAGGTTCACCATTGTCTAACAACATGATTTCCAAGACAGGGTTGCCGTACCACTCTGGTGCGGAACGTGTCCACCTTCGAAGTTCAGTAGGAGCTTGATTAGAAGTATCTTGATCATCATTATTAACTTCCTCTCTAGTCGGTGCAGGCACCTCAGGAACATTTTCTTGAGTTGCGCCACTTTCCGGTTCAAGAGGTAATACTTCATCAAGTTCTACTTTCCTCCCACTTACTTTTTTCGAGAGAAACTCCTTCTCTAGAAAGGATCCATTCTTGGCAACAAAGATCTTGCCTTCGGATCTGAGGTAGAAGGTATACCCAATAGTTTCTTTAGGGTATCCTATGAAGACGCATTTTTCCGACTTGGGTTCGAGCTTTTCAGGTTGAAGTTTCTTGACATAAGCATCGCATCCCCAAACTTTTAGAAACGACAGCTTAGGTTTCTTCCCAAACCATAATCCATACGGTGTCGTCTCAATGGATTTCGACGGAGCCCTATTTAAAGTGAATGCGGCAGTCTCTAAAGCATAGCCCCAAAATGATAGCGGTAAATCGGTAAGAGACATCATAGATCGCACCATATCTAATAGAGTGCGATTACGACGTTCGGACACACCATTACGCTGAGGTGTTCCAGGCGGCGTGAGTTGTTAAACTATTCCACATTTTCTTAAGTGTGTGCCAAACTCGTGACTCAAGTATTCTCCTCCATGATCTGATCGCAAGAACTTGATTTTCCTGTCACGTTGATTCTCAACCTCACTCTGAAATTCCTTGAACTTTTCAAAGGTCTCAGACTTGTGTTTCATTAAATAGACATACCCATATATACTCAAGTCATCAGTGAGGGTGAGAACATAACGATAGCCACCGCGAGCCTCAACACTCATTGGACCACACACATCAGTATGTATGATTTCCAATAAGTTGGTTGCTCGCTCCATTGTTCCTGAGAACGGAGTCTTGGTCATTTTACCCATGAGGCATGGTTCGCACGTGTCAAATGATTCGTAATCAAGAGACTCTAAAAGTCCATCTGCATGGAGCTTCTTCATGCGTTTGACACCTACGTGACCAAGGCGGCAGTGCCACAAGTATGTGGGACTATCATTATCAACCTTACATCTTTTGGTACTCACACTATGAATATGTGTAGCATTACGCTCGAGATTCATTAAGAATAAACCATTCACCATCGGAGCATGACCATAAAACATATCTCTCATATAAATAGAACAACCATTATTCTCGGATTTAAATGAGTAGCCATCTCGAATTAAACGAGATCCTGATACAATGTTCATGCTCAAACTTGGCACTAAATAACAATTATTGAGGTTCAAAACTAATCCCGTAGGTAAATGTAGAGGTAGCGTGCCGACGGCGATCACATCGACCTTGGAACCATTCCCGACGCGCATCGTCACCTCGTCCTTCGCCAGTCTCCGCTTATTCCGCAGCTCCTGCTTTGAGTTACAAATGTGAGCAACCGCAACGGTATCAAATACCCAGGAGCTACTACGAGTACTGGTAAGGTACACATCAATTACATGTATATCACATATACCTTTCGTTTTGCCGGCCTTCTTATCCGCTAAGTATTTGGGGCAGTTCCGCTTCTAGTGACCACTTTCCTTGCAATAAAAGCACTCAGTCTCGGGCTTGGGTCCATTCTTTGGCTTCTTCCCGGCAGCTTGCTTACCGGGCGCGGCAACTCCCTTGCCTTCCTTCTTGAAGTTCTTCTTACCCTTGCCCTTTTTGAACTTAGTGGTTTTATTCACCATCAACACTTGATGTTCCTTTTTGACTTCTACCTCTGCTGATTTCAGCATTGCAAATACTTTAGGAATGGTCTTTCCCATCCCCTGCATATTGAAGTTCATCACAAAGCTCTTGTAGCTCGGTGGAAGCGACTGAAGGATTCTGTCAATGACCGCGTCATCCGGGAGATTAACTCCCAGCTGAGTCAAGCGGTTATGCAACCCAGACATTTTGAGTATGTGCTCACTGACAGAACTATTTTCCTCCATCTTACAGCTGAAAAACTTGTCGGAGACTTCATATCTCTCGACCCAGGCATGAGCTTGGAAAACCATTTTCAGCTCTTCGAACATCTCATATGCTTCGTGTCTCTCAAAATGCTTTTGGAGCCCCGGTTCTAAGCTGTAAAGCATGCCGCACTGAACGAGGGAGTAATCATCAGCTCGTGACTGCCAAGCGTTCATAACGTCTTGTTCTGCAGGGAGAACAGGTGCTTCACCTAGCGGTGCTTGTAGGACATAATCTTTCTTGGCAGCTATGAGGATGATCCTCAGGTTCCGGACCCAGTCTGTATAGTTGCTGCCATCGTCTTTCAGCTTGGTTTTCTCTAGGAACGCGTTGAAGTTGAGGACAACGTTGGCCATTTGATCTACAATACATGTTGTAAAGATTTTAGACTAAGTTCATGATAATTAAGTTCATCTAAATCAAATTATTCAATGAACTCCCACTCAGATAGACATCCCTATAGTCATCTAAGTATAACATGATCCGAGTTAACTAGGCCGTGTCCGATCATCACGTGAGACGGACTAGTCAACATCGGTGAACATCTTCATGTTGATCGTATCTTCTATACGACTCATGCTCGACCTTTCGGTGTTCTGTGTTCCGAGGCCATGTCTGTACATGCTAGGCTCGTCAAGTCAACCTAAGTGTTTGCATGTGTAAATCTGTCTTACACCCGTTGTATGTGAACGTTGGAATCTATCACACCCGATCATCACGTGGTGCTTCGAAACAACGAACTATCGCAACGGTGCACAGTTAGGGGGAACACTTTCTTGAAATTATTATGAGGGATCATCTTATTTACTACCGTCGTTCTAAGTAAACAAGATGCAAAAACATGATAAACATCACATGCAATCAAATAATAATAGTGACATGATATGGCCAATATCACATAGCTCCTTTGATCTCCATCTTGGGGCTCCATGATCATCTTGTCACCAGCATGACACCATGATCTCCATCATCATGATCTCCATCATCGTGTCTCCATGAAGTTGCTCGCCAACTATTACTTCTACTACTATGGCTAACACGTTTAGCAATAAAGTAAAGTAATTTACATGGCGTTTCTCAATGACACGCAGGTCATACAAAAAATAAAGACAACTCCTATGGCTCCTGCCGGTTGTCATACTCATCGACATGCAAGTCGTGATTCCTATTACAATAGCATGAACATCTCATACATCACACATATATCATTCATCATTCATCACAACTTTGGCCATATCACATCACAAAACACTTGCTGCAAAAACAAGTTAGACG
Organism: Triticum urartu; assembly: GCF_003073215.2. Lineage (NCBI taxonomy): Eukaryota > Viridiplantae > Streptophyta > Magnoliopsida > Poales > Poaceae > Triticum > Triticum urartu. The sequence goes on along the minus strand of NC_053022.1, from coordinate 563,620,767 downwards.
TCCTCTAATTGTTGTTGCAAGTTTCACGTGGCTGCAATAGGGTTCTAGCAAGAACGTTTCCTTACCTACGTGAAAGCCACAACGTGATTTGTCAACTTCTATTTACCCTTCATAAGGACCCTTTTCATCGAATCCGCTCCAACTAAAGTGGGAGAGACAGACACCCGCCAGCCACCTTATGCAACTAGTGCATGTCAGTCGGTGGAACCGGTCTCACGTAAGCGTACGTGTAAGGTTGGTCCGGGCCGCTTCATCCCACAATACTGCTGAAGCAAAATAAGACTAGTAGTGGCAAGAAAGTTGACAACATCTACGCCCACAACAAATTGTGTTCTACTCGTGCAAAGAGAACTACGCATAGACCTAGCTCATGATGCCACTGTTGGGGAACGTTGTAGAAAACAAAAATTTTCCTACGGTTTCACCAAGATCCATCTATGAGTTCATCTAGCAACGAGTGATCGGATTGCATCTACATACCTTTGTAGATCACGCGCGGAAGCGTTCAAACAACGGGGATGAGGAAGTCGTACTCGACGTGATCCAAATCACCGCCTAGCGCCGAACGGACGGCACCTCCGCGTTCAACACACGTACGGTCAGCGTGACGTCTCCTCCTTCTTGATCCAGCAAGGGGAAGGAGAGGTTGATGAAGATCCAGCAGCACGACGGCGTGGTGGTGGATGCAGGGGTCACCGCAGCAGGGCTTCGCCGTTCTACTACGAGAGGGAGAGGTGTAGCAGGGGAGAGGGAGGTGCCAAGACTCAAGGGTGCGGCTGCCCCTCCCTCCCCCCTTTATATAGGCCCCCTAGGGGGGTGCACCGGCCCTAGGAGATGGGATCTCCTATGGGGGGGGGGCGGCGGCCAAGGGGTGGAGTGCCCCCCAAGCCAGGTGGGGCGCCCCCCACCCTAGGGTTCCCAACCCTAGGCACTTGGGGTGGGCCAAGGGGGGCGCACCAGCCCACTATGGGCTGGTTCCCCTCCCCACTTTAGCCCATGGAGCCCTTCGGGATGGGTGGCCCCACCCGGTGGACCCCCGGGACCCTTCCGGTGGTCCCGGTACAATACCGGTGACCCCCAAAAATCTCCCGATGGCCGAAACTGCACTTCCTATATATAATTGTTCACCTCCGGACCATTTCGGAACTCCTCGTGACGTCCAGGATCTCGTCCGGGACTCCGAACAACTTTCAGGTTACTGCATATTCATATCTCTACAACCCTAGCGTCACCGAACCTTAAGTGTGTAGACCCTACGGGTTTGGGAGACATGTAGACATGACCGAGACGGCTCTCCGGTCAATAACCAACAGCGGGATCTGGATACCCATGTTGGCTCCCACATGCTCCTCGATGATCTCATCGGATGAACCACGATGTCGAGGATTCAAGCAACCCCGTATACAATTCCCTTTGTCAATCGGTACGTTACTTGCCCGAGATTCGATCGTCGGTATCCCAATACCTTGTTCAATCTCGTTACCGGCAAGTCACTTTACTCGTACCGTAATGCATGATCCCGTGACCAGACACTTGGTCACTTTGAGCTCATTATGATGATGCATTGCTGAGTGGGCCCAGAGATACCTCTCCGTTATACAGAGTGACAAATCCCAGTCTTGATCCGTGTCAACCCAATAGACACTTTCGGAGATACCCATAGTATACCTTTATAGTCACCCAGTTACGTTGTGACATTTGGTACACCCAAAGCACTCCTACGACATCCGGGAGTTACACGATCTCATGGTCTAAGGAAAAGATACTTGACATTGGAAAAACTCTAGCAAATGAACTATACGATCTTGTGTTATGTTTAGGATTGGGTCTTGTCCATCACATCATTCTCCTAATGATGTGATCTCGTTATCAATGACATCCAATGTCCATAGTCAGGAAACCATGACTATCTGTTGATCAACGAGCTAGTCAACTAGAGGCTTACTAGGGACATGTTGGTGTCTATGTATTCACATATGTATTACCTTTTCCGGATAACACAATTATAACATGAATAAAAGACAATTATCATGAACAAGGAAATATAATAATAATCCTTTTATTATTGCCTCTAGGGCATATTTCCAACAGTCAGGTGAAACAAGTACGTTAGAAAGATGTAATGGAATGGAGTTAGAAGGAAAAGCAGCATGGCCGACATGAGTGATGGGAATGGAAGAACCGTCGCCCACGATAATGCGAGCAGCAGTGTGAACAGAGTGAGCGGTAAGAAGGTTATCGGGGTTGGCGGCCATGTGAGCCGTGGCTCCGGTGTCCATGTACCAGTCGCCACCGCCAGTGTACTGCTGTGGCGTGGGGGCGGTGTGGAGGGCCGCTAGCAGCGCGGGGTCCCATGGTGCCGGCGGGAGGGCCGGGGCCGACGGCAGGGGCTGTGGCGGCGGCACCGCGAACCCACTGGCCGGAGGCAGCCCATAGGCCGCCGAGGGGCCGTAGAGCGGCGCCGGCGGATACGCCTGAGGGGCCGCGTACAGAGCCTGATGAGGGGTCGGATGGGCGCCAAAAACACCGGGGACGGGGGCGCGCGGTATGGGCATGGAGTATGCGTGAACAACCCCCGTCCAGGGGTTCTGGCCGGCCTGCCAAGGCGCCGGCGGGAGTGGGTGCTGCGGCTGGCGCGGCGCCCCGCCATGGGCAGCTGGCTGCTGCTGCTGCTTGCGTCCACCTCGGCCGCGATGCCCGCCCCGGCGCTGCTGCTGCTCGGCGGGGGGCGGCGGAGGGGCCTGCGGCGGCGCGGGATATGGGAACCCGGGCGGCGGCTGCGCATGGAGGGGCCCCTGGGCGAGCCGCGGCGGGGGAGCCGGAGCGGTGGGCGGCGCACCGCCGCGGGTTCCGGCGGTGAGAGCCGTATGGGTGGCCCGGGTGCGTGACATCCGCATCCTCCTCTCCTTCAGCTTCAGGTACGCGACGATCTTGGGGAAGGTCGGGTTGGTGATGAGAGGGATGTTAGAGGCGGCGTTCCCGAAATCTTCGTTCAGGCCGGCGATGAGAGTGCTGAGGAGGAGCTCGTCGGAGACCTTCTCGCCGAGGTCACGGAGCTCGTCGACGAACTTCTTGAGGCGCATGCAATAATTGTCAACCGACGAGTCAAGCTGCTGGCACCCAAAAAACTCGCCGTGCAAGACAACCTTGCGTTGGAGCGCGTTGTCGGTGAAGAGGCCGTTGAGCTTAGTCCAAACGGTGTGAGCGTCATCATCGACGGAGACCACCGTGTGGAAGAGGTCCTTCGAGATGGTGGTGTAGAACCAGTGGATAAGAGTGGACGTCCACTCCTCATCGTCCTCCATGAAGCGGGAGTCCACGGAGCCATCGATGTGATCCTGGAGATTGTACTCACGGAACACAAGGGAGAAGTACGTCTTCCAGGCATAGTAGGTGGAGGTGAGGTGATCGAGGACGACGGGAACCCGAGCGAGGATATTGAGATCACGGATGACGACGGGATCGGGGCCGTCGAAGGGGTTGGTGCGGCGGCTGCGGGTGGTACCGATGGAACCGGGGGAGGCCATGGCCGAGAGGGAAGGGCGGCGGCGCGTGGTGAAGCGGCGCGGCGAGAGGGATGGCGGTGCGGCGGGTGGCGGCGCTGCGGGTTGCGGGCGGAAGCGCGAGCCGGCGGCGGCACACAGGGGACGGCGGCGCGGCGGCGAGGAGACGGCGGCGGCGGCGATGGGATCGTGGCGGCGGCGGCAAGAGTTAGGGTTAGGATCGTAGGTATGATACCATGTTGGAAACAAATATTTTGGCAATGCAACTCGATGTATTGATCGGTGCATAGTGCATGTATATATGGAATACAAAATAGGCCACAACCTCAATTATACAATGACTAGGAGGTAGGCCGGACTATACAATATACATGCACAAACCATATATTCAACACGGACAAGTAGGTCCGCCAACAAAAATAACGTCATTTGATGGGTGAAAGCTCTTAGAAATGCCCTTAATTAGATAGAGCGGGCCGGTGGCAGCGTCACGGCCATGAGCGACCGAAGAAAGCAAAGCAACCAGGCCATGCATGCATTTTCACCGGCATGCAGTCCTCGAGACGGACTGAAACTCGGATCAGACGGATGGAGCGCTGGTAATTAGCACCACCACTAGCCGTTAACCCTTTTTGCACGATGGAGGACAAGGGCACGAGAGCACGCAGTGGGCGATCTCATTGGCCGGCCATTCCATCAGAGGGTGTATAGTCTGTCCTGTTTTCCCCGGCACACATCATTGCCTGCCTTCCCCGTGGCTGGTCACACCCGGCCCCTTTCCCTTTCCCTTCCCAAATTTCCGGCGGGTGTCCCTTCTCAATCATCACCGCTAAGCTAGCTCCGGCCAGGCGGCCAACACCACAAGCTAGATAGCAAATTCCTGTAGCTTGCCGTGTCGTGTCATCGTGTGTGCTTTAGCTACCACCCATGTCTATCTCTCAAACTCTCTCTGTGTGTTGGTTAGTTAACTAACAGCTGGTGCGTCGTGTGTTGTGTGTACCCGCCCAAATTGTAGCTAGCCCGTCCTATCCAATTCATCATGCATGCATGTCCAGATAAAACAAACCAACAATTTCGCTATCATATGCCCCACGACGTTAACCCCTCAGGATGAGTATTGTTAATTTATATTGAGCTTACATATTATTCAAGCATCAGATCGTGGGTTAAATGGCTTATGTCACGCATGTCATCCCGTCACCCGCACATGCGGTTCGAACGGCGGTTGTGGGTGGTGTTGGCTGCCAGTTTGGGTCATATATTACCGTGCATGCACGCACATGTACATTTTTTTCCCGATAAAGACGCACATGTACATATGCGTATATAGTTGTGTGAGGTTGGATGGTTGGTTGGGTCAGGATTTAATTTGAGCATCAGTTGGGACCGTTCACTCGGTTGGCACCTAATTGTCTCAACCTTAATTCTTCTCTTCCGGAATCATTTTATGTCTAATGATGGTGAATGAATCTGGACGACGACGTGCCTACGCCTACTTTGTGCGTGTGCCTTGGATTGGATGCGTGCATGATTGATACGTACTGTAGATTGGACCAACCATTTTCATCTTGGAATGGAGCTAATTATAAGAGGGTGTTTGGGTACATTTTAGTCCCATGACTAAAAGTAGTGAGACTAAAACTTGCTAGCCTCACCTATGCTTGGATCCAAATACTAAAGAGACTAAAATTAAGTTATTGAGCATTTATTATCCTTCAAACCCTCCAATTCAGAACTCGCATGTGTTAAAGGAGAGACATTAAATGAAAAGAGAGAGGGCTAATACATATTTTAATAGGTTTCCTATGACTAAAAATTTTTAGCCTCAAGACTAATCCTAACCTCTCTTTAGTCAGGGGTACTTGGAACTTTAGCCTCTAAAAAAGACTATTTTTAATCAGACTAAAAATAGTCCCTTGGATCCAAGCACCCTCTAAACTAGCCACATCGATATCTAATCTAGCTAGTTCCCTTATCGTCTTGTCATCTTTATGTTCGTGCGGTCACTATCAAACCAGTGTCTCCACCTGTGAACTATATAGCCCTCCAAAATTGAGCTAAGAAAACAGATCCCAGATCGCTATCTAATCCCTTATCATCTTGTCATCTTTATGTTCGTGTGGTCACTATCAAACCAGTGTCTCCACCTGTGAGCTATATCAATGTATATAGCCCCAAAGTTTTGTCTGAATGCCATGCGAATGAAACGTCAGCGCCTGCCTTCTTCTAAACATGTTCAGTTCAGTCTATCTAGGCCACTCGAACGCTTCACCCATCTACCGACGAACGCAAAAGGATGGCATGACAGCAACCTAACTATGTGCACTACTACTATATAGGTAATTACTGAGGAGATGCGGGAGATGACTGCCGCGGCTGAGGCGACCGAGGCGACCGAGCCGCCGATGCCGGAGCCACCGCCCGCGCCGCCGACCACGGTGAACGAGGAGTCTGCTGAGGAGCTGCGGGAGCGGGCGCCGCCGCCGGAATCATCTCCGCTAATCACGCAGGCACGTGAGGGGGATGGAGAGAGGGTGGTGGTCGTGCCGCCGCCGCCGGCATCGCCTCCGCTGATCAAGCCGACGCTTGGGGGCGTGGTTCCGGCTGCCTTCTCGTCGTCTCCGGCGCTGCCACGGCCGCCAGGCTATGCTGCCTCCGAGTCTGACTCGGATCTGGATCACGATCCGTTCGCCAATCCGTCCGATGAAGTGCGTTGGAGAATTCGTTTCAAGATGACCGGAGGATGGAGATCTGGCGGGATGGTTTCGTGTAGATGCATCCGCGCTCAAGTTGGACGACGGTGAGGGATGAAGAACACGACATTTTGGCCGGGCGGTACCTGAATGCTGGTGAGATGATTCAAGCAGGTATGCGATTGCATATTGATGTCTTTGAAATTCTTGTGCTGGATAGCTTGCAGGTTTCTTCTGGCGGGGAGGAGCAGATCGAGATAGTCGATCTAACCACTTCGGAGCATCAAATCACGAGGCCGAATTCAGGGATTGGAGGAAGGTTTTGGGTGCTTGTTGATGACGAAGAAGAGGAGGTCGAGGATCGTCACTCGGTTGCAGCCAAAGATCCGAAAGAAACGCCCTCCGACGTGATCTGCGAGGCGTTCAGCCCTGGGTACTCGGAAGAGGAGGTGGCCACGTTGGTTGACGACATTGTCCGGGTGATGATCCGGCGCGGATTGGGATGCATCCCGAGGATAAGGTGGAGGTTGTTCGCCAGAGTATTCACCAGAGGACGGCGGCGACTGCGATCCGGCCTTGGAAAGGGCCTCTACCTAAGGTATGCATCCAACCATTAACTTTGTCAGATTTCTTCCTGCAAGATGCATGGACTCGTGTTGTTAGTAAGAAAAAGAAGAGGAAGGGGAGATCGGAGGCAGCGCCGCCGGCGCCGGAGACCAGCACGGCGACTGGGATCCGGGCGGCTAGGACTGCACGTTTGAATGCCATCTTGGGCCGTGATGGAGCTGTGGATGAGCGGGCCGGCTGTGAGCCCGTGCGTGGGTATGAGGCCCAACATGGGGGAGCTGAGGAGGGGCTTAGTGGACCAATTTTCAATGGGTATGTGGCCCAGGAAAATATGGTCTCTACCTCTGTGCATATCGGGCCATGCAGGAATTACGATCGGAGCGATCGCTCTTCTCTGCCGCCGCCTAGGGTAAGGAAGCGAACTGCGGTGCCCGGCTTCCCTCGGTGCGGACCTGGACGTGCCGCTCGTATTCCTCCTCTCTCTATGGCTGGGCGGGGGAACAATCCATCGGCCGATCCCAAGCTTCCTGCGGGTGCCGAGGCGGCGTCGGCTGGCCGTGGTGGCGGGCAACAAGGGCAGCGGACGGTGCTGCCGATAGGTCGTGGCGCGCCGCCGGGGCTGAGACCCGCGGTCGCTGCAGGCCGTGGGAGCCCGCCTGGCCCGTGACTGGCGCTGGCTGTGGGGGCGTCGCCGACTGCCGGGCGTGGCGGTCAGGGACCCAGGCCATCAGCTCTGGCTACAGTGCTACCTTCGGCTGTGGGGCGCGGAGTTGCTCCGCCGAGGCCACCGACAACTGCGGCTGTGGGCCGCGGTGCTGCTCCGTCGAGGCCTCCGGCGCATGCTTCGACCAATGGCCCAAGGCCGGCTGTCCAGGCCACTGCCGGCGTTCAGCCTCGTCCCGCGCCGCCGCCTAACTTCGTTACGAGGCCGACACAAAAACGCTCGGGCCCAACGCAGACGAGGCAGAACGCGGTTGCTGGAGAGTCTTATGATCAGCCCCGAGGATAGTGGGGGGATGATGGTTATGATGCTTATGGGGATGGCCAACACCGTGGATCGTCATCTACGGGAGGTGGTCGCGGTCTTGCCTGGCAGAGTGATGGTTCTGCTGAGAGACCTTTTCTCGGCCCTCCGGGTGGTTTTATCGAGGGAGCTTCAGGCCCAGACTACCGGCAGAGAGGTGGCTACCGTGGACATCGTGGTGGTCGTGGTCGGTACCGCAGACAGCCTCCGCCACCAGCCGTTGTTGGCCATGAGGCTTCTGTCATGGCAGTCGGTCCCGTTCAGACGACTGAGCTGCCTAGCCAGGCGATGGAGGTCGTGACGGCACTGGCCAACGTGGAGGTTCCTGGGATGGGAGTTTCAGCTGAGGCAGGCGACATGACTGATTCAGAGAGAGCGTCCAAGTGGGCACGTAAGAAGGAGAAGATGCTATGCTATCGATGTGGTGAGAAGGGTCACTTCATTGCTGAGTGCGTGGCGGAGTTGTGCGATTCGTGTGGTAAGCCAGCACATGCCACGGGGGGTTGCCCTCTTCTGCGTGATCAGGTTCCGGCTCTTACAACGTATGGAGTATATTGTGCTGAGTTGATGTTCTTTGAATCCCCGGCTGCGAGAGAGATTCCGGTGGAGACGCTGAGTTTGACCACTGGAATTGTGAAAGCTACCCAGGGAGAGGTTTCGGAGGCTCAGATTGTGCAGAGACTTCAGGAACTGGCTCCAGGTGACTTCCAGTGGGAACTTGTCAGTATTGAGAACAATGTGTTCAGGGTTGACTTTCCAACTGTGGATGATTTGCAGAGATTGCTGAGCTTTGGGTTGTGCAGAGTTCCTGGCACTAAATGCATTCTGGAATTTCATGAGTGGAAGAAGGTGGAGCCTAAGGGAAAGCCCCTTACTCAGGTTTGGTTACGGTTTTCCGGGGCTCCCTCTGAGCCTTTGACGGATGCTCGAGTTGTGGCTAGTCTGGGTATTATGGTTGGAAAAACTGAGAAAGTGGATATGGCTTTTACCTGCGCCCATGGGGTGGCCCGACTTCTAGTGAGTGTTCTGGACATTGAGTTCGTCCCTGATGTGGTCAACTGGATTTATAGGGGAGAGGTGTTTCCTCTTGAGATTGAGTTCAAGGATGCAGATCTGTTTGCTGAGGCAATTAATGGGACTGATGTGGATATGCACGAGGGTGATGACAGCACGGGTGCTAGAGGGGCACCGACTGATGAGGCTGGACGAGAGAGGTCCAACGGATCGGGACCTGTTGCTCAGTTGCCTGGGGACGGACCCGGGGTAGAGCCGGCACCAGCTTCCTCGGTGCCTATGAGTTCTCCGCGGTTTGGGTCGTTTCAGCCAACTTCGGGGGGGGGGGGGGGGGGGGGGGGGGGGGGGGGGGAGGTGGCGCCTCAGGTGGCTTCGCTTTCCCCCGTTCTCCCAGTGGTCGAGTTTCGGGAAATGACGGTTGCTGTGGAGGTTGTGCCTGGGGGGGAGTCCGGGGCAGGTGGCCTCGACCTCATCTCCTCTTATCCTGGCGCCGGCGACGCTGACGATGGCCGGTCAGGGGGGAGGCCGTCCGGGGCAGGTGGCCCCGGATCCCTCTTCTCCGGCAGCAGCTAGAGCGGCCACATCTCCAATGGCGCAGGGTGGGGGTCTAGGGCAGATGGCCTCGCTCCCCCCTTCTCCTTCGGCAGTCAGGACGATGACGCCCTCTGGCCAGAGGGGTGGGGTGGGGGAGTGCTCGGGCAGGCGGCGCCCGCGCTTCCCTCTCCTAGTTTACCGGCGGCCCAGGGCTTCGATATGAGACACTCGTCCGTGGGGCTTGGGTGCCCACCGCCGCTTCCTCCAGTTTCTCGGGAGGAGGTCATTGCTTTTGGTGGGATCCCAGACCCGGTATCTATGGGGCGACGGATGAGTTCTACTATCCAGGAGCATCCGGAGGTTGATGACATGCAGCAGAGGTGCTCTATGAGGGCGGCCAAGCTTCGTGACATTGAGGTCACTACGGGTATGTCTGTCAACGTGTCTAATTCTATCCTGCATTTTTCTAATGTGGAGATTATTAATAATGCCAACCAATTAGGAGTTTCGCTAGGAAGTACTAATGGTGAAATTTCCAACTCAGTTAATGATCTCCTAGATTTGGAAGCGGAACGCGCTTTAGAAACAATTCGAAACCTAGAAGCGGTAAAACTCATGAATGATGCAGAGATTAATGCGAGGGGGTCAGAATGCTCGATAATTTTTGTGCGGATCTTGCACCATCCACTCCTGAATCTGAGGAAGAGGATGTAACTCTAGAGGATGCAGTAGCTAGACCCACTGAGCCCGGTTATGAGGACCGGATGGAGGACCAAAGTAAACCCAAACGTAAGTGGAAGCGGAAGATTTATCCCGTTTCTGCGGTTCGTAGGAGTGCTAGGATTCGGACTGCCAAAAAATTTCATGATGAAATATGAAAAGAATCTTTTGGAATAACAGAGGTCTGAAGGACTTGGCTAAAAGAAGGTTTCTTGCTGAGGCGTCTCTTGAGCATAGATTAGATTTTATTGCTCTCTCCGAAACTGGGAGGGATAACTTTGCGCCCCAGTTTCTCAACACTTTATCGGGTGGTGTCGATTTTGATTGGCATTGCCTTCCTCCGCGAGGAAGATCAGGTGGGATCTTGCTTGGAGTGAGATGCGATTCACTGGAAGTCCGAAGTGTAGTGATGGGTGACTTCGCGGTTAAGTTTCGGGTCAGGTCCAAAGCTGATGGGTTTAACTGGGCTCTGGTGGCGGTTTATGGTGCCGCACAACCCGAACTTAAACCGGAGTTTTTGGCGGACCTTGTTCAAATCTGCAGATCCGAGCAGCTCCCAATTTTAGTTGGGGGTGACTTCAACATCATTAGGAGGAGAGAGGAAAAGAATAATGATAATTTTGACGACAGATGGTCGTTTATGTTCAATACCATTATTGAAAGCTTGGATCTGAGAGAGATAGAGCTGTCGGGTAGAAAATTTACCTGGGCTAATGCGTTGCCAAACCCGACGTTTTAGAAGCTTGATCGAGTCCTCGCGAGTGTCGAGTGGGAACAGAAGTTCCCTCTCGTAACGGTTCAGGCTCTCTCGCGTGGAATTTCGGATCTCACACCTCTATTCATGGACTCTGGTGAGCCAAATCACGTGGGAAACAAAAACACCTTTTTGTTCGAGCTGGCATGGTTTGAACGAGAAGGTTTCTTGGATCTGATTGCTAGGGAATGGGCTAAGGATGCAGGAGGTTCGACTTCTGTCGAGCGTTGGCAGAATAAGATTAGGCATTTGAGAAGTTTCCTACGGGGATGGGCTAAACGCCTTAGTGGGATTTATAAGATTGAAAAGGAGAGGCTCCTTTCTCTGATTCAATCCCTAGATATAAAAGCCGAATCCACGATTTTGCAAGCCGCAGAGCTCCAGGATAAACTAGATGCGGAGATGAGGTTGAAAGAACTTCTCCGCGAAGAAGAATTGAAGTGGGCGTTGTGGGCTAAGGTCCGTAGAGTGGTCCAGGGGGACGCAAACACTCAATTTTTTCACTTGATTGCTAATGGCAAGCACAGAAAGAAGAGAATCTTTCAGCTTGAACAAGATGAAGGAACTATTGTAGGTCAGGATAACCTGAAACTTTACATCACAGAGTATTATAAGCAATTATTTGGACCTCCGGAGGATAGTTGGGTGTCCCTCGATGAGTCTAGGATTGAGGATGTGCCTCAACTAACTGCTAATGGTAATGAGACTTTGGTTGCACCGTTCTCGCAGAAGGAGGTGTTTGATGCTATAGCGTAGATGAAAAATAATAAGGCTCCGGGGCCTGATGGATTTCCGGCGGAGTTTTACAAAAAAGTGTTGGCACATTATTAAGGGGGATCTACTACCAATGTTCCATGATCTTTTCTCTGGACAGCTTCAGCTATTTCACTTAAATTTTGGAACAATAACACTGCTTCCTAAGAAAACGGATGATGTGAGAATCGAGCAGTTCAGGCCGATCTGCCTTCTCAATGTTAGTTTCAAAATTTTCACCAAGGTTGGGACTAATCGGCTCACACAGATTGCGCATTCTGCGGTGCAGCATTCCCAAACTGCTTTCATGCCGAATAGAAACATCCTAGAAGGGATGGTGGTCCTTCATGAAACGCTCCATGAAATTCACTCGAAAAAATTGGATGGAGTTGTTTTTAAGGTGGATTTCGAGAAAGCGTACGATAAAGTAAAATGGCCATTCCTACAACAGGCATTGCATATGAAAGGTTTTGATGAAGTCTGGCGCCGCCAGGTTGAATCCTATACGCAAAAAGGGAGTGTTGGAATTAAAGTGAATGACGAGATAGGTCATTATTTCCAGACACATAAGGGCCTGAGACAAGGGGATCCGATGTCCCCTATCCTGTTCAACATTGTAGTTGATATGTTGGCAATTTTGATAGGAAGGGCTAACGAGACTGGTCAAATGGGTGGCCTGGTACCTCATCTCGTTGACGAAGGTGTGTCCATCCTTCAGTACGCCGATGATACAATCATCTTTATGGAGCATGACTTGGCCAAAGCGAGAAATATGAAGCTGGTGTTATGCTTATTTGAACAATTGACCGGGTTAAAGATTAACTTTCACAAAAGCGAGTTATTCTGCTTTGGTAGAGCCAATGACGAAAAAGAGGCATATAGACAATTGTTTGGGTGCGATTTGGGGGCTTTACCTTTCACCTACTTAGGAATACCAATCCACCATCGTAAGTTGACAAACAGAGAATGAAAGTGCATCGAGGACCGATTTGAAAAGAAACTGAGTTGCTGGAAGGGCAAGCTCATGTCATACGGAGGCCGATTAATTATGATAAATTCGGTTCTCACGAGTATGCCTATATTTCTTTTGTCATTCTTCGAAGTCCCAGTTGGAGTTAGGAAAAGACTGGACTTTTATCGATCACGATTCTTTTGGCAGGGTGATGAAATAAAAAGAAAATACTGTTTAGCCAAATGGGATATCATCTATAGACCGAAAGACCAAGGGGGTCTTGGTATTGAGAATCTTGAAGTTAAGAACAGATGTCTTCTCAGCAAGTGGTTGTGGAAGTTATCAAGTGGGACTGACGCCACTTGGGCGCAAATCCTACGTACCAAGTATCTTCAAACCAAAACTTTGTCTCAGGTGACAGTAAGGCCGACTGATTCACCTTTTTGGAAATGGCTTATGAAAGTCAAACTTTCCATGTTTAATAGAACGAAGTTTATTGTTGGTAACGGTGCTAGTACGCGATTCTGGGAGGATATTTGGCTCGGAGAGACACCCTTAGCCATTCAATACCCGTCCTTGTATCGTATCGTTCAATGACGTGAGGTTTTTGTTGCAACGGTACTTCAATATATCCCCCATAATATTCAGTTCAGAAGGGCGTTAGTGGGCAATCGTTGGGAAGAATGGCTACATCTAGTAAGTAGACTGATGGAGGTTCAGCTTTCTCAGCAACCCGATGAATTACGCTGGAAGCTTACTAGGTTTGGAGTATTTACAGTTAAATCAATGTATGTTGATGTTATCAATTCAAGCTCGATTCCTAGGTCCAAACATGTTTGGGCTGTCAAAGTCTCTTTGAAAATCAAAGTGTTTATGTGGTTTGTCCATAAACAAGTTATTTTAATTAAGGACAACTTGACAAAGCGTAATTGGACATGACCTACCAGGTATAGTTTCTGAGCACCTTTTTCTTGATTGCCCGCTAGCCAAAGCATTATGGAGGACGGTATATATTACTTTTAATATTACTCCACCGAGTTCTATCAACACGTTATTTGAAACGTGGCTTAACGGGATAGAGCCCGAATTAGAGAAACATATTCGTGTAGGAGTATGCGCCTTGTTGTGGGTGCTCTGAAATTGCAGAAATGATTTGGTTTTTAACAGGACAACACGCATTCATTTTTTGCAGGTTATTTTCAGAGCCACGGCGTTGATCCGTACGTGGTCGTTACTCACTCCGACGGAGGCCATGGAGCGTTTGGTTACTGGATCTATCCGCTGGGAGATGGTAACTCGGAATATCTTCAACCAGTTGGCTAGTTTACCTATCTCTCTTTTGCCAGCCGGTTGTGGCGTCCTTTATTTGGCTAGTTTGTCTTCTAGCCCTTTTTGGCTCTGTGTGAGCTACTCTTTACTTTTCGTTTGGAGACTTTGAGACCTTGTTGGAACCTATTTATTTGCTTTAATAAGATGACCGTATGCATCGTTCTGATGCAAAGGCCGGGGAGTCCTCCCTTTTTGAAAAAAAATAATTACTACATGGCACAGTTAACTAACTATGGCGCTTTTCAACACATGCTGTAGTACTGCATGGAGCAACAATACACACTCTCGATCTCTAGCTATATATGAGCCTTTAATCAGTTTTAAAAACTCGTGAGCCTCCATATGAGCAGGACTAAACATTTTCCAGGCTATTTAACTAATAATTTGCATGATGAACGTTCGGGATAGAACTGACTAGATCATAGTATTGTTTTCTTAAGGCATCTCCAACGCAGACCCTCAAATAGCTCGTGAACGTTCAGAATAGAATTGTCTGCACGCACTTCGCCATCCAACGCAGACCCGTATTTGTCCACGGACATGTCCGCTTGTTTGTTTTTTCGCAAACCGGAATCAAATCCGCCAGAGTTTGCTGGGAGTCTAGAGATCCACATGACGAGTCAAAAGCCACCCCATACCCATCTCCCCGCTTCGTCTCGATGACAGAAGATTGTTGCTGCGGAAGCACTACTATTTGTGTTTTGTGGAAGATGATTAGGCGTTTGATAGATAGCATCTTTGAAGTTTGCCACTGATCAATTTGTTTCACTATTGTTTCCCCTCTCTTTTTGCCGTTAAATGCTATTCCCTCCTTCCCATAATATATGACGTTCTTTAACTACACTACTGTAAAAAAAATGTTTTACATTATGGAACTGAGTAGTACAAGATTTGGCGGAAGCAAGCTATAAGCACTATGCCTTCCGTCAAACAAAAAACTTATTCACATAGTCTTTTTAGGCATCATGCAGTTTTTTACGAAAAGCTATTTGACATATTTGGCGGAAGGTTACATATAGCCGAGCTCTACTATTTGGTGGGAGCTCGATGAAAAATGCTATTTTTTAAATTAATAAAGGCAGACATTTAACATATAAAGTTAGATGATCGGCTCTCGTATCCGTGTTCGTGAAACGCGTCCATGAAGCGTGTCACCACTAGCCGTTAATCCTTTTTTGCGGGATGGATGACAAGAGCACGCAAGGCCATCGGGGTGTTTTTATTTTGTCTGTCCCGTTTCCCCCGGCAAACATCATTGCCACACCCCCTTTCCCTTTCCAAATTTCCGGCCGGTGTCCCTTCACCATCATCACCACCTCTGCCGCTAGCTAGCTAGTTCGCGGCCACCCATGCCCCCCCTCTCTCTCTGTGTGTGTGTTGGTTAGTTTAACTAACAGCTCGTGTGTGTGTGTGTGTGCCCACCCAATTTGTATGTAGCTAGTCTGTCGTCTCAGATTTATCAAGCATGCATGTCCAAGTAAAACAAAACAAAACACAAACACTCCCGCCATCATGCGTGCACATACAACCCCACGACGTACGTTCACGCCTCACAAGTAAGTACAGTACTCCCTCCATTCCACAATGTAATGCTTTCTTTATCTCCTTGCTTTAACTTTGACCGCAAAATTTAACTACCTACTGATGGCGGCGGGAGCAATTTTTTTTTGAGAATCATCGGGGGAGGAGTCCATCCACCTAAATATATTACTCAAAGTGGTCAATATGCCAGGAGAGTGATCCAGTTTATCAGGGAAACCGGATTGAAAACCTAAAACAAGTTGACCTGTTTATAAGGAAAACCGGGCCAAAAACCGTTCAACAAGGTTACAAGGAGAAGAGAAGAACAAGACACCCAACAAGGGCGGGACCTAGCTAGCAGACTAAAAGGACCATCACCACGGCAGACACAAGTAGTTATGGGGTGTTGTCGAGGATCACAATACTGAGACTTTGCGAGAAACCTAACGCACCGCATTGCGTGCATACCGGGCCCCACGGCACAACTCAGGAGCAACCACAACCAACGAGTGCGAAAAGCACGAACCTTGACTGCGTGCCCCGCCACGGGAGATCGGAACGATTAACAATTTGGGGAGGCATCTAGCGTCATCAAAGAGCAAAGATGAACCAAGACATCACCAAGAGCACGACGCTCGCCGCAATACATCGGCCGCCAAGTGACACTACTAGGAAAAGGCCTACTAATGGCGCACCAGTTTTGTCTACTAATGGCGCATCACTGGTGCGCCATTAGTATCACGCCACTAGTATTTATTACTAATGGCGCACCACTACTGCGCCATTAGTATCTGGTATACTAATGGCGCACCACTCAATGCGCCATTAGTATATAACACCATGCGCCATTAGTATGCCTCCCAGGGGCCATATTTAACCATGTGCTTTGGCACACTAATGGCGCACTGCGGATGCATGCGCCATTAGTATACTTGGCATACTAATGGCGCACTTTGTAGTGATGCGCCATTAGTATGAATATTAGGTTTTTTTTTACTTTTCTGATTTTTGCACAGGTTACAAAATATATTATTTGGCAGAATATAGACAGTAGTACACAGCAACAGCAGATTCACCGAATACAATAGAAGATTAGTCTCCGAATACAATTCATCATATTAGTCTTCGAATTCAAAAGACCGAACGAAGATAAAACATTACAAGTCTCGAGATCGCGAGTATCGAATTTGTCGAAAGTAATACTAATCCTAACAAGTCCTACTAATCATCATCATACAACTTCTACTCGTTATTCATAACAAGTCATACGATCATCATCTTGATAGTCATCGAACCAACCCTACTTAATTGTTCTTAGCACATGATCATCAGTATTAGGCAGGACCTAAATACCCTATTTAAGCTAAAATAACATAAAACAATATAGACCCTGACTCTCCATTATGGAGAATGGAAAACATCCTGTCTCCAATTCTTGCGCTTCCCTTCCTTTTGCTTCCAAGAAGCTCCTTACGACTGTCCATACATTTTTTCCATCCTTTGATTTTCATGTCTCCACTTCTTTTAGAAATCTCGTATGGACAGTTGAGATTCGTAGGATGACCTGACTGTATGTTCAAAACATTAAGACTACCTTTCTGATACATCATATGAGGCACACAATTCTCTGGGATTATCTGTTGAAAAACATAGTAATAACTTCATAGTTAGCAATGATGTACTAGTTTTAGAAGTATGCAAAAGATGCACAGATGTCGTAATAGTAAAAATCTTACCAGGGTATCTCTATGGTAGTTACCGTAGTTGAACACATGCACTAGTGGCACGTATTTACCATAATGTTGAGGAGTTTGATTGTGGATATTGTAGTTCTCAATGTCAGTACAAAATCCGACCAGATGATTTTTCTCCTTGTAAGTTGTTAATTCGTGTAGTGGGTTTTGTCTACCATCTCCCGCACATTCTTTGAACAATAAAAATAAGCTGTCAATGGAAATAAGCTGTCAACTATTTTGAAATAAACAATATAAATTAGCTAATAACTATGTTTGAGAATCTCACATAGCGGTAAAACTGGAGGCGTATCAACAAGGACCCAAATGTCCATATTGTCTTGGTTGATGTCAGGATTACCAAGATCCATGGTGATAAGCATACCCTCATCAAAACCATACATCTTGCAAAATGCTTCCCAATTTTTGCAACCAAAATGGGTTACGCTCTCAGAATTATATAGATTTACTTCAGAGTCCACATCGTGATGAGTCCTTAGGTGAATTTTCTTTGTTTCAGAAATTTCATGGTCTTCAAAATCCATCCTCTCCAAGACATAGCGTCTTGCATGGCATAGGATAAGCTATACTCGAATTGTAAAAGATGAAAATTACACGTTGAAATAGTTGAAGTCATGCTTAATTATGAAAATAACACTTGTCGTCGTTGTGTACCGTTTCAACTTCGAAGGTCTCCTCGAGCTTAATGCTGAAGCGCCGATCATCGTCCAGGTGAGGCATGTCGCACAGACCTCGATCGTCGTGGCACCAGTCGCACTCCCCCGGGAGACTTTCGTCGTTCGATGATGATGACGACATATCCTACGTTCATAATTCAAAACTACATCATTTAGGGTTTGTCGACACCGAGGCATCCTAAAAGTTAAGCTTTTATCATTTAGGGTTTCTCGACGCTGAGGCACCCTAAAAGCCTAAGCTTTCATCATTTAGGTTCTTATCGACACCGAGGCACCCTAAAAGCCAAGGTTTTATCATTTAGGGTTTGTCAACGTCGAGGCACCCTAAAAGCCTAAGCTTTCATCATTTAGGTTTTGTCGACGCCGAGGCACCCTAAAAGCCTAAGCGTACATCATTTTCTCATCGACACCGAGGCACCCTATAGAAGCCAAGTTAAGTTTTCATCATTTAGGGTTTATCGATGCCGAGGCACCCTAGTTTGGGCCTAATCACTTGGCACTAATCACTTGGCTCTATTGCCACCTATGTTGGGTTTATCATCTAGGGTTTATCGATGCTAACGAGAATTCTAAGTTGGGCCTAATCACTTGGCTCTATTGCCACCTATGGTTTAATGCAGCAAGAATGGCGGGGCAGTTGATCCTACTTAACTAAGTACTAAGATACCCCGGCCCATGCATTAGTCACAAGTACCCCATATGTCCTATTTTTAGCAAAGTCATGCTAAAATTCACGAAAAATTTCGGCATGACCTTTTTTGAAAATAGGACATATGGAGTACCCGAATTTGCCGGAACGGAAGTTAATCGACATTCCGGCAAACTCAAGGGCCTCTCGGGGTACAGCAGCAGCATCACAAGTTGACAAAATTCCCAAGTAGTACAGGAGCAACATCACAAGTAGTACCAATGAACATATAGTCCAGCAACTTGAAAAAGCTGAAGTTCTCAGCATGAAGTAAACAGGAGTATCCAGAATAGTTATTTGCTTGATCTCAAGTTTGACATATACGATAGTGATAGATATAAGGAGCAGAACAATGCCAAAGCCACAACCTCAAATCAGGAACAAATAAAAACACAAACTACAAATTGATGCGATCTAAATATAGTTTTCCCTTACAACAAAATAGCACTGCGATTTACAATGTAATACTCCAAGCTGAGCTGAATATTTTCAAAGGTAGGACTATTTAGTTCATGAAACATAACATAAAATTTTGTTTCCTCTTGTTCATTAATAATTAGTTTTTTTAATGAATAACAATGGCATTTGATTTCTGCTGGTTTATTTAGAAACAACAGATCCCCAAGTCAAAAAACCAGAATCCTGGAACACTTCGGGAGCACTTGAATTTCAAATTCTGTTGGTTTCTGTTGTTTATATTTAAATAAACAACGCACCTTCAGTAACATGAAACTAAGAGCAGAATAGTTATTTGGGGTACTAGCTAGCCAGACACCACCAATTATCAAACTTAGTTGTTAGCTGAATATTTCAAAGCAGACTTAGGTACAGATGTCACCCATACTACCTTGGTTGGAACAGTCAATGCAATCTACTAGGACAGTAATAAGGCATGCATTTACAAGTTTAAGAAAAGTCTATAGATCTTGCTTCAGTTAATCTGCAAGGAAGCCTATAGATCTTGCTCGAATGCAGTAGCAAACTGAAGAGGAAAAACTGAAGATTACTGTGAATAACAATGTACAGTAGCAAACTCAAACTGAATCCAGTAACCATCTGAATTTACAGTAGATTTTCTACTCCAAGTTCAAGCCCAAACATCTGAATTACTTTAGCTAAGACTGTACATTTCTGAACTTGTTTCAATTGTTGAACATGTTTCAATTGGGAACCTCGACGGTGCACCAGGTGGAAGAGGAGAGCAGCATGGGGAGAGGGGAAGCTCACCGGGTGGCACAAGGAGGCCGACGAGAGCTTAGTAGCAGCAGAGGGTGGCGGTGCCCGAGGGGGAAGACGAGGGCAATGCAGCAAAGACGAGCTCGAGGCCGGGGTCGGGGAGGACGAAGCGGAGCTCGTGGACTTGCCACCGAGGTGCGGGGACGGCGATGGCCGCGGCTAACACGGCGACGAGGCTCGGGATCTGGCGGAGAAGGCGAGCGGGGGAGAGGGCGAGAGGGTGAGCATGGTGGCGCGGCTATGGCGTCGGCCGGGCGACGGAAGGAGGGGGCGCGCGTGAGGGTGTGGCGAGGGGGGATCAAAGTGGATCTGGCGAGGGAGGGACGAAGGGATCAGTCGAATTAGCAATGGCGCACCCCAGAGCGGTGCGCCGTAAGTAATCTTTTTTTGATAGCAATGGCGCACCACCCAGAGGTGCGCCATAAGTAACTTTTTTTGCATAAGTAATTTATTATTATTATTATTTGTTGCATCTAATAATTTTTTAGAAAATGCATATGAATATGAAACAGTAATATTTTTTTATAAAAACAGTAATAATTTTCATAAAATATCATCAAATTTGTTATTTGAAAATATTTATGAATCGAAAAAATATCATCAAATTTATTATTTGAAAATATCACCAAATTTGTTATTTGAAAATATAAACAAATTTGTTTTTTTGGATTTTTAGTTGCATTCATTTGTGACGGTGGAGCAGGGGAGGGTGCGGGGGGTCGGCGGCGGCGGTGGAGCGGGGGGGTGCTCGGCGGCGAGGGGGATCTGGCGAGGGGGATAGCTATCGAGAGAGAGGGGGATCGAGATCGAGTGTCCTCATGAATATTCAATATTTTTTCATATGGAATATGAAAACATATCATCAAATTTGAAAATATATTCATAAATTCAAAAAGTGCCCATAAATTTAAAAATATTCATGATATAAAAAAGTAAAAAAAGTGCCCATTACTAGTTTAAACTAGTAATGACGCACTATACAACGATGCGCCATTAGTAGTTTTACAAAAAAGTAAAAAAATACAGTAGTGGCGCACTCTATGGCTGGTGCGCACACTCTGCCCGGATGCGCCATTAGTATGTTTGAAAAAAAGGAAAAAACATTTTGTTACTAGTGGCGCACCGTTTGCCTGGTGCGCCATTAGTGTCTTCCACACTAATGGCGCACCAACAGATGGTGCGCCATTAGTATATAGTAATGGCGCACCACATGTCTGGTGCGCCATTAGTGTCAATTCCATCTATAACCCTTTTCCTAGTAGTGGGAGAGTCATGAGCATGCATAGCGAGACACCTTCACGAGGGGGAAACAAATGGCTGCCCTACGGCGCCAAAGGCGCCGCCACCAAACCCCAGAGAACACCACCAAACAACCACTGTTGACTCGAAGCCAATCGCACCACCACCACCATTGGACCCTCCAACTGTTCCCAACTTGGCCACACCACCACCACCACCACCAAACGCTGCACCCTCAACCACAAGCAGGCACAGAAGCCGCCGTTTGGGCCTCCAAGATGACGCCTCCAGGGAGGTAGTGCCGACAAGGACACAAGACCGTCATCCGACCCGACAAGCCAGATCTTAGGTTTTCACCCCGGATACCACAAAACAAAGTACTGCAGGTGCTGGAGCTCCACAACGACACCTCCTACGAGGAAAACGATGTCCACAGACACCATTGCCGCCGACATCGACATAGTCGATGCAAGGTTCTCACCCGGAGTTTGAGCACATACTTACAGCAAGACGACAGCTGACCACCACCACCATCGGGCCCCTCCGAGACGAAGAAGCACATGAATCATCGCCGCCAACCACACCCCGCGGACCGCATACGGCCAAACATCAGCACTAGGCACCGGAACCACCAATGGCCGTCTGAACGCAGGGCCACCGGACGCAGCGCGAGCCGCCGAACCTAACCGAGCACCATGCCGGCAAGGAGCAGAGGAGCGCTGCCCTAGACCAGGAACGGCCATGGTCCCGGGCTGCAGCCAAACATCAGGAGCACCAACACGCCCCACGCACGCCACCGTGCACCTGCCAGAGACCAGATCCGAAACGCCATAGCACTGAGCAAAGGTGGGCAGATCGAAAACCGATGCAGCAGTCCACCAAGCACCACCAACAACATCCACCGCCACCAGCCTCCACCACTCCCGCCTCCACCACCCAGCAACACCACCTCCCCGGCTGACCCCACCTGGCGGCCCAGCCAACACCGGCCGGATCTGGGAAGGTAGCCCCAGATCCGCCCCGCCCTAGACTAGTCAGCGCCCGAGCAAGCAGCGACGGGCCGCCGAACACAGGGGGTCGGGACTGGCCGGCAGGGACACCGGGACGATGCCGACGAGCGCTGCCTCCGCCCGCCTCCGAGGCCGGGCGCCCGATCCAATCCGACGCATCCTGGCGTCCCTCCTCTGGCGAAACGGTGGCCGCGCGGTGGAGGAGAAGCGCCTCGCCACCACCATCCCCGGAGCGCGCGCGGCCTTTGCCTAGTGAATTCGTATTCGAAATAAGTTTTTAATTATATAATTTTTTCTTCCGCCACAGTTGGTCTTGTTGGTTAAATTTATAGTCAAAGTTGAACCTTGAAAAGTATGGGCGCACTATATTTTGAAATGGAGGGAGTATTATAAAACGCCAACTCAAAAATGCGTACATAGTTGCGTGAGGTTGGCTGGTTGGTTGGGTGAAGATAAAATCTTGGCATCACCTGGGGCCGGTCACTCGGTCGGTTGACACCTAATTCTTGTCTCCAACTTAATTCTTCTCTTCCGGAATCATTCTATATCTTTTTTCTTTGCGGGACGAATCATTCCATATTCTATATATAATGAATGAATGAATCGGACGACGACGCGCCTACGCCTACTTTGTGCGTGCGTGGCCATACATAAGATACATATACAGATGTGCAATGGATGCACTGTGCATGATGGATACACTGGACCAACCATTTCATCTTGGAATGGGGCTAAGAGCATCTCCAGCCCTTCGTTTCCTAGGATGCATAAAAATCGCTCATTGGAGGCGAGCCGGCGATACAATCGGCGTTGGGGGCATTTTTGCACCCAGTCGTCGCCCCCAGCTCGTCCCCAGACGTCGATATTGGTCCACTTTTCAGCCCCATTTTGGCAAATAAAAGGCCCATATGGGCGACAATAGGCCGGCGTGGTTCATCGTTGTTCGGCGTTTAATTATCCACATAATTTTCTTTATCACATATTTCATCACAGAAATATCAAATACTTTAACAAATAGTACAACAACAAATAGTTCAATACAAATTATATAGTTCAATAAATAAAAACTCATATTTCATTACACGTCGCGCCCGGCGTCGCCCTTGAGCCTTCATAGGTGCTCTATCAGATCTTGCTGCAGTTGATGATGCACCTGTGGGTCTCGGATCTTCTGACGCATACTGAGATAGGCAGTCCAGGTTGCCGGTAGCTGGTGATCAACTTCGGCTAGAGGACCCTGCCTGTAGTATGGTTCAGTGTCAAACACTGGGTCTTGTTGCTCGCTCTCGATGATCATGTTGTGCAAGATGACACAGCAAGTCATAATCTCCCACATTTGATCTTTCGACCAGGTCTGAGCGGGGTATCGGACAATAGCAAATCGAGATTGGAGCACACCAAATGCCCGACAGAACTTGTAGAAACACTCCATGCTGGTGGACTCGGCCATGCGCCCATAGTTGTCCAGTGAATCACCGGGAGCTTCGTATGCAAGCATCTTCATCGTTGTCGTGCACTTCTGGATCGAGGTGAATTCAAGTTTGCCGGTGCAATCCATCTTGCACTTGAAATAGTTGTCGAACTCCCGGATGGAATTCACAATCCTGAGGAAGAGCTTTCGACTCATCCGATAACGGCGCCGAAATGTTTTGTCGCCGTGAAGTGGAGCATCGGCGAAGTAGTCGGAGTAGAGCATGCAGTAGCCTTCGAGACGATGCCGGTTTTTTGCTTTCACCCGCCCCGGCACCGAGCCACCTCGCCGCGGCTTTTCATTGCTCGCCAGCAGCTGGGCGAGGGCGGCGAGCACCATCAGATGCTCTTCTTCCTGGACGTCGGTCTCAGCTTCCTCCTCCAGCAGCGCGGCAAGCGCTTCCTCGTCATCCGAGTCCATCGCCGAGGCAAGCAAATCGCCGAACACCTTGCGCCCGGTGGGCGTGCACCCGCCGAACTGCCCCTCCGCGTCCGGAAACAGCGGCCGGAAACGCCCAGCTGTTGTTGGAGGGGCTGCCGCGGCGAACCTATGCTATTTGTCCGGCGGGGAATGGCTATCTAGCGGTGAAGGGCAGCGGGCGGTGCCGGGATATAGCTAGTGGCGGCCGAGGGCGCGGGGGGTGGAAGGCGGGTCGGGGAAGAAAATCTTGACTTTTCGCCTGATGGTGTGGGCCAGCCGCGCTTTTTCCTTGCGCCGGAGCCCCCGATCATCCCCCAGTGCGTCGGGTTCGGCCTGCGGCCACCGGGCGGAAAAAAGGGCCGAACCGACGCTTTTCATCGTCCTGGGGGTGCGACTGGAGCGTCTTTTAGTGCCGGCGCCAAAAAAATGGTCTGAGGTGCCTGTTGGGGACGCGGCTGGAAATGCTCTAAACAAGCCGGATCAAAATATAGCTCCCACCTCTCATCTTGTCATCTTTATGTTCGTGTGGTGTGGTCACTATGCATGCAGTATCTCCATCTGTGAGCTACTATAGCCCAAATTTTTTGTCCGCATGCCATGTAAATGGAACGCTCACTACTCACTAGCTAGCTACCCTCTTCTACGCATGTGCATGACACTCACCTACCTATATGTACCGCAGAGTACGCTAATTAGTGCATGGCACAGTTACTTAACTAAGCTACTTTTCCACACATGCATGCTATAGTTTTACAACGTCTTCTCCGTATAATATATGATACGCACACTTATACATATTAAAAAAATAGTTTTACAACGTCCCCCTTACCCCACTCACTGGCTATACATGAGCCTATAACTCAAAAAACGAGCCTATTTTCTCCATGCAACTAAAAATGTTTTGCGCGATCGAACACACTCCCTCTGTAAAAATAAATATAAAAGTGTTTATATCACTAAATACTCTTATATTTCTTTACAGAGGGAGTATTAATTTGCACGATGAAAGAAACACCTGGCAAAACCCCTCCTGCTATGGACACCCTGACTAGATTGCATTGTTTTCTTATTCTCATTTTGCTGACAAATTTCGGTTGATAAATAGAAGCAGCTGGTGGCCAAATAAAGCAATGTATATGCAAAGAAAAAGGTGGCTTGCTCTCCTGCTGTCAGTTCTGCTGCACCAATTTGATCGTAAAAAGTTTAAGATTCCTGACTCCGCACCCTGGCGTCAATATACAAATCTCTTCGCTTTACGGTAATCCATGCCCTAGATGCAAAGAATGCAGAAAGAGATCATACAACTAGGAGATAAAGGGGATCGTCCGATCAGGAATCTGGAAGGACGTACGGGTATCTCTCCCTCCTTTAATTTAAATTTGATCTTAATTTGTTCTAAAAGCAAAGAGGAAGCCCCCTGGTTTGGGCTTTCACTTTATTAGTGCTTGAATTCACGAAAGAACAAATATAAAATTGCTAGGTGATGATTAGTGTTTTATTAGTCCTTTGACGCTAGACCAGGACTACCGATTAACTAGATGTCATGGCAAGCTAGGAGTACCGGTTTTACAAGAATAGGAAGGGAAACATAAGAACATGAAAAGCGTCAAGTGGGGACAAGTTTCTGCTAAAACTATCACGGCAAGAAGATAATAATATAATTTAACACGAGGTAAGAATCAGCGAAGATTTTTGTTGTGCAATCCCATGCACAATAATTCACATGAAAACGTTCTCATGGTTCAGTCTTTTAATCTGAAAGAGAAAAACACATTTTTTAGGAGAACAGCACGTAGGTTTCCCTAGTGCATATTAATTTTGTAAAAGTGTAAAGAAAGAAGCATTATTGGCACTGGAATATCCAGTGGTGCTGGATTGCAAATGAATTCTCCTGAACAATAATAGTATCTCGCAGAGGTGTGTCACAGTAAAACAAAACAGTGAGCTACATTCATGTTTGCACCGCAAGGACTCACCAAGGAAGGAGGCCGGAGCCGCTCATATACATGCATGCCTGCAATATTAAAGTGGCCACCTACCCATACACATACACTGTCGCCTGCCTGCTGACCTACGAACAGAGTAATACTACTACTCTTCTTTGACATGTTTGTTTGTGACTCGCCGAGACAGATAAACTACACTCTATGATCCCTCAAGACAGACAAATTAACACACATGTCTTAATCCTGCTAATTTATCTATTTATTCTTTAGGGAATGCTAATTTATCTATTCTATACGGAGCTATACAGTGTTGTAATATTGTATTTCTCTACCGGAGCATGCACCTGAGAAACGAAACGATAAGAAGCAACGGAATTTCAAGAAGAGCGCACTTGCTGGCTGGCATCATGGCGACCGACCATGGCCTTCATTTATGTTTACGGATCAGTCGCCGCAGGCCACCGCCATTGTCAGCCATGGCCGGCCGGCCGGCCAGCCACAGGTCCCCGGCCTTACTGCTTTCAGCAGCGGCAAGTGGCAACTGAGGCAAAATG
>NC_053022.1:563396726-563593408 GCF_003073215.2 Triticum urartu | reverse complement strand
CGTTCAGAGCATCCAAGAGACATTGTGGATTGCCAGTGAACGAAGTCTGTGAAGGTTTGGGAGTCTACCTTGAAGACTTTCCAGAGTGATTGGGCGAGGACTATGTGACCATAGCTCAAGGAGAATACGGTGAGGACTTGGTGTCCTGAGCTGCGTGTTCAGGACTGGGTGTCCGGGACTGTGTGTCCTAAGGTTTAAATACCTAGCCGCTCCAACTAGACGTACAGTTGTCACAGCAACTGGAACTGGTCCAACACATCATTGTCTTCAACGAGTCACCGGTTTCACCTTCACTTCCTTTTTCTTACTGTTACTCATTGTGAAGCCATTGCATGCTTGCTCAATCTTTTGTCTTCACAACGTGAATGTATGATCTGTTTGGCTTCATAACTTCTTCCTACCTGATCCTTATTACACTGCAGCTGTTTGTCATTGTGCTTTCACTCTATTGAATACTTGACCATGGCTGGCCTAGTGTAATCTAACTTCCGCTGCATAGTGATAGGCATAATCTTCGTTGTTTGTCTTCATAACTCCCACGTTTTGAAGACTTTCATAAAAATCGCCTATTCACCCCCCCTCTAGTCGATATAACGCACTTTCAGTATGGATATCCATTGGGTTTGGACATGGACACAAATTTTCACCCTTGGATTTTTTGATGGGCGAGCAAAGACTTTCTTCACAGATATGGATATGGATTTGATATTGTTCAACCCGATCCAAACCCGACCCATTGCCATCCTTAAGGCCTTGTTCGGTTACGCCCAGCCCGGCGAGGTTTTAGGTCCAATCCACTCGGGTCCGCAGGGATTACCCCCGCCGGGGAATAAACCCGGCCCATCCAGTTTTTCTCGTTCGGTTAAGCCCCGCGTTGTATTTCCCTGGCCCAAACCTCTCCAAACCCACGCGGAAAAAATCATCCACTAGCACCCCGTGGAAGGAATCCCCGAGCGAGGTGCTCGTCTCATCTCTCCCGAGCGACAGAAGCGGCGGCAAGGAGGCAGCGGGGACGAGTGGACGGCGGCGGCGCAACCTACCCGGAGGAGGAGGGTGCCCTCCTGCTTCGACGACCTGCCACGAAGCCCGCCGGAACCCTAGCCTCTGATTGTCCCATCTCCCCCGCCGCCCCCTTGCTGCGGGCCCGCGGCCGGAACCCTAGCTCCGGAGAAGTGGTTGCTGCAGGCGAGGAGATCTCTGGTTAGTTCTCTCTCTCCCTCCTCCCCCTCCCTCCCTCCCACCGCCTTTCTCTCTAGCAGCACTGATTTGCCCCCTCCATGAAAACCTAGACAAATATTGATCTGTCTTCCCGAATGTGGTCGTCAAGGTCGAGACTTTTCTTGGGGTTTCCTAGGAACTAGCATCAATTGTTATTTCATGATTTTTCTTCCCGAATATGGTCGTCAAGATCTGTCTTCCCGTTGTTAGTAATTTGTACTAGAGTCAGCAGTACAATTTTGTGTTAGTAAATGGAGTCAGCAGGTTACTCTGTACTGGAGTCAACAGTATGATTTGGTGTTAGTAATTTGGATTTGTTTTATTTTTCTCGACATAATTATTGTAGTAGTAGTATAATTGTTAGTCTATCTCTTGGTATAAAGAAGGACTATCTAATCTGGAGGAACAACAATGCATGTTGTTTTTGTTGCTGGCTGCTGATTGTACAGTATGATGTTCGTCCCAAAATGTAGTATGTGAACCTAATCTCTATTAGCAGCAGAGCACATACTTCCAAAGATTTTTTATGTCCGAACAAAAGATACTTCGGGTATGATCATTGGTAGATTATATAATTGTTCTCTTCATGGTGTGTGATCATCATCTGTTCTTCATTGGTACACATTGCAGTTGTCCTTTTTTCTAGCGTTGTCCTTTTTGTTAGATGATGTTCCAATGCCAGATATTTTGATGATGCCAGATATAAGCTAGCTTCGCCGCCTCACAGCTGCAGCAAGACCCTGAATTGGGCAGCATCGTGAAGGACAAGGTAGATTAATCCTCTTGTTTTAATCTTCTCCTTATTCATGTACTGTTGGTTATTATTGCTTGGTCGATAGATCTGTGTTACAAACTGTTTTTTTGGTAAGCTGAGAGCTATGTTAATATCTTACATTACTAGACATTGTAGTTGTTGAATAATTTTAGCTCTTACTGCAGTTGTTTTTTTTGGTAAACTGTTTGTTTGTACAACTTGCACTCTTACTGTTTTGGTGTAGTAGTAATAACTAGCCACATTTTTCTTCTTTAGACTTGGAATGGATCCTGAAATGAGGGATCGTGTTAGGAAGAGAGAGGAGGAGGATGACGAAATGATGTTAATTGTTTTCCCTGCACTACATTTGGTAGAGACCGATGGAGTTGCTCTTAGGGAGCGGAGGATTCCGCGTCATACATCATCGCTAACAGGAGAGATGTTTGTTAAGGAGTTACTCGAAGGGCACGTCAAAAACTGTCGGGTAGCATTTAGGATGGAGCCGCGTATCTTCAAATCTTTGGCTAATTATCTTCGAAGGGAGAAGTTGGTGAAAGATACCAGAATTAAAGTCGAAGAGAAACTAGCATCATTTCTGTGGATGTTATCCCATAATTCTTCATTTGAAGACCTTTAAGTTCGGTTTGGTCACAGCGGGGATACTTTCCATTGGCAAATGAAGAATTTCTTTGACATCATCCCTATTCTCTCCAAGCATTTTTGAAGCCTCCAAATCCCAGTCAAGTGCATCCGAAGATTCAGTCGGACACGAGATTCTTTCCTTATTTTCAGGTTTTTGCTTCGCCAATTTTGATCTGTTGGAAATATGCCCTAGAGGCAATAATAAAAGCATTATTATTATATTTCCTTGTTCATGATAATTGTCTTTATTCATGCTATAATTGTGTTATCCGGAAATCGTAATACATGTGTGAATAACAGACACCAACATGTCCCTAGCAAGCCTCTAGTTGACTAGCTCGTTGATCAACAGATAGTCATGGTTTCCTGACTATGGACACTGGATGTCATTGATAACGAGATCACATCATTAGGAGAATGATGTGATGGACAAGACCCAATCCTAAACATAGCACAAGATCGTATAGTTCGTTTGCTAGAGTTTTCCAATGTCAAGTATCTTTTCCTTAGACCATGAGATCGTGTAACTCCCGGATACCGTAGGAGTGCTTTGGGTATACCAAACGTCACAACGTAACTGGGTGACTATAAAGGTAGACTACGGGTATCTCCGAAAGTGTCTGTTGGGTTGACATGGATCAAGACTGGGATTTGTCACTCCGTATGACGGAGAGGTATCACTGGGCCCACTCGGTAATGCATCATCATAATGAGCTCAAAGTGACCAAGTGTCTGGTCACAGGATCATGCATTACGGTACGAGTAAAGTGACTTGCCGGTAACGAGATTGAACGAGGTATTGGGATACCGACAATTGAATCTCGGGCAAGTAACATATCGATTGACAAAGGGAATTGCATACAGGGTTAATTGAATCCTCGACATCGTGGTTCATCCGATGAGATCATCGTGGAGCATGTGGGAGCCAACATGGGTATCCAGATCCCGCTGTTGGTTATTGACCGGAGAGTCGTCTCGGTCATGTCTGCTTGTCTCCCGAACCCGTAGGGTCTACACACTTAAGGTTCGGTGACGCTAGGGTTGTGAAGATATGTATATGCAGTAACCCGAATGTTGTTCGGAGTCCCGGATGAGATCCCGGACGTCACGAGGAGTTCCGGAATGGTCTGGAGGTAAAGAATTATATATAGGAAGTGCTGTTTCGGCCATCGGGACAAGTTTCGGGGTCACCGGTATTGTATCGGGACCACCGGAAGGGTCCCGGGGGTCCACCGGGTGGGGCCACCTATCCCGGGGGGCCCCATGGGCTGAAGTGGGAGGGAACCCAGCCCAAAGTGGGCTGGGGCGCCACTCCCCTAGGGCCCATGCGGCTAGGGTTGAGGGGAAACCCTAAAGGGGGCGCCCCCTTGCTTGGGGGGCAAGCCCCCCACCCTTGGCCGCCGCCCCCCCTAGGAGATTCCATCTCCTAGGGCCGGCGCCCCCCTAGCACCCCTATATATAGTGGGGGAGAGGAGGGACTTGATACACCAGCCCCTGGCGCCTCCCTCTCTCCCCGTTACGTCTCTCTCTTGTAGTATAGGCGAAGCCCTGCTACTGTGACGCCCTGCATCCACCACCACGCCGTCGTGCTGCTGGATCTTCATCAACCTCTCCTTCCCCCTTGTTGGATCAAGAAGGAGGAGACGTCTCCCGTCCCGTACGTGTGTTGAACGCGGAGGTGCCGTCTGTTCGGCGCTTGGTCATCGGTGATTTGGATCACGTCGTGTTCGACTACATCATCACCGTTCTTTGAACGCTTCCGCACGCGATCTACAAAGGTATGTAGATGCATCCGATGTCTCGTTGCTAGATGAACTCCTAGATGGATCTTGGTGAAACGAGTAGGAAATTTTTTGTTTTCTGCAACGTTCCCCAACTGATCCACATCGATAACTTACTCTTCATGTTATAGGTGCTAAGTTGTAGTATTTCATTGCAGAACTGCATTGGGGCAATTGATGGGACACATGTTCCTATAACAATTTCAGGAGAAAAAGGCGCACCATTCAGAAATAGGAAAGGGACCCTAAGCCATAATGTTATGGTCGTGTGTGACTTCGACCTGAACTTCACCTTCATTTCTTGTGGCTGGGAGGGATCTGCTACTGATGCTAAAGTTCTCCGGTCAGCACTTAACAGTGGGTTTCATGTACCTCCGAGCAAGTTTTATCTGGTTGATGGTGGTTATGTCAACACACCTTACTTCTTGGCACCGTACCGTGGTGTTCGGTACCATCTGAAGGAGTTTGCACGCGGTCGTTGTCGACCCCAAAATCACAGGGAGCTATTCAATCTCCGCCATGCCATGTTATGAAATCACGTCGAACATGGATTAGGAATCTTGAAGAAGCGGTTCCCAATCCTAAAAGTGGGCATGCATCATCGAATAGAGAACCAAGTCAAGCTACTAGCAGCGGCGACAATCTTACATAACATAATCTGATCTGAAAAAGGAGATGAGCGTTGGTTAGATAACCAACCAAACAATATACCTATCATGAATTTTGTTGATCTTCCTGACGGTGATATTCCTCAAAATCATCAAATCAACCATGAAGGTGACAACCTTAGAGATGCCATTGCTCATCAAATGTGGGCTGATTATCAACATGCATAACTTGTCATTTGTAGTGTAGTAGTAATAAGTATAGTGTAGAAGTTTATGTTTTTTTTTCTGTTGTTCATGTCATAAATATTGTTCAGAAGTCACTATGATGACTGCTCGAGGGTCACCAAGGTTGAGCCTCCTTAAAAAGCTGTCGAAAGGGATAGAGCATCACCTCCTACAAGCAGTGTGACAAAGAGGAGGAGAGGGTCTCCCAAAGGTAATAAACTAGCCATGACTTTATTTCTCTTGTCGGGACTTTATTTGCTTAAAACCAAAATAGTTAAGATAGAAAAAGGTACATTAACATACAATGTGGAAATGCAGAAGATAGAGCACAATGGAATGCAAGCCTTGAGAAAGATCTTGTGGACTTGCTTCATGAGCATGATACTCCTGAACATAAGGGTCAAAATGGATGGAGCTCAGAAGCATGGAATACGATAGTGAAGAAATTCCACCAAAAGAATCCTTATGCTAGGTACGAGAAGAAGAAAATCCAAGAAAAGGAAAAAGAGTTGAAAAAAGAATACAAGATGATCAAAGAGATAAGGAAGCAAAGCGGCGTTTCATGGGACGACCGACAATGCAGGATTCTAGCGGATCCACCACTTTGGAAAAACATCATCATAGTAAGAATGTCATTGTTATTCCCTAAAAGTTTCATTACTTGTTGCATGCTCTAATATCATTTTCTTGTCAACTATGTAGTCACACCCTAAAGCTGGAAAGTTCAAGACAAAAGCCTTCCCTCTTTTTGAAGCTTTGGGAGAATTGCATGATGGTTAGTTATCAACTTCATTCATATACTCATTTCATTGTTTTATGTTTGTTTACTCTTCTAGTTTGAAATCTTATATTTGATTGTCACTTTAACTTGTAGGCCAAATTGCAGAAGGGACATATAACTTCACCTCTATCGAGTCATCACATTGCTCAACCCAATCAGATCTCGAGAATCTTGGAGGAGCTGGCAAGAATCAAGGAGAAACATCAGCTGATGGTGAGAATCTTGGAGGAGAAAGGGTGCAGATCGATGAAGATGTTGAGGAGGTTTACGTGCAAGAAAACATTGCTGTGGAGCCCCGGCAAACTCAACCAAATTTGGCTACTGCACCCTCAAGAAATGGAGAAGAGAAAGAACCAAAGAGAAGGAGGGGGCGAATGGTGATGTGGCTGCAATGATGGAGAAGTACTTGGAAATAAGGACGAAGCAGGTGGAGGATGAGAGGAATAAGCCAAGGGTCGTGGATGAGTACTCTATCAAAAACTGCATTGATCTGCTGAAAACAATGGAGATCACACTTGAAGAAGAAGTCAAGGCTTTCCGAGTCTTCAAGATCCTCGAGAACCGAGAGATTTTTATGAGTGCCAGACCGGAGACTGCTCTTATGTGGCTGAGAGCTGAAATGGAATAACTCAAGTACTCCTCTTTTCAATTAGTGCATGTTACTAAACTCCTTGCTAGCCATTTAGTCCATGTTGCTGCTGCTGCTGCTGCTGCTGTAAAGACATTATTTTCTGCTGAAATGGATAGTTGTTTTAAATATATTTATGAAGTTCTTTTGCAAACTATTAGACTGACTGGTTATAGGAATACTTTGCTTGAATAATACAACC
The DNA here is from genome assembly GCF_003073215.2 of Triticum urartu. Lineage (NCBI taxonomy): Eukaryota > Viridiplantae > Streptophyta > Magnoliopsida > Poales > Poaceae > Triticum > Triticum urartu. Next base: position 563,586,569 of record NC_053022.1, on the reverse strand, counting down.
TTTTTTCAAATGATTGCTTGATGTATCGACACAGGTTGACAAGTGCTTGTGTTGTAGCTAGGCTAGGCTGATTTTCTTGTGGTTGTAGTAATTGTCTATTTCCAAACTGCTATGATGCCTTGTCCCTAGAAAATAAAAAGGGATGCTTTTAACATAGATAAGAGGATAGAGATTGATTTACCTACTGTTTATGTATGTTTTTCTCATTGTTTCCATTCCTGGAAATAAAACTGCCAAGTATTTCACTCTCAAACTAATTTTGGGTTTGAATGGTTTCAAAAAGCAGGAGTTCTACATAAGAATGCTCCAGAAGAAGAGCGAAGGTGCCGCGACTTGGATCTATTTGTGTGTGCTTTTCAGTGGAAGGCTTCATATCTATTCGCTGGGTTTTGTCCATGTGATATTTGTAGAGAAACTAAACACTATTTCTGAAACGACTGACTGTAGCGTGGAAGAATTTGGGAGGAACTGATAATTAAGCTCTTGTGGTCTATTCAACATATTATATATTATGTATGCTCCAAATTGCTATTATTTTTGTTAGTATTTGTGCCCTGTTCAAATCTTAGAATTGTTGTTATTGTTGGGATAATAAGTGTTTTAAACTGTCAGTGTTATTGTCACTTCAATCTGCATCTGTGTCATTACTGCATGAGAATTGTTGTTATCTATATGTACCACTTCATCTATGTCAATACTGTTGTCCCTGTGGTCCAATGCCCTTGGGGACTAACCGAATGCATGAGAGTGACGTGGATTGCATACTGGCAGGGATTTGGTCCCCAAATGGTTTTGGTGTCAAGCGGGGATCACCCAATCCTCTAGAGGATTAAATCCACTAGAGGATTAATTCTGCTACAACCGAACAAGGCCTAAGGAGGACTTTCATCGAACTATCGGTCGGCAATTTTTTTCCGACCAACTGTTGGTGGCTAATTGGGCCGATCAGTCGCTCACGCGGGAAGGTGAAAATTGTTGGCGCTGAAATGAGCCCAGCCCACGAAACAAAGCCACCTCCCCTTTTCCCCTTCTTCCCCCAAATCCCTCAGATCTGGAATCCAGTTTCTACATCCGTCGCCGCCGCCCATGGTCGGGCTCTCTCTCCGCCGCACGCGCTGCTCCCCGCAGCCGGCCAGGTGCTCTCCAGCCGATGAGACCGCCGCAGCCTCTCTCCCCCCACCGGCCTGTCCACCGCCGACCCCACTCCACACAGCCGCCGGTGGAACCCTACTCCATACTGCCGCCGCCTCCACTGGCAGGAGCTTTCTCCGCTGCCCCCTCCGTCTGCAGGTATTCTCCCCTCCTATCTGTTTGCCCTTCCCTTCACCGCCGCTCACCGCACTGCCCTACACGCACATATGGTCTTGCCGTTGCCGTCCAAACCCTACCGGCGGTTGCCCTTTTTGTCCGTGCCCAAGCTTATCTATCTCCTGGAGGTGCCGCCGGCAAGAAGGTAATGCTCCAAGATGCCTCTTCCAAGATGACGGTGGGTCTTTAGCACCTCTGGTGTTTTTTCGGAGTGAGACAACGATTTCTCTTCTGAAGAATTGTTTTTTCCTTTCACATGTGCATGCTTATGTTATTTGCGGATGTTGAAAGCTAATTTACACGTACTATGTGCTTTGAGAAGAGAACTGCGTAATTGTTATGCATGAGCACACCTTCTGCATAGTGGTCAATTTGGTTGACCTTGATTGTCAAAAGAAATTTGCTTAGTGGATTGTCATAAGTAACTTGTGTAGTGCTGAAACTTGGAACATAGAACTTAGCTATAAATCTTAACTATGATGGTACTTTGGGGAAAATTGCACATTGTTACTGATTTTAATGACTTATTTATTGCTCTGAACCTTGGTTTGTCACCATAGTTTAGACTCTTGAGTGTTGTTCTGGCTTTGAAAAGTGGGATCCTAGAGAGGCTAGTCTGTGCAATATATGAAAATGCTAATGATGCCCTGTGAGAAGTTGAGATCATGTACAAGAACAATAATTATGTGTGTAGCAATGATACATTCGGAGGCAAAGCAAGACTTGAGATTCTGGTTCAGTTTCACCTCTTGCCTCTGCACATAAATTAAGATACAAATTGAGCACAGCACCTTTAGTTCCTAGTTGTCATCATAAAAGTACTGAACCTGACATCTACAAAATATATTCCTTGCATAATCTCTTGCTTTTTCTTGATGAGCACTAACCAGGAATACCACTGACCAGCGGGATTCGAACGATGTGTGGATTTCCAAAAAGGTATTTTCTTATAGTGATATATACCGTTTGATATTGATTTCATGAATTCCTGCTAACTTTGTTGTTTTCTATGAAGTTCAGCTCCCGCAACACCTATTTCGTTTCCTGTGATCCACTTGTGAGGCATAGAAAGGGTTCAATTTTATATAGTTTATGAGATGAAAGGGGAAGGGACTGTTAGTTAAGAACAATTGTATATTAAATGACAGTTAAACATTTGGATTTAAGCAATAGATCAACAGAGCATTTTTCTGCAGTTTAATAACGCTATAAGATAAAGATTCTTCTAAATGGTTGAAATTAATTTTTACTTGAATGATGTGCTAAAATCAACCTCTATACACCCAGGCACCATTTTTCTACAGAATATATATGATGCTTGCTCCGTGAATGACTATCTTGTTGCACGCATGTCTCCGAATAAAATGCAAGGGGTTAGAAACACATGCAGCACTTCGTAAATGGTTCCTTATTCCTGATCTTTTTATTGCGCACAGATCTTACAACTTTTTGGTGCACTACTATTAGAGGTCTGACCTACAGAAGTCTCCACGGTAAATAAAGTCTGCCGCCTACCTCGCAGCCTGCTCCTTTCATAGGAATCATTGTGTTGTCTTCATACTTAACAGGTTTTGTGCTAGCCGTGAAATGTTTTTGGCCACATAACTTATTCAACTAGGTACCTCCGCTGCTCTGTGACCACGAGAAGCTCCATGCCTTGGTGAGGTCGGTCCCTATTTTTAGGACTAGGTGGTGTGCTATGATTCCCGCTTCCTACTGATTTGTCCACTTTTTCTGTCCTACTCTCTTTTGATTTAATCCCCTGAATCTCTAATCTTTGTTTGTGCAGATTCTCTCTTACCTATGCCTACAAGGTGTTTGATGAAAATCCAAGCAAGCTGCAAAGAATATTCATCTATGTAATATCTAAGTTCTGTTGTCTCTGCTTAATAACTTTTGTCTGAAATTTAGTTGCATTCAATGATTACTTCCTCTCATGCCAATGCGGCAATATCTCTCATCTGAATTCTCATTTGTCTTTGCCAGTTACATAGTGCCTTACGCGCTACCTAGATATTGGAGTAGCATATTATCTGCGAAAATGCTTTTCTTTTTTACAGTCATTTGTATGCCACATCTGGTAGCATTGGTCCTTTCTAAAGGCCAATATGAAAGGGCAACTTATATATGTCAAATCGCATGGGTACTTTACTTGGTACTTTCAGGTTTTGATATTACTCTATCACTAGAATTTCCTTTCGAACATTGCAATTAGCTTTTATCATAGCATTGTAAGTATTGAGAAATTTGTTCATCATACCTCCTAGGTAAACTGGAAGTATTGTACTAGTCAGCAGGAACCGTGTTCCAATTGCATCCTGGGGATTTTCATCCTTGTTCTAGCTTCATTTAATAATGTTTGATGTTGCAGATATAGAATAATGTTTACGCTTACCTCACCATATACCAATTTGGTTGTTTACTAATGTTGCATCTGTAACATGTCCTATTTTTCCATAGTTTGTTTGTTATGGGAAATTGGTGATGATCTGGTAAGGAAAGAAATCTTCAAGTCTCGGGTTTTTCTACAACCATTCCCCCATGGTGGTAACCTCTCCCAGCGAATCATAATGTAAACTGACTCGGATCAGGTGTAAATTTATTCTTTTTTCTGCTGTAAAAAAAAACTTTCCACTGAGTACACTAAAGTGCAGCATCCAATAAACAGACTTAATGATATTCTATTTGAATAATTAATATATCATGTTCTTGGACTTCTGTCATGAGTGCCCTATAGATGTGCACCATGCCATAAGTACAAGCAGCATGCGTACGTGCATGGAGTCATTTAACGCGAGGAATAGGAGAGAAAAAAGCAGGTCCGCAATGAAAAGCGGCATGGCAAGGCATGCGTGTACTTCTAGTGGTTACCTATACTTGAATGGAGTGCCTTCTTGTGTAGGTGTTTCGGTACTAGCTTACCTTGTGAAGTAATAATTTTCGTCAATGCTATGCTTTATACAAGTTTTATGCTGCCATTGTCTTATTTTGCAGGAAAGGCATGCAAGAGGGCAAGGAACCATGAAGCTGGTGGTCCGGGATCCTTTGTTTAATGGTGACTGAATCGTTGGAGATGCATTTTACCATCATTTTGTAAACCCGCATTGTGTTTGAGACAATGAACCATATGTTTTCTCTTTAATTAGTTACATTAGTTTATGGGAAAATTTTGATGGTCGTTATGTTAATAATGAATGAACTATTTATATGTGAAATTAGTTAATATTTGTTTTTATTGTCTGGTTATGGTTCATTATTGTTGGAGGAGTTGCATGTTATTGTTATGAAATAACTTGATTGATATTCTGTTGGTAATGCAAATGTATGCTATGGGAGGGCTATTGGATGTTGGTCGGCAAAACAAACATTGTGTGACAATCAGTTGTCGCAGTTAATGCTAGGGCCAACGAAAAGTTGGACGGGAAAACAAACCCCGTTGGATAGTCGGATGGGAAAACAAACATCGCTGGACAATCGGTTGGGAAAGCCACATGGTATACCCCATCAGATAGTCGGTCGGGAATACAAACCCCATCGAACAGTCGGTCGGGAAAGGCTTCTTGAATGCCCAACAGACTGTTGGTCGGGAAAGGCCCATTGCAGGCCCAATAGAATGTTGGTCGGGAAAGTTACCCTGTTGCCGACAAGCAGTCGGTCGGAAAAGAAATGTCGGTCGGGAAAGGCTTTTCCCGTCTGGACTTTCCCCAACAGACACTTTCAGTCGGCAATAGTCTTTCCCAACTGACAATCTGTCGGTGGAAGCCGTTTTCCCGACTAACCTAGCTGTCAGGGATGTAGTGTTGTGGTGTAGTGGGCACACTATTGGTGGCGATTGCAGCGGATGCAAATAATCAGCTTCTTCCTATTGCATATTCACTGGTCGAGAGCGAGAACAAAGATAGCCGGTTGTGGTTCCTGAGCTGCATGAAGATGGGTATCGTGAAAGAGCATGAAGGTATTTGCATCATCTCTGATCGCAACACTGGATTATTAAGCGCTCTTGACATAATTGAGGCATCGGAACAAGAGTGGGGCTGGCCCGATCTAGAGGGAAGGTGGTGCATGAGGCATTTGGCAGCAAACTTTTACTCCAAATTCAAAAACAAGGATTGGTTCAAGTTATTCAAGAGGATGTGCATGCAAAAAACTGAAGCCAAAATGAATGCGATCTAGGTAGGTATCAATGGTGAGATCGACCGCGCAGCCTTGCCGCAGAGAGAAGACCGGAGGGGTCGTAGGACACCCATAAATTTGAGCCAGTGGATCCGCGAGAATTTCCCTCATTTGGACAAGTGGGCGCAGGCTCACGACACCGGGGCTCGGTATGGAATAATGACCAGCAACATGTCAGAGGTGTACAATGGTGTTCTTAAAGGGGTGCGAGCACTGCCTATCACAACCCTAATTGAAGAAACTTGGAACAAGACCCTATCATACTTTGCAGACAGGGTCACCGTCGCCAAAGCACAAGTTGAATTGAACAAGCCATGGTCCGAGAAGATGCAAAGACATCTGGACGAGAAAGCAAAGAAGTCCCAAAGTCATGGCTACAGGAAAGTGGACGCACTTAGAAATAAGTGGGAGGTCAATGTGTGAGCCAAGTACGTTAAGGGTCACCACAGAGGGTCAAAAAAGCAAGATGTCACCCTCGGCTCAACGTCCTGTGAGTGCACTTGTAACAAGCCCAAGCTTGAGGGCTACCCTTGCAGTCATGTTCTCCGGGCGGCTGCTGATCAAAAAATTAGTGTCGAGCCATACGTATCGCCATACTTCAACATGTATAATCTGTACAACACTTGGAACGGTGAGTTCTGGGCTTGGGGCATTGATATGAACTACAAAATGTCGTGGCCAGATGGGCTAAAATGGGTTCCGAACGCCGACTTGATGAGAACCGCAAAGGTACGACGCAGTCTAGGCGTCATCGCAATGACATTGACCATAGCCAGATGGGAGAACCAAGGCGATGCCGCGTTTGCAGGTGTCCTGGACATTCTCGCAGAGAATGCGCGTATCGAGCCAACACCGCCGCATGATGTTGATATATCTATACTCGTTATGTGTACTTATATTAAATTTAAATTGAATCTCTTTGTATTATTGTACTCGTGATGTTCACTTTAGATAATTAATGTAAATTGTATCTCTTTATATTTTAAGTTAATTTCCATTTGCATTTGTATTTGTGTCTTCCTCATAATTTATATGTGTATGTTTGTGTGCAGGTTATGGCTGAAGTGCCAATGCTTTGGCAGGGGGCCCATGACGCCGGCCACCGTTGCCACCTATTTTTGAACCCAAATACTAAGCATGATTATCGTTCTTTCAGACTTCGAACCATAAAGCAAACATGGCCAATACACAATTCTTTCCTTTCTCACCTTGTCGCTCATGGACTACAAGGTTTTGCATTTCTCACATCATGCAACGACCAATTACGTTCGCACCCATCCCTTTTGACATCCCTCGTTGACCGGTGGAGACTTGAAACCCACACCTTTCACTTTTGTTTTGGGGAGCTTGCACCTACACTGAAAGATATTTCTATGATCACTGCTCTACCAATTAGAGGTGAGCCGTTAGTCTCTCCATGAGTGTCTCCATCTTGGGCATTAGATATAGCAACCCGTCTTGGGATGGAAATGCCAGAATCACAACGTTCTAGTGGCCCTCGGGGCATCCCACTCGTCTGGCTTCGTGATAACTTTCGTATTATATCTAGCTTCGCTAATGAGGGGACGAGAAAAAGACATCTGTTTGCGTATTTTTTGTGGCTCCTCGGGACTATGTTTCCAAATTCACACGGGGACGTAGTTCTCCCTGGTCTCATCTACATTGCAGAGAATATGGTAGATGAACCTTTACCCGAGCAGCCAAAATACAGCTTCGGTTCTGCCATGCTATCTCATACATATAGAGGCTTGTGTGATGCCACACAAAAAATCTCTTTCGCACAAAAAGCTCCATTACTTTGTGTCGCCTACGAGTTTCTACAGTTGTGGTCCTGGGAATACCTCCCTGTAGAACGACCTCGTTTAGTAAACCCCGTACACCCATACAGCTTTAGCGAGGGCAGCAGTGCAACTATGGCCACCAGGTGAACAAAGGCACGGAAACATTGGTCTCCAGATATTGCGAAAATTGTTACCCTATGTACCACCAGCAGTTTGAGATACTTGATGAGGCAGAAGTCATATGGAACCCGTGGACTCAAGAGCAGATACAAATGGTCTTTGATGCTTGACCCATCACAGCAGGCATCTTGAGCGATAGTGCATTCTGGCTGACTCGCTGCAACTTATTGTTCCTATGGTGTGTTGAGCCTTACAATCCAGAGCGTGTAATGAGACAGTTCGGTCTCTATCAAGAGATTCCACCACCTTTTCCAAGACGTATCGATAAGGAAACCCATAAGTAAGATTCCACCTCCCTAAATAGTTAGTGTCTTTTTTTAATTTACTAAACTCACACTTTGTTACATAATTTGCAGGCTAACCAATATGGGCAGGGGTTGGAGTTTATACGATTGGAGGGAACACAACATTCAATGGGTACACAAGTGGGATAATAAAGCGCTAGCAGATATAGTGCATCAACTTAGGTATATTTTATTTACATTATTTTATTACGATGATCATACGATGCGTGAAGATGCTTTGCTTTCATCACAATGCTTTATCTAATTATTTAATTTTGCAGACTGTATGATGGAAGTACAGATCAAGCGTAGAAGCAGTGGTACTGCATCAACACACGTACTAGCCTGGCCAGTCAGCCAGCTACTATACCAGCACATCTCACATAGGAGGAGCAGGCACAGAGACGTATTGAGCTGCATGCAGCTTACTGTCGTGACCAGATGGTAATCACTGGTAACTTTTTTAGGTCCATCATTTCATAATCATTTGAACCAAATAACATCCAAATATTGTTCAGCTTGAAAGTTGCAATGAAGTAGGGCAGATGGTTACGGAAAGCATGCCGGCCCAGGGCCTAGCTCACAAGTCATTCCAGAAACGTTTTCAAGAATACATGGCAACAATGTTCAGATGCGGTAGAGGCGACGACGTTGTCACTGGAGCGTACAACATGCCGGTAGCGAGGTCAGCCAGACCAGGTGCGGCGCCGTCGTCCAGACTGAGCGAGGCGCGTACGAGCCATGGGCAGTAGGGGAGGGTCCGAGTACTAGAACGACATTGCCACGACATGACTCATCTCTGCCACTGCATCGCTCTTCTTCGGTGCAGCTCCGTCAGGGACAAACATCTTAGGACCATGGCACGGGCTTGGATTCGATGCCCGAGCAGACTCTTTCCCCTAACCCATATGCGTACACATGATATTGATGCATACACCCAAGGTGAGGGATCTCAGTCGTATCTCTCCATGCGAGGGATCTCCATGCCCGAGGAGACTCGTGTACCAGATTTAAATCAGTACCACGTACAATGCCCAGACAGTACAGGCGAGGGATCTGATCAGGTAGTCATGTTTACATTTTAATGCATTTACAATGATATCATGTATTATCCTCTAACAGTTTGTTTACAATGTTTCTATATGCAGAACATACCTGATGTTAATTGGGACGATGAGAACACCCAACGTGGCCTCAACACAGGCCTCCGGGGAGCATCACATGATCATGGCGACACGGTTACATCATTAGTTACAGAGTTCTTCGGAGGGGACGTTATTGGCCCATCTTTTATCCCTGTGGAGTCACAACCATACGCCTACAACTACGCTTCAGGTTTGCAACAAGGATTCCTGACTCCACCACCTATGCAGGAGTCGCAGACACATGAAGCCGAATTAGAGTACGGCCGCGGTCTTCGTGTAACTCGGCCACCTAATCGCTTGTTGCTTTCCGGTCGTAAGCAAAGGCCAGGAGGTCGTCGTAAACAAGGGTGATTCATTGTATCTACATATGTCAGTATCAGACTTTTCGATTTGAACATCTATGTATGCTGAAATAAAAATGCACTAGTCAGGAACAATTTTTCCCGTCTATATCTCCCGACATACTATCCCGCTTCACTCTTTGGCTTATGCTAGGACGAAATGATTTTTTTTTAAAATTTTGGTTGATGAATACTGTGCAACCATTGCCCATCTTATACATTGAAAAATATATTTTCACACAACCCTTTTCCCTCAATATTTTCCCGCCAACGCTTTCCCTTCATATATTCCTGCCCCCCGTTTCCCGCCACCCCCATCCTGCCACCCCCTTCCCGCCAACCCTTTCCCGCCATACCGCAATCGTTATTTCCCGCCATTTTCTCCTCTCTACCTATAAAACCCCCTTCAGACGGAGCTGGATAAGCATTCGAGTCTAGTGTAGTAGAGATGTCCCATTATCCTTTCAATCGTAGTTTTCACCCTGAGATGAGCAGGACTCTTCTGAGGCTAGCTACCGATTTCAGGATGGACAATAGGATAGTTCCATGGGACGAACTCACCGGTAGTGACACCATAATGAATGATTTAGCTCACGAATTACGTAGCTCTGGGTGGCCTGAAAGGACCTGTGAGGAGGTACGTAAAGAACTTCTTAGGTTGCATGCAAGGTGGAAGAAGGTAGTGGAGCCGAAGAGTGAAACTTTCAGAAGGACTGCAGAAAAGCATCCATTTTATGGACTGAGGAGAGCGAGGACGAAGATGATATCTTCATGCCGCCGCTTCCGGGTTCTGCATCGTCAAAGGGCAAGAGTTCTACATCGTCCAAGGGCAAGAGTACTGCATCCTCGAAGGGCAAGAGTTCTGCATCGTTCAAGGGTAAGAGTTCTACATCCTCGAAGGGCAAGAGTTCTGCATCGACGGAGGATGACCATGATGCCTTCATGTAGTTTTTAAGCTGTATTCCAGTTCTACCATTTAATTCTGATGTACTTGCATTATTAGTTTGTACTCTTTTATTGTAGGGCATTGAAAGTGCGTTATATCGACTAGAGGGGGGTGAATAGGCGATTTTTATGAAAGTCTTCAAAACGTGGGAGTTATGAAGACAAACAGCGAAGATTATGCCTATTACTATGCAGCGGAAGTTAGATTACACTAGGCCAGCCATAGTCAAGTATTCAATAAAGTGAAAGCGCAATGACAAACAGCTGAAGTGTAATAAGGATCAGGTGGGAAGAAGTTATGAAGCAAAACAGATCATACATTCACGTTGTGAAGACAAAAGATAGAGCAAGCATGCAATGGCTTCAAATGAGTAACAGTAAGGGAAAAGGAAGTGAAGATGAAACCCGTGACTCGTTGAAGACAATGATGTGTTGGACCAGTTCCAGTTGCTGTGACAACCGTACGTCTGGTTGGAGCTGCTAGGTATTTAAACCTTAGGACACACAGTCCCGGACACCCAGTCCTGAACACGCAGCTCAGGACACCAAGTCCTCACCGTATTCTCCTTGAGCTATGGTCACATAGTCCTCGCCCAATCACTCTGGTAAGTCTTCAAGGTAGACTCCCAAACCTTCACAGACTTCGTTCACTGGCAATCCACAATGTCTCTTGGATGCTCTGAACGCGACGCCTAACCGTCTGGAGGATTCACAGTCCTCAAGTGTAATAAGTCTTCAGATCACACAGACAAGAAGACTTAAGTGATGCCCAATGTTCTCTGGCTCTGGGTGGTTAGGGCTTTTCTCCTCACTAGGAATTTTCTCTCAAAGGCTTCGAGGAGGGTTGCTCTCAAACGACAAAATCCGTGCACTGAAATCTGAGCAGCCAACCGTTTATGGTTGTAGGGGGTGGGCTATTTATAGCCACTTGGCAACCCGACCTGATTTGTCCGAAATGACCCTGGGTCACTAAGGAACTGACACATGTCGCAACGGTCAGATTTCAAACTCTAATGGCAAATTTACTTGGGCTACAAGCAAAGCTGACTTGTCCGGCTCTGGACAAGATTCTCTCTCATTGTCTTCACTCGAAGACATAGGTTTTTGGTTTAGGCATCACTTCAGTCATTCTGACTGGTTCTCCTGGACCCCACTTAACAGTACGGTGGTTCCTATGACTCAACACACAAGAAAAAGAACTACGAAAGATCTAAGTCTTCGAGCTCCATAGGCTTCATAACGTGTCTTCTTTTGTCATAGTCTTCAAAGTGAATATCTTCATATACCACCTTTGACTTCAATGTCTTCATACATTTTTGGGGGTCATCTCTGGTAGAAAAACCGAATCAATGAGGGACTTCTACCTGTGTTATCCTGCAATTCTCACGAACACATTAGTCCCTCAACTAGGTTTGTCGTCAATACTCCAAAACCAACTAGGGGTGGCACTAGATGCACTTACAATCTCCCCCTTTTTGGTGATTGATGACAAACTAGTTGAAGTTTTCAACGGGGAATATAGTCTGTGAAATTGTAAAGGGTGAGGAATTGTCTTCATAAGTTGCAAGGGCTCCCCCTGAAGATGTGCATATAAGTTAATTTGCTTTTGGAATGCAAATGCACATGGCAGGTGGTACTTTAGGAAATCCACTTCAGCTTATGATGACAATCCCCGCTTGAAGACTATCAACCCATATGCTTCTCCCCCTTTTGTCAGCAGGGATCAAAAAGGTTTGAAGACATAGAGTGTCTACTCGTTCCCAGGAGCGGCAGGGTCGTTGGAGGTGTTTGGCGGTGCAGAGGAGCTTGGAGGTGCTGAAGCAGGTGGCGGTGATGTAGCATCGTCTTCTTCATCGATGATTTTGGCAGTGACTGTGGCAACAGATGAAGAAAACTCAGAGTCTTCAAGTGATGGTGTGTTGCGCATCACAGCCCTTTTAGGAGGTGTGGTGTCAAACTTGAATCGTTCTGTGAAGCCATCCTCTTCAAGTTCAGCGTCAGTACAGATCATTGAGAGCCCTTTCCAGGTACGACGACAGGTTTCATGAGTGACGAAGGCATTCTTGGTGGCAAGATTTCGAAGACGATTAACATCCACCAAGAGGCTTTTCATCTGACGCTGTAGCTAGTCGTGATGCCTATCTTGTTTTTGATGAAGGGCCACAAGAAGCTCTCGGTCAGTGAGAACACGAGTGCGCTTCTTGGGTCTTGAAGCAGTTGCGCTATCAGTGGCTTCAGTTGAAGCAGGGTGTGGCACACGTGTAGTGCCAGCCAAAGGATACACCCTGGAGATGGCTTCAACACCTTCATCATTCTGAGTGAAGCTCTGGTGTTCTGCATTCTGAAGACTCAACGGTTGCTTGGCAGGCTCTGGATATATGGCTTCAGCAGAGGTATCCACATCTGGCAAGAAGATCCTATGGTTTCGGGCTGAGGGCTGATACGAGATCGCAGAGTGCAGTTTGATCAGCCTCATCACCCAAGGAGCATAGAACTTCAAACCAAATAAGTCTGAGCCTGACGCTGCAAGTTGGCGTATGAAGAAATCCTGTGCGTTGAAGCATTTGCCATGAAGGATGCAGAATATCATAGTCTTCATTGCACCCTCAATCTTTGCATTTGGAGAGTGCCCCTTAATGGGCCAGAGAGTCCGCCGGATGATGTGATATATGGTCCTGGGTAGGTACTCAAGGTCTTCAACGAAGAACTCAGTTGGATAGGGTGCATCATGGGGCAATGGCTTCATCATTGAGAGCATCTGACTCATATTGGGTTCAGTCCACTGGAATATGCTCTCAATAGCTTCAGCAGAGGTATCCACATCTGGCAAGAAGATCCGATGGTTTCGGGCTGAGGGCTGATACGAGATTGCAGAGTGCAGTTTGATCAGCCTCATCACCCAAGGAGCATAGAACTTCAAACCAAATAAGTCTGAGCCTGACGCTGCAAGTTGACGTATGAAGAAATCCTGTGCGTTGAAGCATTTGCCATGAAGGATGCAGAATATCATAGTCTTCATTGCACCCTCAATCTTTGCATTTGGAGAGTGCCCCTTAATGGGCCAGAGAGTCCGCCGGATGATGTGATATATGGTCCTGGGTAGGTACTCAAGGTCTTCAACGAAGAACTCAGTTGGATAGGGTGCATCATGGGGCAATGGCTTCATCATTGAGAGCATCTGACTCATATTGGGTTCAGTCCACTGGAATATGCTCTCAATAGCTTCAGCATGTAGTTGACAGCCTTCCTCGAAGAATTCGCCAGGAGTGGGCAGGCCGGTGAGCTCAATGATATCAAATGCATTGGCTTCATGATGGACATTGCCGGTCATCCACTCCAGGGCCCATGTCTTCGGATCTCTGTTGTATCCTTTAATATGGAGGGTGGCATAGAACTGAAGCAGAAGCTCTTCATTCCAGTGCTCTTCACCAGTTATAAACGGCAGCAGACCCACTTGCTTGAAGCAATCCAGCGCTTCCTCTAAGCAGGGAAGACCAGCAATGGCTTCAACATCAAGGCGCTTGTGAGGGAAGATGCGACCTTGGTTGTATAGGATGCATGAATAGTAGCCACGCTGAGGATAGCTCCAGAACCTATCTGATGAAATCCTTTCCCTTGAATAGGGGTTCTTGGAGCTGTTGAAAAATGTATTGTCTGCCTTGAAGCTATTGATGTCAAATGAGCCAGGTGCTGATGCAGGACCTGGGAACCTTGGCAGCCTTGGGACTGGCTTCTGGACATGAGGCCTGTGCTCAACATGGTAATCAAATTGTGGACCTGCAGCAGACTCAGGAACAGAAGTGTCTGGTTCAGTGGCTTCGCTGTCTGCTGAAGCTTTTGGTGGGGAGGGCTCCACATTTGCTTCAGTATTTGTTGTGGCAGCCTCAACATTTTCCTCCTCCGCTTGACTAGCTGGAGGGTCAGTCACAAGCACGTTCTCCTAGAGAACTGCTTCTTGATGGAGCATTGGAGTGGGCTCTTGTGGTGTTTCTTCTTCGGCTGATGCAGCCGGAATGTCTTCAGCTTGGACTTGAGGCCTTGGACCTTTGCGAAGCCTGCGGAACGCATACGACGCTTGTGGGGTTGGAGTGGGTTGGGCCTCAAAGTCTTCTTCCTCTTGAGGGCGATCCGCCCATGACGCATCTTGTGCAATAGGCGTCAGAAGACGACCAATGCTGATGAGTTCGCTTTGTTCACACTGAGGAAGGGCTGCATCATCTTGCACATTGTCCTGATGACCAATGTCTTCAGCAGCAATTGGGTCGGCTGCTGGTATGTCTTCAGCTTCAGGAGCCTCTATGGAAGCAGGCTCATGAACTGTCAATTGGCGTTCTGCATTGGGGTGAACCATTGAGATAGGTTCAACTATCAAGGGCTCTGTGGGAGCAGCCCGAGATTTCTTGATCTTGCGCTTCTTCTTGCTGGGGGCAGTAGGAGAGGCTTCAAAGCTTTTCCTTTTCCTTGCTTCAGCCTCAGCAGTTCTTGTCTTCTTAAGCTCTGAAGCTGTTGACCGGCTCTTTGGCTTCGAGCCAGTCGTTGCAGTTGGGAAGACAATTGGAACCGCTTCTTGCCTAGGTGCCTCTTGTTCAGCCATAGCAGGCTTCTTCTTCTTCTTAGCGGCCATCTTGGGGTCGATGCCAGGACGCCCAAGTGCCTTGCGCTTCTCGGCCTCATTGTAGGCTTGCACACATCGTTCTGCCAGAGACTTCATCCGCTCACGTGAGCCCTGAGCTTCTGCACGCTTCTTCAGAAAATTTTCTTTGAGCTCATGCAGCATGGCCTTGAAGCTCTTCACTTCTTGCACGCTGAGCTTGGCCATATGCTTCTTGAACTGTGCCTTTTCATGATCAATTTTCTGCTTCAGTTCAACTATGCGTTGTGCAATAGCAAGTTCTGAAGCAATAGCGCCTTGGAAAGCGACGCTGAGGCCAACGGGCAGCTGCAGATCTTCGAAGCTTATGTCAGGTGAGGCAAACCATTCATCGATGAAATTGTGGATGATGGCGACATCAAAAAGAGGCAAATTGTTGAAGATTTCAGCTTCTTCTTTGCTCTTGATGAGCTGCTCTAGAGCGTCATCTCCAAGATCTTCATCACTTGACAGATCTATTGCTTCGCTGCGCAGGATGGCAGCAGCTGTGAGCTCTTTGCCGGTGTGTGGCTGAGGCACTTTGGCCTTCTGGGGCTTGGAGACGCGGGATACGTCTTCAGACTGCACACTGTCTTCAGGAGGTGCAGTTGCCAATGGCTTCGCCCTTGAGACTTTTGAGGAAGGGGCCGGCTTTGAAGCTTTTGGCTTCTTTGATTGATTTGGCTTCGGTACAGCAGGAGCTTCATCAGACTCAGAGTCAGCTGGAGGGTCATTCACGACAGTCCCTTGGACTAGGATGTGGGTGATGAGGCCTTCAAGGTTGGCAAACGGACCGATGATATTGGGTTCGGCGTCGCGTGTGCCATCTGCCCTTGGTGCGGAGGGACCAGGGTTGAAGTCTAACCCAAATTTCTTCTTGTTCAGCTTCGCTGATTGTTGAGCAAACTGGAAGTTGCGCTTGAACAGATTGTCGTCACGACACCAGAGTAGTGACGACGGATGTGCATCATCAGGCTGTGGTCCTCGGACCATGCATGGGTAGAAGCCTTGAGCAATGGCTTCATCTCTGGTCCTGGGTATGAGATTCTTGAAACGGATGTCCCCCCATGGTCTCCTGATGGCACTTTTCTCAGCATACTCCTGGGTGACGAAGCGGTATTTGAACCATTGTTCTGCCCAATAGCGTCGAATCCATTGGATTCAAGTCTTGCGCTGCCCATAGTTCTCTTCAGGATCTGTTTTATACATTTCTGCCAGGTCTTCAGGCAGATCTTTGGAAGTTCCTTCACGTCTCTGTCTGCCCCCCTTCCTTGCTGCTGCTTCTGAAGCCATAAACTTTAACTTGAAAGACTTGAAAACTTTCAAAGGCTTCAAAGGCTTTCTTTTGCTGGACCAACAGGAACTGGCTTCAGGAGAGTTTATGTGATGCTGTAGGAATTCTGCAAATGAATGCAGACTATGAGAACCGAAGGATTCTCCCACGGACATGTACCTGTGACAGCATTAAGGTGCGAGGGAAGGGGAAGAGGTCATATGCATTCTCAGAAGGTTTTGAAGATTAATCAGTTTAGAAGACATTGACCTCATCGTGCGAAGACATTCACTCATAGATAACAAGTTGGTTCCAGATTTGTACGAACCCACAGATCAGTACAAGTGAGGAATCTAACTACTTCATGAAGCACAAGTGAATATACTAGGCATGTTATGAGATGCAGATTGAGAGATCTAACTTGTGTGAAGATAAACTTCTTATGGTAGAAAGTGATAGAACCATGAGATCAAAAGGGGCTGTAAAAAGAAGTTTTATTTACCACACTTGGAACTGCTAGACGGAAGTGGGAGTTGATGCCGAGCAGTTCAATCCTCCGTGCCCTAACTTGGCGACGGAAGACACCTACGGCGACGGCGGAGAGGACGATGTCCGCGATCGGCGTGAAGACGGCGTCGGAGAAGTTGCGGCAGCGAAGCGCTTCGTCGCCGGCGTCGTCGAGTGCTAGCGGTGGCGCTAGGGTTCGTGCGAGGGTGGAAGAAGGAGATAATGACCGCGGTAAGTGTGAATTTATAGGCTCAGGGGCGGCACTGTGCTTTTACACAGGTGCCCCTGGCGATTCGCATCTGAGGAACGCGTGGCCAGTTTGCAGAAGTTTTGGGTTTGTTCCACGTCCCACGCACGCCTGGATTGTCGGGCGGTCGTTCCTGCTTCTCCGGATTTTATGTGGAGGAATGAGCATTGAAAACGGACTTTATGGTTGTCTCTTTATCTTCTGCTGACAAGGACGCAGTGAAGACATTCGACAGTTTCAATAGAATGCATATGACTTGGAGAGATAGAATTTGAGATAGAAAGCATAGAGAGATTAGGGTCCGATCACATTCACTTAGTTCAAAAGATTCAACCAAGAAGACATAGCTATAAGTGAATGCTGTAGAGGACAGAACACTAGTATGTATATATATCTATATTAATCAACGTAGTGAAGATAATCATGAAGACATGTTGAGTTCGAAGCCAAACCAAATGTGAAGACTGCAAGGTAACGCCATGAGTGAAACACTTCAAAATGGAACGTTTGGTGGTGGCGTTACCCACCGTATAGGAAGTATTAGACCCAGACACGGCGCACAATTATCGTGGCGCTCCGAAGTCAAATTCCACATTAATGTATTCACACTTAGAATGTATGTCTTCATTGATTGAAGATATACTTTACTTCGTGTGTTGCACATCTAAGTCATCAATATGCATAAGGTTAGGATGTGTGCCTGATCACAGGACATTTGAGGATTCCAGGATATTTAGCTCACACCGTAACTTGCAAAATCTCTTCTCATCCAAGGGCTTGGTGAAGATATCTGCCAATTGCTCTTCAGTGTTGACATGTATGATATCAATGTCTTCCTTCACAACATGATCTCTGAGAAAGTGATGACGAATTTCAATGTGCTTTGTCTTCGAGTGCTGAACTGGGTTGTTGGCAATCTTGATGGCGCTTTCGTTGTCGCAGTAAAGTGGCACTTGCTTCAGATGAATGCCATAGTCCTTGAGTGTTTGCTTCATCCACAGAAGCTGAGCGCAGCAAGATCCAGCAGCAATGTATTCAGATTCAGCAAGTGGAGAGAGATACACAGTTTTGCTTCTTTGAAGACCAACATACAAGTGATCGTCCCAGAAAGTGACATGTGCCTGATGTAGACTTGCGATCAACTTTGTCACCAGCATAATCAGCATCCGAGAATCCAACCAGATCAAACTCTGAGCCCTTTGGATACCATAATCCTAGAGTTGGGGTGTGAGCCAAATATCGAAGAATTCGCTTCACAGCTAAGTGATGCGACTCCTTTGGTGCCGCTTGAAATCGAGCACACATGAAAACACTAAGCATAATATCTGGCCTAGATGCACATAGATAAAGTAAAGAACCCATCATGGAGTGGTATACCTTTTGATCGAACTCTTTACCATTGTCGTCAGGACCCAGATGATGTTTGGATGGCATTGGTGTTTTGAAGCCTTTGCAGTCTTGCATACCGAACTTCTTCAGGCAATCTTTGATATACTTCTCTTGAGATATGAAGATGCCATTGCGTTGTTGTCGTATTTGAAGACCAAGGAAGAACTTCAGCTCCCCCATCATGGACATCTGATATTGCTCTTGCATCATATATCCAAACTCTTCACTGTACTTCTGATTTGTGCAGCCGAAGATAATGTCATCCACATATATTTGGCACACAAACAGTTCACCATCATATGTCTTCGTGAAAAGAGTGGGATCTAGGGAACCAGGTATGAAGCCTTTGCTCTTCAGGAAGTATTTGAATGTGTCATACCCGGCCCTAGGGACTTGTTTGAGGCCATACAGCGCCTTGTTGAGCTTGTATACCATGTCAGGATGTTTTGGATTTTCAAAGCCAGGAGGTTGTGCAACATACACTTCTTCTTCAATCTTGCCATTGAGAAAGGCACTTTTCACATCCATTTGATATAGAAGTATGTTATGATGATTTGCATAGGCCAGCAGTATGCGTATGGCTTCAAGCCTAGCCACAGGAGCAAATGTTTCATCGAAGTCAATGCCCTCCACTTGAGTATATCCTTGAGCAACGAGACGAGCTTTGTTTCTGACAACTTGACCATGCTCATCTTGCTTGTTGCGGTATATCCATTTGGTGCCTATTATGTTGTGCTTCCGTGGATCAGGACGCTTGACCAGTTCCCATACATTATTCAGCTCAAACTGTTGAAGCTCTTCTTGCATAGCTTGAATCCATTCAGGTTCCATGAAGGCTTCTTCAACTTTCTTGGGTTCTGATATTGATACGAATGCGAAGTGCCCACAGAAATTTGCTAGCTGAGTTGCCCTTGAACGAGTGAGTGGACCAGGTGCATTGATGCTGTCAATTATTCTGTCAATCTGCACTTCATTGGCAACACGAGGATGTACAGGGCGAAGACTTTGCTCTTGCTGATCTGTGTGTTGTTGGGAGGAATGTCTTCAGGCTGAGCATTGTCTTCATGTTGATCAGGTGCTGAGATGATAAGTTCTTCTTCAGGATGAGCTTCAGAAGGTATAATCTCTCCAGTTCCCATAAGCTTGATTGATTCACTAGCTGGAACTTCATCTAGCACATTTGGCAGTTGCTCTCTTTGTGAACCATTTGTCTCATCGAACCGCACATCCACTGTTTCAACCACTTTGTAATGAAAGAGTTGAAGACTCTGTAGGAGTGCGAATCCTTTCCATATCCAAGCATAAAGCCCTCATGTGCTTTTGGTGCAAACTTTGAGGTGTGGTGTGGGTCCTTGATCCAGCACCTTGAGCCAAATACTCTGAAGTAACTGACATTTGGCTTCTTGCCAGTTAGGAGTTCATAAGATGTCTTGTTCAGAAGCTTGTGAAGATAAACACGATTGATTGTATGGCATGCAGTGTCAATGGCTTCAGTCCAGAATTTTCTTGGAGTCTTGTATTCATCTAGCATCATTCTGGCCATTTCAATGAGTGTTCTGTTCTTGCGTTCGACGACGCCATTCTGCTGTGGCGTGTACGGAGCTGAGAATTCATGTGTGATGCCCAAGGTATCAAGATATGTATCAAGGCCAGTGTTCTTGAATTCAGTGCCATTGTCACTTCTAATGTGCTTTATCTTGGCGCCAAAATTGTTCATCCTGCACTTCAGTCTTGTAAAGGATTATGTGTACCCAAGTATATCTAGAGTAATCATCAACAATGATGAAGCCATAGAGGCAAGCAGTAGTAGTAAAAGTTGAGTAGTGAGTGGGACCGAAAAGATCCATGTGGAGCAGTTCGAAGGGTTGTGTAGTAGTCATGATTGTCTTCGAAGGATGTTTTGCCCTTGTCATCTTCCCTGCTTCACAGGCACCGCATAAATGATCTTTCTTGAACTTGACGCCCTCGATGCCTATGACGTGCTTTTTCTTCGCAAGGGTGTGGAGGTTCCTCATGCCAGCATGCCCAAGCCTTCGATGCCAAAGCCAGCATTCTGAAGCTTTTGCAAGAAGACATACTGCAAGTTGTGGCCCTGCTGAGAAATCTACCACATACAAATCATCTTTCCGATACCCTTCAAACACTAGAGACTTGTCAGATTCCATTAGTACTAGGCAACGATATTTTCCAAACATTACGATCATGTTCAAATCGCAAAGCATTGAGACAGACATTAAGTTGAAGCCAAGGGATTCAACAAGCATGACTTTATCCATGTGTTGATCCTTTGAGATTGCAACTCTACCTAGACCCAATACCTTACTTTTACCAGTGTCAGCAAATGTGATGTGGCTCTTGTCGGATGGACGTAAGGTTGAGTCCATAAGAAGGCTTCTTTTGCCAGTCATGTGATTTGTACACCCACTGTCAATAATCCATTCTGAAGACTTTGAAGACACTGGTGTCGTACCCTACAGTGCAGTTAGGGGGATAGGCTTCACGAAGAGAATTGTGAAGCAAAAACATTTGACGAACCAGTGGGTTATGAAAACTTAGATCCAAATTAGGACTAATAGGGAGAGTAGCATGCGATTCAGGAACGAAGTACATAATGATGCCATTCGGGCATTTTATCTTGCTCCCTACAAGATTTTTAAGGTCCCCAGCAATAGCGTCAGAAGATTTTGTTTTTCTGCTGGAGACCTTTCCCTGCAAAAGAGAGTTAAGCTTTCTTAACCACCCACATCTTCAAGGGTGGCTTAGAAGCAATAAGTCTAAGTGCAGCATCTGAGAATTTTGGCTTTGAAGCCTTAGCAAACAGTCTTGCAGGTGGACAATAATACTCATAGGAATAAGCAGAATAATTTTTGGTCATATGAACATGACGGTTCGATGAACCGCTCTCATATTCATATGCCTGAGTATGGTTTCCCTGCAAAACATTTGCGTTAGTGTGACTCAGGTGAGTCCTCTGTTTGTATGAAGCCTTTGGACCGTATGAAGCCTTTGGTCTGAGGTTTGTCTTCTTCAAGTGAGGTGTCATGAAGACATTCACAGGAAGATTTTCCAGACACTTTTTCGGAACCCAGATCTTCTTCATAGGCGGTCCATTCCTGCAGTTAGTACCAATGTACCTGGCAAACACTTCACCATTCTGATTCTTAAACAGTTTATAGTTTGCATCAAAGGATTCATCAATGATAATGGGGTTAGCACAAGTGAAGCCAGATAAATTGGATGGATCTGCTGAAAGTTCCTTTGCAGCAACCCATGTGGTTTTGGGGTACTGCTCAGGTTTCCAGTAAGAGCCATCTGCATTTATTTTCCTACGAACCCAACACCCTCTTTCCTAGGGTTTCGGTTCAGAATCTGCTTCTTGAGGACATCACATAATGTCTGATGTCCTTTAAGACTTTTGTACATCCCTGTTTCAAGCAATGTCTTCAACCTAGCATTCTCATCAGCAATAGCAGTGGTATCCTCAGCAGAGGGGTTAGTTACCACATCAACAGTTGAAGATATTGCAACAGCAGTAGCAGTGGAACATTCAGCAACAGAAGTAGCATTATCACGCTCAATGCATTTAAGACATGGTGGTTCAAATCCTTCCTGAGCGGAACTGATCTGTTCGGCGCGAAGTGACTCGTTTTCCTTTTGAAGATCTTCATGAGCCGCTCTCAATTTCTCAAGTTCTTGCTTCCTTTGAAGATAATCATAGGAAAGCTTTTCATGAGTTGTTGAGAGAGTATCAAGACGATCCTCAAGTTCCTGATACTTAACGTGAAGATTTTTTATGTCTTCAATTAAGGATTCAGATCGAGTCATTTCAGCACCCAACAGATCATCGCTTCTGTCTAACAGTTTTTGAATATGTTCCATAGCTTTCTGTTGTTCAGTTGCAATTTTAGCAAGTGTTTTGTAGCTGGGTTTTGAATCACAGTCAGAGTCATCGTCACTAGATGTTTGATAGCGAGTAGTGCGTGTGTTTACCTTGGCACCGCGTGCCATGAAGCAGTAGGTAGGAGTGGAGTCGTTCTTGTCATTTGCATCGGTGTCGGTGATGAAGTCATTGTCTTCAGTGTTGAAGATGGACTTGGCGACGTATGCTGTAGCCAGACTCGCAATGCCAGAATCAGACTCCTCCTCAGACTCCACCTCTGCCTCCTCAGAAGCGGACTCCTCCTCTGAATCCATTTCCTTGCCAACAAACGCACGTGCCTTGCCAGATGAGCTCTTCTTGTGTGATGAAGACTTTGAGGAAGACTTGGAAGAAGACTTTGAGTATTTCTTCTTCTTTTTGTCGTCAGAATCATATTCCTTGCTCTTCTTCTTCCTTCTGTTCTCATTGTCCCACTGTGGACACTCAGAGATGAAGTGTCCAGTTTTCTTGCACTTGTGACATGTTTTCTTCTTGTAGTCATGAGCAGAAGCTTCATCATTCCTTGAGCTTGATCGTGAAGACTTTCTGAAGCCTTTCTTCTTGGTGAATTTTTGGAACTTCTTCACTAGCATTGCAAGTTCCTTCCAATGTCTTCAGGATCATCAGAACTGCTGTCAGATTCTTCTTCGGATGAGGAAACAGCTTTTGCCTTCAAGGCACGAGTTCGCCCATAGTTTGGACCGTAGATATCTCTTTTCTCAGAAAGCTGAAACTCATGTGTGTTGAGCCTCTCAAGTATGTCAGACGGATCGAGTGTCTTGAAATCAGGACGTTCTTGAATCATCAGGGCTAGGATGTCAAATGAACTATCAAGTGATCTCAGCAGCATCTTGACGATTTCATGTTTGGTGATCTCAGTGGCGCCGAGGGCTTGAAGCTCATTTGTGATGTCAGTGAGCCGGTCAAATGTGTGCTGGACATTCTCATTGTCATTTCGCTTGAAGCGGTTGAAGAGGTTGCAAAGAACACTGATTCTTTGATCTCTCTGGGTTGATATGCCTTCATTGACCTTGGAGAGCCAGTCCCAGACCAGCTTGGATGTCTTCAAGGCACTCACACGGCCATACTGTCCTTTTGTCAGATGACCACAGATGATATTTTTGGCAGTAGAGTCCAGTTGAGTGAACTTCTTGACATCAGCAGCAGTGACACCTTCTCCAGCCTTGGGAACGCCGTTCTCGACGACATACCATAGGTCAACGTCAATGGCTTCAAGATGCATGCGCATCTTATTCTTCCAGTAGGGATATTCAGTTCCATCGAAGACGGGGCACGCAGCGGAGACTTTGATTATCCCTGCAGTCGACATAGCTAAAACTCTAGGTGGTTAAACCGAATCACACAGAACAAGGGAGCACCTTGCTCTGATACCAATTGAAAGTGCGTTATATCAACTAGAGGGGGGGTGAATAGGCGATTTTTATGAAAGTCTTCAAAACGTGGGAGTTATGAAGACAAATAGCGAAGATCATGCCTATCACTATGCATCGGAAGTTAGATTACACTAGGCCAGCCATGGTCAAGTATTCAATAGAGTGAAAGCACAATGACAAATAGCTGCAGTGTAATAAGGATCAGGTAGGAAGAAGTTATGAAGCCAAACAGATCATACATTCACGTTGTGAAGACAAAAGATTGAGCAAGCATGCAATGGCTTCACAATGAGTAACAGTAAGAAAAAGGAAGTGAAGGTGAAACCGGTGACTCGTTGAAGACAATGATGTGTTGGACCAGTTCCAGTTGCTGTGACAACTGTACGTCTGGTTGGAGCGGCTAGGTATTTAAACCTTAGGACACACAGTTCCGGACACCCAGTCCTGAACACGCAGCTCAGGACACCAAGTCCTCACCGTATTCTCCTTGAGCTAAGGTCACATAGTCCTGCCCAATCACTCTGGAAAGTCTTCAAGGTAGACTCCCAAACCTTCACAGACTTCGTTCACTGGCAATCCACAATGTCTCTTGGATGCTCTGAACGCGACGCCTAACCGTCTGGAGGATTCACAGTACGCAAGTGTAATAAGTCTTCAGATCACACAGACAAGAAGACTTAAGTGATGCCCAATTTACTCTGGCTCTGGGTGGTTAGGGCTTTTCTCCTCGCTAGGAATTTTCTCTCAAAGGCTTCGAGGTGGGTTGCTCTCAAACGACAAAAGCCGTGCACTGAAATCTGAGCAGCCAACCGGTTATGGTTGTAGGGGGTGGGCTATTTATAGCCACTTGGCAACCCGACCTGATTTGTCCAAAATGACCCTGGGTCACTAAGGAACTGACACGTGTCTCAACGGTCAGATTTCAAACTCTCATGGCAACTTTACTTGGGCTACAAGCAAAGCTGACTTGTCCGGCTCTGGACAAGATTCGCTCTCATTGTCTTCACTCGAAGACATAGGTTTTGGTTTAGGCATCACTTCAGTCATTCTGACTGGTTCTCCTGGACCCCACTTAACAGTACGGTGGTTCCTATGACTCAACACAAAAGAAAAAGAACTACGAAAGATCTAAGTCTTCGAGCTCCATAGGCTTCATAACGTGTCTTCTTTTGTCATAGTCTTCAAAGTGAATATCTTCATATACCACCTTTGACTTCAATGTCTTCATACATTTTTGGGGGTCATCTCTGGTAGAAAAATCGAATCAATGAGGGACTTCTACCTGTGTTATCCTGCAATTCTCACGAGCACATTAGTCCCTCAACTAGGTTTGTTGTCAATACTCCAAAACCAACTAGGGGTGGCACTAGATGCACTTACACATACTCATTGGATATCCACTGGGTCCTCTCAAGACATATAAATAAGACATAACATAATGTTAATACAAGCTCTTCCATTCTTCACCTTGTGGCAGGTTATACTTCACTTATGGTAAACATCAACTTATGGAAAATCAACGTCCACTAACAACCTAATATCATTTAGTATTTTTCTAAAAGATGAGAATGATGAGTCATTTAATGAGGAGATAAAAATAAAGGAAGGGCCGTTGTAGTATGTTATGGTGGAAATTGAATGTAAACAAATAGAAGTTACGACGGGGATCATGCAATTTCTTTTGTATGTTTTAGATAACAAAGTGGAAACTTGCAGTGGGACATGTGACTGTGGGGTAAGGACAGCAGATTTTGGCCCAATAAATCATACTACCGGGTCGGGTTTGGGTATACCCATGGGTAAAAGTTTAGATCCATGCCCTACCCACGGGCAATCGGGTCGGGTTTGGACGCTATGCATGGGCACAAAAGCATATCCAAACCCTATCCATTCGGGTTGGATATCCATGGGTATCCATGTCCATGGGTAAAATTGCCATCCTTAGTCCTCCTACTCCCGACCGATCAGCAAACGTGAAATATACGAGCATTCCCAACCGACCGTTGGACGTCACAAGTTTGAATTCCCGACCAACTGTCTGATGCAAGTTTTCCCGACCGACTGCATGTCAGTATAAATGAACTTTCCCAACATACGCCGGTAGGGAATTCTGGTGCGTGGTGTAGTGGCCCTTGTACTTTCTAGTGAGAAAGGTACCATCAACTGATAATACCGGATGACAGTGCCTAAAGGCTTGTATAGTCTAGGCGAATGCCCAGAATAAGCGGTCCAGGATTAGCTCACCCGGTTTCATTGGGTTTGGATGTTCTCTCCGCGAAACTTGAGTCCCCTATTAGCACTTGCTGTCTGATGAAGCATTCTGAGGGCATAAAAATAGGTCTCCTCATAGGTACCATACAAGTTCTTGAATATATTTTCCTTTGCATGCCTAGCCTTGTTGTAGCTGACAGGGAAGCCAATTTGATCCTCTGCATCTTTTTATAGAGCCCTAACACTAATGTTCAGACTTCCCTGCACAATTGTTTTCATCATCTGTGCCACATATGTTGCTGTCACATTGCAGTGATTTGAAAGAGTCCCAGTTTGCTCACAGGTATGCTCCACTATTTTTGTGATATGCCATGACTGACATACCCCAGGCTTCAGTCTAGCAAGAACTCTTCCGCGGCAACCTTTCGCGGTGTGGATGCATATGACCTTCAACTCTGTTTTATCAGACTGCTTCACTCTATGCTGGCGGTGGATGCCAATTGCATAGCTATTCATTGCCTGGTAAGCAGACTTCTTGTCTGGGAAAACTTGCCCAACCTCCAGGCTCCCTGATCCTAGGCCAGAAGCAGAGTGAAATTCATTGGTGATGCTCATATCCTGTAAAAACCCAGGTTGCAGTGCTGCCACGACCGCCCTCTGAGGAGGAACATCTTCTTCGCTTGACTCCGAAGACGCGGAAGAATGATCATCATCATCTAGCCCTCCGGCAATCCCTGCACATGTTCGCTCATGTCAACGACCGCAGACCAATATCCTGTGTCATACACAGGCTGGCTGCCCGTCGGATCTGATGGGCCGACGCTAGGGGCTGATGTGATGGCCAACTCGATCTCACCACCCCTGCTACTGCATCCAGCAACATCAGTGACTGAAATGAACTCCACATACACCATTGGCTGACCATACATTGAGTTATTGGGATTGCTTGCAAACCTCATTTACGACCCCCACGACCGATCACCTGTGACAGGCTGCAAACCCCAACGGGCAACTGTCCCATCATTTCCTCCGTCAACGACGAATGCCTCCATTGTCATTTTTTCCCCTGCATCCCTGGGCCAAACACCACTCGGATGCACCTACTAACTGCTGCGTAACCCACGTTGACCATGTCTCTCACTACAACTGTTGCCGACTCGCACAAGGACACATCCACCCCGAAAGGACCGTCTCGTAAGACGTTCCCATAGTACACTACTAAATTTTCCATAGTACCTAACCACCATACATGTTTACATTTCAAATAATTAGTAACTGAACATTTAGTAACGATGACAACATTTACATATCATACGACTAAAATAATAATCGTATTTTCGTTACAAATATTCGGTTTGTTTCTAGAATCATCTGCTTAGACTTTAAGGGGTTGTTTGGTTAACGGGTATTTAAAGATCTATTTTTTTCTCAAACTCGTCTACGAGAGTAAAAATGACTATTAGTAAAAACTAATTTTCTTACAACAGGTTATGACAAAACCGATGGTAATTACTCGCTATCCAAACAACCACTAAACATAATAGTACGATAATAACATTTTAATATCATATGAGTAAAACATTTAATTTCTTCCGGCTTTATATAATTTTTTCATATCATACGATAGCAACCATTTATTTACAAATAATAATATTTGCAGCGGCATGCACATTATTCACAACAGTACATCAATATAAAAAATATTAACAAAATTACGGTGTCATTTTATACCTTAGCTCCAATATGGATGTGCTTGCAAATGCAATTAAGAGTCCAAATAGTTTGAATAAATTTCCGTCACCAGTACTATATGAACGGAGTCAACCTATTATCACATGAACATCAATATTACACACGGATTTTTCTTTCTGCTATCAAAAGTATGAAAATAGCACTTGCATGTATGTGGTCATCACCTCAAAAGGGACAGCGAAGATGGAAACACAATTTCTTCAATCACGTCATCTCCTCCTTGTTTGCTACTAAGATGAATTATTTTACCTAATTACATACATCATCAAGTATATTAACACATAATCTTAACATATAATATTTAGATTATTACGACATAACAAAGTAGACCTATGGCTTCCTAACTATAGACTTATTAATAAACATACCACATGCAATGAACAATTACAGTACAAGTTTTTTCTTAATTACCGTATTAACATTTCTCGCATGTCAATACTAATGGACGCACCTAACATAGATACAACATCTTCAACCTACTCTTCTAAAAAATTATTATAAATGTTGTATCTGTCGTCTGAAATTATTTCTAACCTCTAAGCACTAACATCGCATAGCTAATGACGAGCTAAAAGACTAACTAATTGCCATCGTGCATGCACAAAGATTCCATGTATTGCAAAGCCCATACCTTGATCTTCAACTTCGTAGTTCACTTCGCTTAGCAAATCCTACTCCTCAAGCTCTAAATGACTCCAAATGACTCCTCCAAGTGCTAAAATTATGCCTAAAACAACAGAGAATACACACTTGGAAACTAATCAAACAGAACGAAAACATCATGCATGCAAACGAAACCAACAAAAATGGATAGATCTTACCTTAATCTATCTTTTCTTCAACTTCATCATCTTCGAAATCCAACTCTAAATCGGCCAAAATCACGAGTGCAAGTGGCTACCAAGTTTTTCTTTCTGTCTGTGTATTCTTCTATACTTAGAGAGAGCAGAGAGGCAGAGAAGGCAACCAGAGATATGCGAGAGAGAGAGTGTATGTGCGCGGAGCCGCGGATGTGCTTTTAAAAAGAAGAGGACCACTGTATTGTCGGCAGAACGAGCCAGAACTCACCTACCGCGGCATCGGATTTCAGCATCGCAGTGTCTCATCACACACAGCAACAACAACGCTCTCGAGTGTGCGGCAGGAAAGCACGCGTTGAAATCAGCACGTCTGAGTGCTGTCGCTTCGGCTGGAGAAATAGACGGAAGTGAGAATCACGCACTGCTTTAATCAGTGTCGTCTATGTAGCAATCAGTACTACAAAGTTTAGGCGGGAATCCGATTCCAGATCATCGAAACTTGTGGCAGAAAGCAAAACAAGGAACCGTGGAATCAGCGCCCGTGAAAATCTGCCCCGTCAGCACGGGAATCAGCGCCGTCTGCGTCGTTGTTGCGCGTGCAGCAACAGGGACGCCACCTGCTGCAGTGGCGGCGTGGCCCACACGCTGGGCCCGCGAGCAGCACGGCCTGTCGGCCCGCGAGCGACAGCGGCAACAGTGGCCGCCTCACACTGTGGCGGTATGGCCCACATGGCCTCGCCCGTTACGTCGCGACTGCTGCGCTGTACATAACCCGTTACAACCCGCGCTGCCGCCTCCTGCTGTGGCGGCGGGGCCGCCCGCCTCGTGTCGTGGCGGCAGGTGCCACGTGTCGCCTGCTGCCACTAGTGAAGGGGTCCTTTTTGACAATGTTTTTGACATGTGGTCTTTTTTGGCAATTCTATTGGTCGGGGGGTCCTTTTGGACAAAAAATCTCCGGATGCGATGAAGGAAATTTAAGGTATAACCTGTCAATACCCGCAGACGCGTCCGCTCATGTTTGAGGGACAAGTAGGTTTGAAAGAGGACAACTTCCTGCCGTTGTGATCATCAACCATGCCACCATCATAAGTGATTCTAGTTGGCAATTGAGTTATTTATTTGGAAACACCCAATAGCCGTAGCATGGTATTTTTTATACACATAGCCAAAATTTGTCCGTTCAGTCGTGCATAAGTATTTAACAAAACCTACCACTTTACAGATTTGTGTCTCACAGAATCATCATTTTCATTTTTTTTCACAGAACTACCACATTTATTCTAACTTTTGGCTAAGAATTACCACTCTCTGATACCGTTCTGGGTGAGATAACGTCAATTATTACAGAGATGTCAAATCTGTCACGGCTGACATCTCACGGAATGTCAACTCCGTTAACTTTGACTGTCAGATTTGTCGTTATTATCGGTGGGACCCACACGTCAACTCAACCCTCTTCTCCCTCTAGACAGTTTTTCTCTACAACATTTCCTCGAGCAGCCTGTATGCGTGCTTGAGCACGAGCTCCTTGGCTGCGTTCCACCAGCGTGTTGGATCCGCGTGGGGCGCCTGGCAGAGGAGGAGAGGAAGGGCGCCGGAGTGCCGCGCGCACAGTGTACTGCACTGCACGCGCATACTGATAGTTTTTCTTAAATATTTGTCATGCAACGTTTTCCAATACTGGTGTTGGTAGTGTGGTAGCTAAAGTAGATGCAGTTTTTGATACAGGCACACATTTTTTTTTCTTTCTCCTGCCCTTTTCATGACTCATGGACACGGAGGCTTGAAGAAAAGGCAAAATACAAAAAAGAGAGCTAGAGGCAACGATGGACGACGAACTAGAAACACTTGTGGTGGAATAGTAGACAAACTTAACTAACGGGCCCAATGGTAACGGGTGGATCGATGGAGTAGGCGCACTAGCAATCTAGCATGGGTGAAGAGAGCATTGATCATTCCATTTTCTTGGTGATCTGTCATGGCATCTACCAGAGCGACATGCAGAGACTCATCATGCGACGCGGGGGCAGCGAGAGGAGGAGAGATCGAATGGTGACCATGCAAGCACACGTCGATTTGGCATTAACCTAGGAGGATGGCGACGACAGGCAAATCTTGGAAGGGAAGGTAGGTCGGTACGTAGGTTTGTTGGTGTGACTTGTGAGTGACTGAGATTAGCTTTGGTGTGGCGCGCCGTGGGATTAGGGGCGGAGCCAGGAAGTTTTGCCAATGGGTTCACTAAGGATTTAGGCATGAACTAACTATTTCCTGTAATGGCAGAGGGTGCTAATAAATCCAGGTAAGCCCTCCTCTACCTCAGTTTATTTATACAACCTCATAGTAACACTCAAAAGACAACATAAGGAACTGAAATATCATACAACGTATAATTGTCATAAAACTACATGATGAATAAATATCAGTTGAATGAAAACATAAAACCCCTTTTCAAATGTTTCAAATAAAGTAGTAAACACACAACTTTGTGCTTTCATAGGTCGTTATATAAGGTATTCCTTGTAAAAAAGCAAAATGACATGTTAATTTCTTAAGTTGTAAATAAGTACTGTTAAGCGGAACATGTAGAGTCACTGTCAGTTCCAAGTTTCTTTGATCTTTCATTGTTACTACTTACTAATGGTAAGAAAACTCTCATCCATTAGCAAATTAGAAAACCACTCTTGGATTGATCACCCATTTTATTACATATTTTGTTGACAACAATCATATATCAAAAGCACTGGTCAATTAATTTCATGGAAACCGGCAATATCAGTACTAGCTTTACAGGTTGATAGACCAAAGTATTAGGAGGGATAGAGAAGGATTGGTGAAATTGTTGTTGTATTGCTTGAACCTCGTGGGCATATATATAGGAGTACAATGATCAACTTGGAGTACAAGACAAGGGAGTAACAAATTATAATCTACCTCGTTTTTCCTAATAATCAATATACTCAACACAAAGTAAAAGGAGTATGTTTATTTGCCTTGCACCGTTAATTTAGCAATATCGGTAATTCCATCAGGACCAACACCATGCAGTTATCTGAATCAAAATCATCTGGATAAAACTCAGCCAGTTTCAGTAAGCTCCTCACATTATAGACAACACATAACTCTTCTCCTATTCTCAATCTTACTTTATTAGAACTTTTTATGTATTCTGGAATTCCCTTCGGATTAGTCGTAATATGACAATTAATTTAAAGCAGATTCTACCTGAATAAAAGGCTATGTGGGACTAGGAGTAGCACATCATTTGTTTGCTTGCCTATAAGGGTAGCCTTGAAGTATATACATTATTATCTTTATCTTGATATAATGACCGTCCTTTTTGCAAAATGTTGTTTCATACTAGTTCAAGGTTCGACCAAAAAAGAGATCATATAATTAAGGTTGGATAAGACTTGTACAAGCGGAGCAGGATATGCTATCGCGTGCAATAATATTTTGAATAGCAATTGTCGGCTTGCCGCTGCCGGTTGCCAGCGTGAGGACGGTGAGAGATAACACAAATATTTTCTATGCCGGCTTGCCGCTGCCGTATGTCAGCGTGAGGGCGATGAAGGAGACAAGAGTATTCAGATTTATTTTCCATTCGCAGAAATAGATTTATTTGCTTCTGTCCATTGCGGCGGTGAAGCAACTCAATCTGAGGATTATGCGTCTAGCCAGCTGTGAGCTACTAAATTAATTTATTTTATTTGGGTTTGCACACTTGCACTGAATATATGGACTAAAAGGCTTTTTGTCTAATGCAGCCAGGCAGTCAATGGGTTCAACTATGATTTTTTATTGGGTTCAGGCATCAAGTACTTGTAAAGCGCTACGTTATCTGCACCCAATGCTTCTATGCTAGCTACGCCTCTGCGTGGGATTGACCGATCAGCTCGCGGGCAAGGTCGATCCTTTCCGTTCCCGTCCGTTACTGTAAGTCTGTAACCCATTGCATATCCATCGATCGACGGTTGGCGGCTCGCTGGCGGTTGGCGCCGGGGAATCGATCGGCTTGCCGCCGTCCCCGTTGCTGATCCATTCATCCATCGGTTCCGGCCCGTCTCCCGTCCATCTGTGACCGTAACCCACTGTACTGCATTGCATGCATGTGACCGCGTCGCGGCACTGCTCGGGAAGGAGCATCATCCTATCTAGAGTACTATACGTGCGTGTTAGAGCAATTCCAATGCACGATCCATTTCTTTCTTCCGTGCGTGTCCGTTTGAATCAGAATAGACACAAAAATCGGTTCAACGCATCGGCTCAAACAGACGCGTGCCCGCTTTTCGTCCGCTGGGCGACTAATCCTATCCCAAATTTAGGCCTCATTTGCGTCGGCGCGGACGCGCGCAAGCCCGCATACTCCCCTCCTCCTCCCTGGCCCGCCAGTCGGTGGCACATAGGCGATTCTCTTCCTCCCTACGACAGCAAGCCCCCGGCCGCCCACCCCGTCGTCGTCGCCGCCCAGTTCCGGTGCCCCCACCAGTAGCCCACACCCACATACCTCCCCCGTAGCACGCCACCTTCCCACGTCGCCACCACCACCGCCTCGTCGTCGGGCCACCGCAGCTTCCCCCATACGTGGGAGCGAGCACCACCTCGGCCCCTCGCACCCCCGGCCAGCTCCTTCGACAACGGCGGCACGCTCGTCTGACGCCGTCATGCTCGCCGGATACCACCAGGTCAGCTACCTGGTCCAGGGGAGGCGCGCATGTCTTCGCCGACCTGCTTCTTCGACGGCATCCGCGAGCTGTTCGACGGTTTTCTCACAAGGTATAAATAGACTCCGTCGCCGAGTTCTTTTTCCACAATTTTCTTTGCGACTCGGATGATTCTCCATCCGACGATGAGGATATGGTGTCTGCTGTGTTGGTCGTCCACGACCACCTTAGTAGGAAGAAACCGTTGTTTCGGGCCTCGATCTCGAGGCACACTCCGGTGTTGAATCGCAACCGAGAGAGTGGCCATTTTCTTCTTGGGAAGGATTACTTCGAGGCACCCAACCCGCTCTTCAAACATCACCAATTCCGGCGCCGTTTCCGTATGGCTAGGCACGTTTTCAACCGCATTCGAGATGGAGTGGTCGGGTACGATAAGTATTTCGAGTGCAAGGAGGATGCCCCTGGAAAGATAGGCGTCTCCTCTTATCAGAAATGCACTGTAGCTATCCGGATGCTTGCATATGGAGTTCTCAGTGATCTCATTGATGAGTACGTTCATATGAGCGAGTCAACGTGACTAGACTCATGTACAAGTTCTGCAGGGTTGTGAGTGTAGTGTTTGCCCTGAGTACTTCAGAGAGAAAAATGCTGAAGATACAACCCGCTTGTTGGCGATGAATACCACTAGGGGCTTCCTGAAGATGCTTGGTAGTATAAACTGTGTGCACTGAACTGCCCTTCTGCTTGGCAGGGGCAGTATAGAGGCCATGTCAAGGCTTGCACTGTCATACTTGAGGCCGTGGCCTCACAAGATCTCTAGATCTGTCACTCTTTCTTTGGCATGGCTGGATCGTACAATGATATCAACGTGCTTCAATGCTCTTCGATGTTTGCAAGGCTTGCCGAAGGCAACTTGCCGCCGGTGAATGTTAACATCAACGACCACAACTACAACAAAGGTTACTACCTAACTGATGGTATCTATCCTCGGTGGACTGCTATTGTCAAGACATACAATCTCCAACCCTGTAGGAGAGAGGAGGAGGAGATTTGCACAAGAGCAAAAGAGTGCTAGGAAGAATGTGGAGCGTGCCTTTGGTGTTCTACAATCTTGATGGGGAAACCATTCGGTATTTTGTTAGAATTTGGAGCACCAAGAAGTTGTGGGAGGTGATGACTGCTTGTGTGATCATGCACAATATGATCGTAGAGGATGAGCACCCGAAACGTATCTACTATCTACGACCGAGGGTTTCAGTTTCAGGATGACAATGTTGTGCCTGAGCAATGAGGAGCGGCAACGTTTGCACAGTTCATTCAATTTTATCATCAAATGCGTGATTGAGAAACTCACATTCAGCTGCAAGATGATTTGGTTGAGCATATGTGAGCTCACGATGACAACCAATAGATGCATCTTTTTTAATCATGAATGCTCCCTTCTGAAATCATGAATGCGGTAGCCAAATCTTTGGTTGCCAGTGGAATTGCAAAATTGACGTGGAGATTCTAGATGAACTTCTTGATGGGAAAGGTGATGAACGTCCTGCATTTAGGAACTCCTGCGTACCTCTGGCGGAACCAAACGGAGGAATTGAATGCCGCGAGGGATATGGCATGATCATTGCCCAGGTAGGTCGGTATCCTGAAGCACAGCGGCAGTGATGAGATTCATGGGTCATTCCCCACACAGGAAGGAAGCATGCGCGAAAAGAATGCGGATCCACACAAATCAAGTGCCATACCCAACTTGTGGTGACATTAATTTTAAGTCGCTCCAGAGAATGCTCTGACATGACAGCGCAAGCAAAACCAACCGCCAAATAAAACTATGGAGCAAAGAGACAGGTTTAGATTCAATCACCATACATGCATGCATGCTCATTTTGTCTTTGCACTAAGCTAGTGCCAGGTGGTACGAATGGGTACAAAGGATTGGATGCATCATCTCTTGACTAACTCATTAGTCACATTAGCACAGGTGGGCAACATCATCAATCTGGCACATTTCTTCCTGGATAATGGACGACAATTCCTCCAACCAATTCTCACGGAAAGAACAAAAGCAGCACATCATGAAAAAAAAAGCTCTGTGCAGTTGCAAGGTTGCAGTTCATCCATTCATTCATATGCCGCCCACGCATGCACGTGACTCAGGGTGGCACCTACCAGAACCAGAACCCCTTCCATTGTCTGCTGCCGCCTCCAAGAGACCAAAAAAGCATCCATGGCGCTGGCCATTTAGGCCTCATTTGGTTCATAGGATAGAAATATCATAGAAATAAGAAAATCATAGGAAGTGAGGTGGCATGCATCTCACTTCCTATAAGAAAAGAGATGTCACTTGATTCATAGAATATGATTTTTTTCATTAAGTCTAGGCTAATGTTTTTTTTCCTTTGAAATATGAAGGATTGATTCCTATCCTATGTAAGAATAGGAATCCATTCCTACAAACCAAAGGGCTTTATAGGAATTTTTTCTACAAAAATCCTATCCTCTAGAAATCCTATAAGATTCCTCCAAACCAAAGGAGGCCTTAAACCCCTGCTCTTTCCCTCCTCAAACTCCAAGCCACATAGTCTCTTCTCTATCCCCTGCCTGTCTTCTTCCCCGTGCCAAGCACACAGGGACAGTGGGACACTGCCATCGTCTACCAAGTACGAGCAGAAGATCGCTACGAAGCTGCGGACACAGAGATGAGTAAAGGTCTTGCCGTCCTGCTCCTCCTCATCTCGCTCGCTCTAAGCTCCGGTGTCGGCCTCTGCGAAGCGAGGAGCCTCAAGCACTGGAGGCAGAACAGGGGCCCCTCCTCCAGCTCCATGTTCAGAAGGAAAGGAAAAGGAAAAGGGGAGAGCGGTGGCTCCCGTTCCCACAGGCAGTACGGCAGAGGGCACCAGAGTCCAGCAATGCCAACACCACCACCGAGTCCAGGTGGTGGGAACGGTCATGTGTTTCAAAAAAAGCTTAGTGTTTTTAAAAGTTGTTCATAATTTAAAAAATGTTCATGGTTTTTCTAAATCGTATTTTGCAAAAAGTGTTCATATTTTCAAAAAATGTTTGGAATTTTAAAAAAACGTTTCTGGTTTTCAAAAATATATATTTAAAAAACTTTGAGTTTCAAAAATATTTTTCTTTTATAAAATTTTTTAAAATAAAAAAATCAAACAAAAAACGTACTACAGTGCCCGTTCACTACAGTATGCTATGTTGCTACAGTGTCCTTGCAAAGTTCACTCCCCACCTTTGGACGAGGATGTCGTACCATACGGAGGGTGCCGTTCGACCACTGACACGTGGGCCTCCTTAGAACTTGTCCCACATGTCAGTGGCCGAACGACAGGTGTAGTAACCTGGAAGTTTTTTTTTCTTTTTTCATAGATTTGTTTAATCGTATCATATTATCTCCTGGACCCGAACCGTTTTGACTATTGGATTTCTATCATCGAGGTCTTTGCACCAGATCACATGTTAATAGGTTTTGATGAACTTTTTTCATAAAAAAAAGAAAAAAAGAAAACCAAAAGACATGCAATCTAAGAATCACATACTTAATATACAACAAATAAATATTAATCTAAAATTTTCACAAAACCCTGCACAACATGGTAAATTCAAATTACATTTCGAAAATTTGCCACAAAAAATGATTAAGAGGGAGTGAGGATACGGGATCAAGCCATTGAGATCATAGTTGGGAGTAAAGCATGCCACTGTTGATTAAATGGATTAATTATGTGAACCTAGAATTATGCATTCACATAATAATTAAGTAACATACATATTAGTGGTGAATCCAAACTCCCTGTTAACGCTTTAACCCTATTGCAGTTTTCCATCGCTTTTCTTCACTCTCTTGTTCTTTATTTTAATTCTACGCACTTTAATTATTGTCAAAACACTCTTGCGGCATTCCCTCCTCCGCACCGCTTTTGCTTCGGACCGCATTTAACTTGCATGTCAATTCCTTTAAACTTCTACAGGAGGCAAATACCATTTCCTAAGCTCTCTGTGGGATCGGTACTCTTAATTCGAAAAGGCTACAACTCAACATTGTACACTTGCAAAACATCAGGGATCGAACCCTTTGCCTCGTGGATTGGGGTAAAGCACACCCAACATTGAGACAAAAATATATTTTTGTCATTATCTAAGGTTCACATACTTAATACAACATGAGAAAATGAATTGAAATTTCATTTGGAAATTTTGTCGCAAAATTCTACTTCATGGACAATAAGTGAAATTTAAATTCAAGTTATGTTTGGAGTTTCCGTAGCTAAAATGATTGAGCGGGAGAGAGGGTGGAGGATCAAACACCCGACCTCGTGGCTGGGAGTAAAGCATGCATGCTCATCGTTGAGATAAGACGGTTTCTGTGTTACTATTATATATGCCCACATATTTCATATATAAACCGACAAATTCAAATTATGTTTGGAAATTTTATCCGAAGGTCGTGTCATTTTCCTAGGGACCAGTGGACCTGCAAAAACGACATGGAGATCCTAATGAACTTCCTTTTTGCATTTATGATTCCTGCGTAGCATTTGTAGAACCAAACCAAGGAATTGAATGCAGCGAGGGATATGCCATGATCATTGCTCGGGTAGGTAGGTACCTGGAGAACAGCGGCAGTGAAGAGATTCACGGGTCATTTCCCACACAGCACAGGAAGCATGCATGAAAACAATGTGGATCCACACATAGTTAAGCACCATATATACCGAACCGAACTTGTGGTCACATTGTTGCAAGTGCTCCAAAGAATACCCTGACACACACGATGACAGCAGACGAGATTAGATTCAATCACCATGCATGCATACTCATTCTGTCTCTGCACTAAACTACTAGTGGCAAACGGGTCGATTAGGTACAAATGATTATTATTTTTAGGAACAGGCACAGGCAGCATCCAACTTTATAGTAAATGAATTAATAAAGCCAACAAGGCCGATCACACATACCAAAGTCTGAAGATAAAACAGGGATACAAATTGCGACTCAAAAAACGAGCGCTAAAGTTGCAAGAGATACAGCAAAATGATGAAAAAACAAGAAAGCCCATTTGAAGATATAATTAGCAGGGTGGGGTACAAATGATTGGATGCCACCTTCCTGCCCCGTGACCGTGAGCCATTAGTACAGGTATAAGCTACATTATCGATCTAACATATTTCTTTCTGGATAATGGAGCGCAATTCCTCCACTCCAACCGATTCTCACGGAAAGAACAAAAGCAGCACATCATGAAAAAAAAAGAAGCTCTGTGCAGTTGCAAGGTTGCAGTTCATCCATCCATTCATATGCCGTACTTAGCCTTTTTCTTCTATAATATATGATATGCACACTTGTGCATATTCGAGAAAAAAATATGCCGCCCACGCATGCACGTGACTCAGGGGGGCACCTACCAGAACCAGAACCCCTTCCATTTATCTCCATTCTCTGTCCCAGCCTCGAACAAGTATCCATGGCGTCTCCATGGAGCTGGCTATTTAAACCCCTCCACTTTCCCTCCCCAGGCTCAAAGCCGCATACACAGTCTGTCTGGACACCGCCATCATCTAAGAACAGGATAAGGATACTGGTCGGTACGAAGCTGCAGACGCAGAGATGAGCAAAGGTCTCGCCGTCCTGCTGCTCGTCGTGTCGCTTGCTCTGAGCTCCGGCGTCGGCTTCTGCGACGCGAGGAGTGGCAAGCACTGGAGGCAGAACAGGGGACCCTCCACCACCATGTTCACAAGGAAAGGGAAAGGGAAGAACGGCGGCGGCTCCCCTCCCCACAGCCACAGGCAGTACGGCAAAGGGCACCAGAGTCCTGCAATGCCGGCACCACCTAGTCCAGGTGGTGGTAATGGCCACGCGTCGCCGTCTCCACCACCACCACAAGCACCGCCGTCGCCGCCACCGGAAGCGCCATCGCAGGGCACGGTGTTCAGCGTGGTTGCTTTCGGAGCACGGGGTGACGGAGTTACGGATGATACCCAGGTAACCATCAGCACTGCCTCTGAAAATACTCTGCTCCCAAGTAAAGAACATTTGCACCTGAAAGTACATTTTTCAAGTTAGTATGCTGCAGGGACATGGTTGCCAAAATTAGTCTTTTAAAACAATAATCCCCCGTGATTGCACAATCACATTACTACTTTTTAGTAAGCTGCACATAATGTGCGTATAATGTGTAATCGGGAGCTGGAAGAATATTTCGGCCAGGACAAAAAGTGTGTATAATGCAACAACCTTGATTTGTCTTCATGTTTACATTGTTCTTTTCTCACGTGATTGGGCATATGTCTTTACTCATCATGCTGGATTCTAGTGCTGTATTTAATAACTCTACCAAATTGTAGTACAAGCTTCCTATAGCAATTGCATTCTTGCAAGACATTTCATATTCGCCAGGAAAAATAATATGTGCTGGAAAGGACATAACAACTCAAGTTTTGCGGTTCCCTAAGAATATGACAATCCTCAAATTTGGTAGAGTTATTGGTTCTTTTTGTCGGTTCTCGGTTGTTTTCTTGTTTTTTTAAAGAGAATTGAGAAACTTAAACACCATATTAGATTATACTATGGGTTCTCACTGAGGAATTACCCTAATTTTTCAATCAACGCAAACTTAGAATCTTCTAAGTAAATATGCTTTTTTTCCTTATATATTTTCTTTTAGGGCAAAAGAGTTATGTCTTGCACCCATGTACTGATCACAATAGCATAGCAGTGTTCAGTAAACAGTTAATGCAATGGACTGCACTTGAAATCTGAGCTATACAGTTGGTATCACCATGCATGCTATGATATGATGACACACTGCAGTATCCTTTCCTTTCCCGACAAAGGTTGAACTTGATTACTATCTATATATTGCAGGCTTTTGAAGCAGCATGGGCAGCAGCATGCAAGGTGGAGGCATCGACGGTTCTTGTACCACCTGAACTCGAGTTCCTTGTTGGCCCAATCTCATTTTCGGGCCCTAACTGCAAGCCTAACACTATATTCCAGGTAACATTACTCCTAATCCCAAAGCATATATACACACCAGAAATAAGTCTTCCATTACTTAAAGGAAGTCGGCAACTATGTACACTATGCACCAGAGCATTCTCGACAGACATGGTTGTTGTTTGATGCTCTTTGCACGCTTACCAAAGTATAGATAGACATTCAACTCAACCAAAATATTCTGTTTGGAGGTTGTAACTGAAACTCTGAAGCTGTACAATATGCCCTATCCAGATTCCTTGGCTACATTCCAATCGGCATGCTAGTTATGCAACAACAAACTAAATAAGCAGTGTTGGTTTTAAATGCCGTGTTTTCATTTTGTAGCTGGATGGAACCATTTCGGCTAAAATTGGCGCGAGAGCGTGGGGCTCCGGTTTGCTTCAATGGCTCGAGTTCACGAAACTAAACGGGATATCAATTCAAGGCAGTGGTGTCATAAATGGTCAGGGTAAAGAATGGTGGACCTATTCAGATTCAGATGATGATGATGATGATATGGACTCAGTAAGGCCTGACCATCTAACAGCTTCCTTACTTAATAAACCAATCAAAAGTAGACAAATTTTAATTGCTTACTTTGGATGCTTCCAACAGTACACTGATCAGGAGCTGGAGAAAATGCCACAGATTAAACCCACGGTAAGCATATTATTAAGTCACTATTGCAGAACTTGAATATCTTTGAAGTTGCATATCAGACCAAATTAAGTAGCGAGTGGTTGCGTACTCTGCTATGCAGGCGCTAAGGTTTTATGGCAGTTCCAATGTCAGAGTAACTGGTATCAGCATCATCAACAGCCCGCAGTGCCATCTGAAGTTCGATAGCTGTCAGGGAGTCATGGTTCATAATCTGACCATCTCGTCCCCTGAGAATAGCCCCAACACGGATGGAATACACCTGCAAAACTCCAAGGATGTCAACATTCACCACACTGACCTGGCCTGCGGTAATGTTCCTCGCAATTTATTTTTAATTTTTGTTTGCGATGTCACAAAACTTGATTAAGTAGGTAGCTGTTACTTTTGTGTACCACAATAACAATAATTTTATTTCAGGATGTAAATATAGAGGGCAGTAGAATAATTTGTATACAGAACCACGAGAACTTGGCATGAAATATTTACCTTGTGCAATGCAGGTGATGACTGCATCTCCATACAGACAGGCTGCAGCGACGTAAACATACATAATGTGAACTGTGGACCAGGCCATGGGATCAGCATTGGTGGCCTAGGAAGGTACAACACCAAGGCATGTGTCTCCAACATCACTGTAAGAGATGTCAACATGTTCAAAACAATGACCGGTGTCAGGATCAAGACTTGGCAGGTAACCATAATGAGACTGCAACTCAGTTCATCCAGCAAGGACCACTATGCATACATATATCCAATCACACTAGGTTATCAATGCAGGGTGGCTCAGGGCTGGTCCAGGGCATAAGGTTCTCCAACATACACATGTCAGAGGTTCAGACGCCCATCATGATAGACCAGTTCTACTGCGACAAAACATCGTGCACGAACCAAAGCTCGGCGGTGGCGGTTTCAGGCGTGCAGTATGAGAACATCCGGGGGACTTTCACGATCAAGCCCGCCCATTTCGCGTGCAGCGACAGCTCGCCATGCTCGGAGATCACCCTGACCGGCATACAACTGAGACCCCTGATCGTGCCTCAGTACCACACATGCAGCAGCCCCTTCTGCTGGCAGGCCTTTGGGGAGCTGTACACTCCCACCATCCCTCCTATTTCATGCTTGCAGCTCGGCAAGCCAGCCGGGAACCGCGTACTGTCGGACCACGATCAGTGCTGAAACTCCATGGACGATCAGGGGAGCTCTTGTGCCTGCTGTGAATATATATACAGCTCTTGTTAGGATGTGGCTGTCATGGCATCCAACACAATTATTTTTTGGCAGGACGTATATAGGATAGTGATGTATGATGCATGTGTAGGAGATAGCTGAAACACGAGAAGAAACACATTTCAACTAGATCTGATAATGTAGCGATATCTATATATGCAAAGGCCAGGGGCACTACCACCTTTTTAAAAGAAAAAAAGTCATATCTATATGTCTCCAAGGCTTCTTTAGACAAGTTGGTTGCTATGGAACACTACATAACTACTACATAAGTAGTAATTTTATTGGTGATTTGAACAATTATCATGTGGTACCATCGCAAGTTCACAACTGAGTAGTCAGTTGATCACAGACCGAAATGTCTTAAAACAGATTGCAATATCTGTACTCTCAGTATCCTAGTACCATCTTTTAGGCCTCAAAGAGCCAAGCGTACGGTAAACTGGTGTGTCAGAAATGAAAGCTAAAAATTTAGTGCTCTACATTTAATTCATCACATTATAATTGGCTGTGTTGACGTGACTTGACTGCAAA
This sequence comes from Triticum urartu, assembly GCF_003073215.2. NCBI lineage: Eukaryota > Viridiplantae > Streptophyta > Magnoliopsida > Poales > Poaceae > Triticum > Triticum urartu. The sequence goes on along the minus strand of NC_053022.1, from coordinate 563,544,218 downwards.
ACATAATGTTTTTTGTTGCTGAACTGCAAAGTGTAAACTGCGGGTGATTAAAGAGTTTTAACAGGACGGCGATTACATACCTATCAATCATCTTTCAATACGAGAGCAAAGATGGCGAAGAAGGTAATGGTTACCAACATCTTTGTTTGTATGAATCCTCATGGCCAAGTCTGCCTATTCAAGCATGAACTGCTTTACACCCTTCAGGTTAACCTGGCAGTGTGACAGCTATCAAAGCCACTCCTATCAGCTTGGCACAGCATACTTACTGGAACCTTGCAGGCCCACAACTTTAGCAGCACCTTGGGTCTGGGGAAAACACATTACTCCAGCCAATGAGAGCATGATTCCCACCGGAGAACTAATGTCCGTCAAGGACACGCCTTTCGATTTCACCACATGCCTTTAGATGCTGCCAGCAGCTTAAACCAGATGGCTGCAACTGCAATAGTTGTAGAGTGTAATAAAATGATCAGAAAAAAGAAGTCAAGTTGCAGTGGCAGGCATATAAAAATAAAGGTGTAGTGACCTTACCTCACTCAGAAAATAATGTTCCTTATTGTTCAATGGTGGCTTATATTTTGGTTGCGCATAACTGAGAAGGATTTCGTAAAAAGAAAAACAACGTGTCAAAGGTGTCTTCACATGCTTGCCAAAAAAAATGAGTTCCTTTGCTTGATGAAATAGCATGCTGAAGCAATTCTCTTGTCATTTTGCACAAAACAACGTGTCAGAGTTTATTGCAAAAGATATTAAAAGATTGTGTACAATCAAACAGAAAAAGGTAACAAAGCTGAAATATCTGGTGTTCAGGATCTGCATAACAAAAATTCAGTCCTTTGCGCACTATTACTCATTTCAGATACAAAGAAGCAGATGTATTCTACAATCAAATGACAGAATGCTGCAATATTGGAGGTTTTCTAACTTTTGTTGCCTGCTCGAAGGAATAAGCAATCTCAATAAGCGTCGGCTCTGATCCTTTCAACCCCCCAAAGCAAATCGCAAAAGGAACGCCGTTCGAAGCATATCCAGCTGGGACGGTTATTGCTGGATAGCCGCCGATGGCAAGCAGGCTATGAGCAGACGCACCAGGTGCGACGATCACGTCCAGTTGATTGGCTCGCATTATCTTCTCAAGGCCTTCCTCGCACAGTTTGTTCAGTTTGGCAATGGCACGCTCCTCAGCAGGACCAATGCCGTTCGTTGCTTCAGATTGCAGAAGGTAACTCTGGCCAAATTCAGCCATCCTTTCCTGTAACAAATGTCTCAAGAGTATCATATTCAAAGTTCATAATAAACCTGGAAATGAGGTGAACATTGAGTAATTACCTCGACAGGGTTTTTGTTGTTGAAGTCAATTATGTCTGATAATGATCTAACAGGTGAGGTAGCCAGTTCAGACAAGTAAGAGTTCAGGGACAGCTTGAACTCAGCTAGCATAAGAGCACGTTCGCCGCTTTGTACCGCATCATTGATGACCTTCATGCTTGGTATCTCAAGATTGTCCACCAAGATGGCCCCCATTTTCCTTTCAGTTTTTTAACAACATGAAGGAGTTAGGAACAGCTAATGTATCTTCAGAAAGAGAAACATCAACAGAAAGCAATAAGCAGATAACAAGTCATAATTCATCCCTTCCTTAATTCAAGTCGTCCTCCGATGTTGATATTGTCATCTAATCCCTCCGTTTCTAAATATAAGTCTTTGTAGAGATTGCACTATGGACTACATACAGAGCAAAATGAGTGAATCTACACTTTAAAATGCATCTATATACATCCATATGTGGTTCATAGTGAAATCTCTACAAAGACTTGTATTTAGGAACGGAGGGAGTACTATTTTGCAATTTTGAAAAATGGCATTTTGGGATGAGGACCCACATGTCTTTCTCACAACCAGTGGCATTTTCAGAACTACAAACCTTGTAGTGGCATCTGTGCCTTAGCTTGTAACTCTTGCCATCTTAGAAGCTCATACTAATAGTTTCGAGAGTATAATATGTTTCCCTGACGTAGAATAGGATTCAGAGTGTATGGAGTCTCCGAAACAACATTCTGGTGCACCACTCATTAGATGCCTGACTTATCGTAAGCGTCGGTCCATCTTAAAGAGGAGCACCATCTAAATGATCGATATCGAAGAATAACAAATATGTCATCAAACAAGAAGAGTGCTGAGCTACCTCATAGTGTCGAAATGGTCCCTGAACACCTTTTCTTGGATAGAGCCTGGGGCAAACCGGAAGAAGTCCTTCCTGAGAATCCCAACCCTCTTGCCCCTTAGATCATCTATTTTCAAGAATTGCCCATAACCGCCTTTCGGGATATACCGTGATGCCATGCGAGTTGCCTCTGCATCCCGTGCATCATAACCGACCATTGCTTCCAACACATGTACTGCATCTGAAACTGTCCTGCATATTGGCCTGCATCAAGTAAACTATATCACTAAGAAATAACTAAAACCTGCGTCATCAGATAACTCGACACATTGCAACTATCTAATCTAACTGCTGGATTAGTCGACATAAGTGGATGCCATGTTTTTGAAAGAAATAAATTCAGTTAAGCAATGCACATTGTGATGCTGATCCAGACAGTAAAATCACACCACTCTCCTTAACTAGGAGTATAATGTAAGCATTTTGTCAGCTTCAGTTTTACCCAATTGTGTCCATCCTTGGAGATATGATGATCACGCCGGCCCGGCTTGTGAGGCCGACCGTGGGCTTGATTCCGACAACGGAGTTGAAGCTGGACGGGCACATGATGGAGCCATCCGTCTCCGTCCCAATCGTCACCGCCACCATGTTCGCCGCCGCGGCAATGGCGGAGCCGCTGCTCGACGCGCACGGGGTCGCTGACGGCACATACGGATTCTACGGCACAATGGATTGATTCAGAGTCAGAATTCACCCCTTACTCGAGGAAATCAAGTTGCTGTTCTAGCTTCCTGGCAAGGAGAAGCAAACAAAATAAATGGAGGCAGCAAGAGGGGAAGGGGAGCATCTGCTGCTCACAATGCCCTGGCCGGCGCGGGGGCTCCAGCCGGCGGGGATGCGGGGGCCGCGGAAGTTACACCACTCGCTGAGGCTGGCGGTGCCGAGGACGACCGCGCCGGCGCGCCGGAGCCGCTCGACCACGCCGGCGTCGCGGGCGGGGCGGGACCCGACCAGCGCGAGCGACCCGGCCGTCGCGTTCAGCCTCCCGGATCCGTCGCCGGCCGCCGCGATGTTGTCCTTGATCAGCACGGGGATGCCGTGGAGCGGCGGGAGCGCCGCGCCATCGAGGTCGAGGCGTGCGGCGTCGGCGCGGTCGGCGGCGGCGAGCGCGCCGTCGGCATCGATCTCGACGACGGCGTGGAGGGCCGGGTCGAGGGACGCGATGCGGCGCAGGTAGAGCTCGACGAGGCCACGGGAGGTGAGCTCGCCGCCGGCGAACGCGCGGTGGATGGACTCGACCGTGGCCTCCTCCAGCACGAAGGCGACGGCCGTGGAGGCCGCGGCCGCCGCGAGGAGCAGCGGCAGCAGGTGGCGCAGGGGAGGCGGCATTGCCAGTGGTGTGCGTAAGGTGGCGATGTGGGAAGACTATAACCGTTGACTTTTCAATCAAATGGTATTCGAACCTCTCGCAGATCCCAGAAATCAAACAGCGGGAGGAGTTGCTACAACGCCCTGCATCGCGGAAGAACCGCAAATTATATCAACGCGGAAGATGTGTTGATTTGCATCGCTTGGAAGCGAATCTCTCTTGATGCTCCCAAGAAGAAAAGTTTGGTTGTTGATCATGCGGATGATGATAATCAGTGGCGGATCCAGGATTGGAACAAGCCTCGGGCCTAATTTTTTTTCATGAGATAAAAACTTAACGTTCATCAAGCTATAGCTATCTCAAAAGAATAACTCAAATGTGGCTCAATTGCACCGGAAATTTATAATTTAAACTCAATGCTTAAAGATACAACAAAATACATAAAAATATTACAAAAACTATGAACAATACATGATAAAAAAAGACTACCAAATCAACGGCTTGCTTCATCAGTGTCTTTCATAACTTAATTAACAACACCAAAAATATCTCTTCATCTCTATTGTCAACATTCATATTCAAATACAATTGCTAGCACTGTCATGTATCTCTGAGTCTCTCCATTACCAATTCTGCAGTGCAGCCGACAAACAAGTTCAGTAGTTTCTGGGGAGGCCGGAGCAGAGCTGGCGAGGAGAGCCGGTGAGTGGTGGAGCGGGCGAGCGGCGGGGGGACCTGGGAGGCTAGGACCGCCGAGGAGCGCCGGGACGGAGGGAAGTTTTCAGCGGTGGCGGGCAGCGGTGGCCTGGCGGCTGCGCGAGCAGTTCCTGCACGCACGCGTGTGCCTAGCTCGCTGACTCGCTAGGTCTGGGAGTGCGAAGGTGGAGGCTGCCTTGGGCCCTGGTTGTGTGTTGAGCTAAGCCCCGGGCCCATTCAAAATTATACCTAGGTTACAACTAGAAAAAAACGCCACGCCCCGGGCCTGGGCCCTGGGGGCCTGGGGCCCAGATCCGCCCCTGATGATAATGATGGTGGTGAGGAGATAAGGAGCCCCACTCCTCACTCGACGACCAAATCATATAGGTCGGATGGAAGCAAAAAGTAAAGGGGTCGAAAGCCAGAGACAATGATCTTAAATAAGGATCTGATGTCATTGTCATTGGGAGGAAAGAGTATGCCGAAGTAAAAAAATGGTGAAGTTAAAGAAATGGAGGAGAGGGGGGAAGCAGAGCGGCGGAAGGTGGTGGCCGAGGAGAGGTTGGGGCGGCCGAGGAGAGAAAGGTTGAACTAGAGGAGGGAAAGGTGGTGGCCGATGAACTGAAGATGGCAGCCGATGAGTTTATGTTTATGGACACAAGTGGCCTCGACCCCAAAGCAAAGGCGTGCGTCAAGCTTTGTCACGATGAAATGATTATGAAAAAGCAAATGCTCGCGAGAACACATGATGGGAGGAGGAATGGGAGGTGTCATGGGTGAAATGGGAGGAGCAATGGAAGGAATAGGAGGTGTCATGGATGGAATGGGAGGTGCCTTTGGTGGTGGAATGGGATGAGGAATGGGAGGTGCCATGGACGGTGGAATGGGTGGCTACATGAACATGGTAGGGGGTGCCATGGATGGTGCCTTTGGTGGCAACATGGATGGTGGCTTCGGTGGCAATATGGGTGGCATGGGAGGTGGCTTCTGTGGCAACATTAGTGAAATAGGAGGTGGTTTCGATGGTAACATGAGTGGCATGGGAGGTGCTTCCGTTGGCAACATGAGTGGCATGAGAGGTGGCTTCGATGGCAACATGAGTGACATGGGAGGTGGCTTCAATGGCAACACGAGTGGCATTGGAGGTGCTTCCTGTGGAGGTGGTGGTGTCGTTGCATCAACGCGTGAAAACGTCGACAAAGAAGCCATTGATGATGATGGTGCCAATGTCCACAATGTGACCAGCGACAACGGAGAGAATGAAAATTGAGATGCTATGTTGGATATTAACTTTATGTGCATTTTAATTTGTTGGACCAGAACTTTGATTGATATGATGCACTTTTGTTTGTTGGATTATGAACTATGTTGCTATGGAAGTTGAGTTCATTTTAAATCTGGAAATATTGCTCATTTATACGTCTATGTAGTGATTTTGATTCGAAAGAGTGCGCTTGTAGTCTGCCGCGCGGTTGTCGGCCGTTTTACATTTTCAAATATGCATCGTTTGTTGGAGCACTAGTTTTACATCATCAAATATACATTATTTATTGGAGTTAGGATTTTTTTTATGTATACATCACCTACTTTTACATCTTTAAATATACATCTTCCATTGAAGATGGGAGATGCTCTTAGTGAGGCGCTGATAATGGAACGGACCCAGTTATTTAATTAGGAATTGGCACAATCAAATAGGTTAGCGTATGCAACATCCGTGTCGCTGGCTTCTCCGAAGCAGAGCAATTCACTTTTATGAAAAATTTAATTTTAAGGCCCGCCATTTGATCAAAAGCTAGCAAGAGGTTTAGGTTTCGACGCTTATCCAGGTCGCGTTCCATAAAAAAAAATCATGCCGTTAGAATATTGCAGAGCCGAGAAGCTATCATCCACAAAGTGTAGCACTACTCATGTAATCTAATCGTCCCGCTTAACACGGTCAATCAAGATGGCCAACATGTTAGCAACAATATTGAATAACATTGGGGACATGGGTCGCCGTGGCGTAATCCCTTTTTTCATGGAAGTGATGGCCAACATTATCATTAATTTTGATGGCCACATTACCATCTATAGGGATGGGAGGTAGGCGGGGTGAATATTATTCTATCTATATGGCGCCGTCGCTGGTTCGCCTTCTTAAGCAGGACACAAACACTAAACAAACTCAAAAGAACCCTAAAGCGAAGCATGAACCCTTCCATCGACAAGGGCCGGGATCCACTGCGCTTTCATGGCCCTAAGGCCACAGCATACGAGGCAGATGATCGGCGGTGGTGGGAGTCGGGGAACTCTAGACGCGTGAGGGTCGCTGGTGTGGGGGAGGAGAAAAATGTTTCCGTATAGTCTCTAGTTAAAAGATTGGTGCTATTAGCCTGATTACATACCTTGTTTTGGACTCTGATTACATACCTTGTTGGAGCTTATGATTGCTTCAAAATAAATTTGTCTTTCAGACATGCACTTCATGAAAGTCTGGAATGCATTCTAGGTAAGTTGGACAGAAAGAATCCTAGTCAGCGTGTAATTGCGTATAACTCTTTATACGTTTAGCATTACTGCATGGTGATTTCATTCGTACACCTGTGAAAGACACTCTGTGTCGATGCTCTCTGCTTCTCAGATGCTCACGGCTCCTGGATCATCGCCCTACTTACGGGACCTCGTTGAAATGGTTGCAGCTTTGGGCATGTCCCGTGGCAACCATGACACCCCATACGTATGCTTGGCGCGTAGATGCAGCCGGAGCCCTGACGGCACCAGCAAAACGGCCTTGCGCTACGGTTTCATCGTCCTACTCTACCGGATCTCCTCTGCAAAACACTCATGGACTCATGGTATCTACTCCTACTAAACTAGCTCAGCTTTATTATTCACTGGGGCACAACTCTGTACAACGCACGCCATTTTCTCTCCTCCCACGCGGCGACTCCTCCTCCCGGCCGGGTCAGTCGTACGCGACGGGGAGGTAGGCGTCGTGGGTGCACCGCCTCCGGGAGGACACCAGCCGCGCCAGCTTCCGGTTGCAGAGCTCGAACGACGGCGGCGCGGCGGCCGGGGGCGGCGGCGCCCTCGGCCGGAGCCCCAGCTGCCGCTCCAGCTCCGCGAACTCCTCCGCGCGCCGCACCACGTGGTCGTAGCAGATGTACCTCCCGCCGGCGGTGCCGCCCATCGCCTCGTACACGCGCACGTGCGCCTCCGCAACCCGCTCCACGTCCGCCGTCGCCAGCAGGCCCTCCGCCAGCATGGTGTGCGCCCCTGATATTTTCATCGAAGGAACAACTATCTGTCAGTGCTCGATCTGAGGACAATGCTGGTTCGATGCAAACACAATGGCCAGACAGAAACACAAACCTTTGAGGTAGGCAATGGAGGGGGTGGAGTTGCGCCGGCGGAAACCCGGCCCGGTCACCAGCGCCGGGCACACCGTCACGAGCTTCAGGTCCCGGCCACGCGCCGCCCTCCATGCCGCCTTCTCTGCCATCGTCTTGCCAAGCGCAAACCACAGCTACAAGAACAAAATAATTGTTTCACACCGTTAGATATACACTGCCGGTTGATCCACGCAATGGAGAGTCTACAGGTTGAGCGGAATCTCTCATCACCTTCTTCTCACGGCAGAAGGTCTCGTCGCTCCAGCAGCTCTCATCGACGGTGGCGGGGAACCGGTGGCGGTGAGGGTAGCTCTGCCTCCACACGCAGGCCAGCAGCGACGAGGTGAAGACGCACTTCCTCACCGACTCCGTCCTCACGCACGCTTCCACCACCTGCTCTGCCGCCTTGGCTTCCAGAGTCGCCATGTGTTTCTGTTCAAGTTAACATTAGAAAAGTTATTAAGCGAGCCAACTTAATTTGGAGTAAGACCCGGTCTAATCAACATTCCAAGAATCTGTCTGCAAAGCACAGGTGGTGTAATGTAAAAATAAGAAGTGTTCTTAATTTTTTTTCATTTTTGAAAAACATCCGCAACAGATTTTAAAGGACTAAATACAATCACAAAATTTGACTCAGTGGACCTTATGATTATTTCAAAGGAATCACAAGAACTGGGAATCTAGCAAGACTGAAAGAAACAGAAATGGAAGTATTCAGCAAGACTAGTACAAGTCTACAACTACTATCTGTTGGACCTTGAACAAGTTATCAACTCATCATAATAAACTGAAGGGCAGGTATAACCAGATCAACACCGACGGTCAATGGGCTACAGCCAAGCCACGTCAATTTTCACCTGATATTTTGTACAAAGTACTACTTTTCTTGGCGCATACTGCAAGTCTGCGACCCGGTATGATCAACTTTGGAAGAACTACGTTGGAACTTTCAGAGACGAAAGTGCTATGGATTCTGGCATAGAATGTCAAAAAAGATAAGACAGGGCACCACCTAACCAATTTATTCTATCACCTTGTTATTGACCCAAAAGGTGCTAAAGTAAAGCACCAGGAGGCTGAAGCTACTCCGCGCATCTGACAAAGCAGAGGCAGTGCTCAAATTTTCATATTGCTCTTCAACAGGATGAGCTTTCGACAACCGAAAGATCAACATGATGCCTTTCATACGTACACGTTCAAACCAGCAGGAACTCAAGCATAGGTTGTACTCTTGAAAAGTACAGGTAAAGGGCATGTGGACTAAGTATCCAGGCCAGATGCTTTGCATGATAAGTAATCTAAAAGTGTTGGTGGAAATCACATGCTATGGTACTACAAACCTAAATTATGTTTCATCGTGCATTTTTTTCTCAAGTGTATGCAAAGCAGAGATAAATAATGCAAACAAATAGTAGCATATTACAAAGCAAGATCAAGAGCTACATCCATATCCATGATGAGTCTGCTAAAGCAATGGGTGTCAGCATCAGGCATGATCCAGTAAAGGCCCTACATCACCAATCTGAGTGGATTTGGTAGTTCCACTGTCAAACGCCATGCGAGCATGCGAATATAAGATATACTTGCAACCATTTTGGGGCTTGATTTGGCCTACTATGTTCAAACTATTTCCATCATATATCTGGATTTTGGAATCAGTAGGCTGTAGGCCCCTACCACCACTGGTTTTGTAGTAGGTATGCTTAGCAAATGGTTGGATGGTTACTTCTCACTGCAGCGGTCAATTCAGATAATTCCTTGATGCTTTTGGTCAGATAAAGTGCAACAGAAAAATGTAGAAAGAAACTGAATACAAAAGAGCTTCCAGTAATGACATCTGAAAAGTCAAGCACTCCAACTACACAAAGCCTATTGTGACATCAAATTTCCATAGCCTCATGAAGTTCATAAATCAATGGTTGTTGGCAGGATTCAATCGGAGATGAACACCACACCAACCAATCTTAGTTATATAGTAGATGCACACAATACGGATGATGTGGCCAAGGTCCTTTCCCAGGATTCATTGAAGGATAAGCACCGTGCATAGTTCACATTGCAAATGACCATGAAAATTAACGAATTCTTACTCTTGTGATCACATATTGTGATAACACCGCTGGGAATAACCCAGCGCAGTACAAGATAGGGGTTGTCGCTAACTTGCATAACTACTGGCTGCAATGTGTACAGGTATTAAGTATGAAAATTCATCTCTCTGTAATAACAACTGACTCCCGATGAAATGTAAACGACATATGACTGATTTAATATGATTGTCGTGTTGTTTGTTAGCCATGATGTCCCTTGGTACTTTACATTTTGGAGCACTGGTAGAGTCCTCATCATGTTGACACCCACCTATATCGCATATGCCCTTACCAACTTGACACCCACCTATTCCATAATGTACCACCTCTTTGCCTTCCTCAAGGGACAAGACAAAAGTTTTTGTGTCACAAGTTGAGATGTAGGAGCAGTGACACTGTCAATAACAGCATCTCCCTTCCGCAAACAAACAAAACAAGCAGACGAGTTTATCCAACATATTTTGCACGATGATTCTCTCATGCATGATGAACTTTCGAGACATATATCTACCTATTTTAGGAACGTTGATAAGGGGTTGTGTGAGCTCACCGTGTAGCCGGAGATGCCTCCTGGATCCACGAGTGATGAGGTATGGAAGACACCAACACAGCCATCGAAAGCTCGGTGCAAGCTCTCCGGGTCCATGACATTTGCCATAATAGTCCAGACCCCATCCCTGCCATTCTCACCGAACAAATCCATCTCCCTCAGCTTGTCCAGATCCTCTGCCAAAGAAAAATAAATACAACTTAGTTTTGGAGTTCAACTTGGCAGTAAGAGTGAGCTATGAATGGGCTAGCATGGTATCAACAATTCACAAGTGAGTAAGGCATCAAGCTGTAGAAAATGATCACTTTCGACAGTAATTATAAAGAGGCAGCAATGTCACATCGAATGCTGCATTAAGAGAGACCATATAGGCATTGTCAGACACATTGTTGCTGACCTAGAGTAAGGATCAGACACAATGTCACACCGATTATTTTCACAACCGCCCTCCTCCTGTTCCAAAAAGGTGCAAGTAACATGGGCAAAAGTTACACGCATTTGGGTGAATGTTCGAGAACATGTGCCCACCGTTTCTTATCCTCCTTGATTAGGAAACTATGGCTTTTAAAACTGACAAGCTGCTAACGGACAAGGAATGACGCATCAGTTAACTTTAGGTAGCATATTAATTCCCCAAATGGTCCATTCAAGGAGGTGGTAAGCTAAGGTGATCCTATCAGTGAGTGACTACTAAACAAAAGGTGATCCTATCACTGAGTGACTACTAAACAAAAGGTGATCCTTATCAGAAATGCAATTCACATATACCTTAATTGCCCCAATAAATAATCATATCCATCGGAGAACGACTACAGTTGAATTTCTTGCGCTGATGTGTGTGAAACAGCCTTGATTCTTCCCCAAAAGAAAAAAAAAAGCCTTAGTTGGTAGAGTTGGCTGGTGTGCAAAACAGCATTAGAAATGAAAAAAAAAAGTGCTGCCTCACTAACATCAGTACATGATGCTACTGTGAAAATTGATGTTTCCTTGTTCTCCATTCGTTGACTAAATTACCTCGGCCTGGCCTAGGCCACACAAACTGAATGGACAGTTTAACATCCTATTCTGTCGTTTTTCCCGCAACCGATCAGGGAAAGGTATGAAACTCATGAAACTTGAGGAGCGAAAAACGGGGCATGCATTCCTTATGCATGACTCCACAGGCCCTTTCGCCTTTCACCCAAAGAGGGTGAACCCTGAACTGACCGATTTGGCTCCAAGGTGCAGGCAAAATTTTCTTGTGGTCGAGAAGAAGTGCATTGGTGAAACGTCAGCTACTACTGAGGGCGACGTGGTCATGAGCTGCGGACGGATTGTGATGGACCATTTTCAACCAACAAGTCCATGTCCCCAGCAGAAAAACACACACCTACGCACCAAACACTTGGACACATCGCTAGCGGTGACATCGCCAGCGCTCGGACGCATCCCTGTTCACCGGCGGTGACGACATACCGATTAAACGGAAAAATGGGAGGGCCCCGGATTGTGGTAAAGAAAGTGGGTTGAGATTATCTTGTCCCCTTTCCCTTTGGAGCTAGGCACAACAACGAAATTACCATGGGCCCGGTTCCTGAACCCGAGCCGCTAAATTCTGAACTGCAATTTTGCACCTCCCACGCAAAGGGAAATGGAACTTGTACTGGATCTCGTGGCGCAGCTGTGCAAGCTACTCTATCTATGTAATTTAAATTCGGAGAGCGGACGTGTGAGTCCACGGCGCAAGCATTGCGGAATCCGCCACGAAATTTCGGAACGGCGGGGGAAGGTGGCCAACTCTCTCTCGGTCCGTCCGTATGTGGAATGTCGGGGCAGAGAAGCACCAAATTCCCCACCACCCGTCTCGCGTTTTAAACTCGACCAAGCGGTCAAGAGTCAACGAGCCACGGACCAAGCTAGCAAGAAGGGACGAACGGACCTTGGGTCTCGAGGGCGAGGCGGACGGAGTAGCCGTGGCGGAGGAGGCGGTCGACGACGGCGAGGCCGAGGAAGGAGATCCCGCCCGTGACGCACACGGCGCGCGCCTCCGCGGCGCCCTCGTCGGCGCCGGCCCCGCGCTTGCCCGCCGCGGCCGCGCCCCCGCCCCGCCACCTCCACGCGGGGCCGGGGCCGCCGGCGCCGAGCAGCAGCGCCGCCCGCATCTCCTCCACCTCCGCCGCCATGCTCTGCGTGCTCCGCAGCACCCCCATGGCGGCTTTGCTCTGCTCTGCTCCGTGTCACCTTGCCTTGGCGTGGCCGCGGGGGCGTGGCGTGGAGTGGGGGCTGGTGGTCGATGGATCGTGTGATGATGGGTGGGTGGGCGACGTGGATATATAGGGGACGACGGCTGCCACGTCGTCGGCTCTGCGCCAACGACGAGCTCCTCGTGGCTGGCTGCGCTCCGTGCCCGGCTCGGCTCGGCCCGACCGCCAAAACAATTGGGCGACGGTTCAACCAGCGGGAATTATTCATTTTGTATGGCGCCGGTCCGATTTTTTACATGTTGAGCATGTGCTCCATGGCTGATCATATACAAGTAGAACCACACGTAGTCAAATGGACGTATGTTCACATGAAATATTTATTTTTGCGCGATTTCTGCTTGCTATATGCTATATTTGCCGAAAACCGTGTAGCCATTTGACTGCACGAACTGGCCGGTGGGTGGCTTCGCCGCCACTAATTACAGTTTTTTTTAAAAAAAAATTGCGTGTATGGCATAGTCAGACTGGATCGCACAATTGTTTAGCTTTGACCCCAAAAGCCAAAACAGTATTCCTCAAACAAGAGTATTTGTCCCGTGTGCATGTATAAGGTATTCACACGTGACATGCACTACATATACATATATAGTACAACTGTATAAGGTACTACAGCATCAGCCCGGTCGGTCCGTTTATTTATTTCAGAGAAAAAAAAAGCTAGTTGGTTCCTTCGCCGTGGCATTCGTCTGATCCCAGCTACCACGGCGACATCTTTTTTTTTTTTTTTTACATTGGCCGCCGCGGAGCTGGCTGGCCAGGCCGGCCAGTATGTGGAGAGTTTTTTTTGTGTGTGTGTGTGTGTGTTGGCACTTAGCAGGGCCCGCTTGATCTGGAAGGATTAGGATTAGATCGGCTAGCCATGGCCATGATTCATATCCTATCTACTACTAGGGACCAAAACCAAAACCAAAACGTGGGTCTGGCTAGATTAGCTAGAGTCAATCGCTCGACGTGCTCTACTACTAGACTTTTTGGTGGGTAAGAGACACGATGCTCACTTCCAAAAGGAACAGCTGGCCTTAGTTAATTAATTATAGTACTGCTACTTTCTCACCGTACGAGTGGTCACTAATCCCGCGCTGACAGCCGTTAGATCTTAGAAACACAATGCCCGAGTGCCGTGGTTCTCCCATGGGATGTGTTGGGCCCTCCGTTAAAATCGAAGGCATAGTAATTTTTATTATTTATGATGTTTGTTGTACTGTTATGATTGAACCGTAAAATAAATCGGGGGCATAGTAGATCGCTCTAGTTGTCAAAAACCTTCTCCAAAATTCCATATCTTTCAAGAGGGCATCGTCTAACCCATCCTGATATTTTAGTCTGCAAAAAGATAAATTATCACGTACCTACACAAGTGTCACATGATAATATATATACAAACATTACTTATAACTAGATAAACTAGAGAGTAAAGTGCTTCTTGACTTCAATCATCGTTGGTCTTGTAGTAAGTCATACGGCCAACTCCAAGGCACCATCGCAAACAAACGTGGGTCTTGTCTAGATTTTATCCGCTTAGGTCGGGCAATGAGGCGGCTGCCTGCTTCTTTTGTGTTTGCGTTGACAGTGCGTCCAACCTACCAACGCATTTGGTCCATCTGGTCGACTGATAGTCAAATATATACATTTTTAACGCATATGTCTAACTAAAAAGAAACATTGCATATAGTTTAACCAAATAAATCACATAGTACCGTAATAATAAATAGTTTTACAACCGAATAAAAATCACAAAGTTTACAACAAATTTAAATTTTCATAAATACATCAAAAGAAAATGAACTGATACATTTACTGGTTGCCAAGGTGAATCCACTTGTGCTCAACCAAGTCATTTTGGAGTTCGATGTAAGTTTGCCAATCACGCATTTTGTGATGAAATTCGGTGAAGTGTGCAAACATTGCCGGTTCTTGTTGCTCAGGCACAACATTTTCATGCTGAAATTGAAACCCTTTGTCGTAGATGTTGTCATCACGCTCATCCTCCACAATCATGTTGTGCATGATCACACAAGAAGTCATCACCTCCCAAAACTTCTCGGTGCTCCATCTTCTAGCATGGTGTCGAACGATAACCCGTCCAGATTGAAGCACACCAAAAGCACCTCCACATCCTTCCTAGCACTCTCTTGTGCTTGGACAAATCTCTGCCTCTTCTCTCCTTCTAGATTGTATATTGTCTTAACAAGAGTTGACCACTGAGGATAGATACTATCAACTAGGTAATATTCCTTGTTGTGGTTGTGGCCATTGATCTCAAAGTTGACCTCTGGGTTGTGGCCTTCTGCAAGCCTTGAGAATACCAAAGAACGCTGAAACACGTTGATGTCATTATAAGAACCGGTCATGCCGAAAAAAGTGCGCCAAATCCAAAGCAACCTTTCATGCTTCTAGACAGTGCAACCTTTCACATGCCCCTTGTACTGCCCCTGCCAAGCAAATGGACAGTTCTTCCACTTTCAGTGCATACAATCTATGTTATCAAGCATTTTCGAAAAAGCCTCTTTCTACATTGATCTCCAACAATCGGGTTGTATCTGCGGCATTTGGCTCTCTTAGGTACTCAAGGCCAAACTCTGCCACGGCGGGCTTTTGCAGAACATGTACATTGATGCAAGACTTGTGGACTCACTTATGCGGACGTACTCGTCCACAAGATCACTGGTAATTCCGTATGCAGGCATACGAATAGCCGCAATGCATTTCTGATAAGAGGATAAGCCAACCATTCCAAGGCCATCCTCCTTGCACTCAGAGTGATCATCATATGCTACCACTCCCTCCCGAAAATGGTTGAACACATGTCTCGCCATCCAGAAGCGGCGCCGGAAAAAATGAGGTTTGAAGAGCGGGGACGTGCACTAAAAGTAATCGGCGGAAAATATGCAATGGCCGCTCTCTCTATTGCGGTTCAACGCCAGAGCATCATCCAATGACGAATCATCCGATGAACAAATGATGTCGTTGAAAAAAATACTCATCTCCACTATCCATGGTACCTTGCGAGCAAAGTGTCGAAGACCTTGTGGTCGTGGTGGAGATGCGTTCGGTGAAAAGCACCCCGGCCTCCCTGTGCAGGCAGTAGGCCCGTTGAAGCGGAGATGAGGGCGGCAGGCGGCCTTGGAGCGCGAGGGCGGATGGATATTGGAGGTGATGGGCAGTGCTGGCGGACGTGGTTTCTCTAGCACCGGCGGCGGCGAGAAAATGCCACAAACGCCAGCAAGAACTCCTCCGAAGCGGCGGGTAGGTGGGGGAGTATGTGGAAGCGTGGCGGAAGGTGGGCAGCGATGGAGCATCCGAAAGATGGGTAACAACGGCGATGGCGACGAGGGGCGGGAGGGTGTAGGACGTGGAGGGGAGGAGGCAACATGTACGTGTCACCGACTGACGGATCAGGGAGGACTAAGAGAGCAATCACATGTGTCCACTTCGTGTCCACGCAGACGCAAACCCTACCCAAAATTAGGTCGGATATGGGTCACGAACGAACAAAAATCAGATGGCCATCCGTTTGCGACAGAAACGACCCAAATTGACATGTGCAAACCAAATGGGTCCACGGCAATCTCCGCCTCTAGCTCATCGAGGGGCACTACACCTCCTCCTGCTCTAGGCAGTGCTCTTGAAGCGTGAGCTCGCTGTCTTCCTCATATTCTTCTCCTGTCGACGTGCTCTACTTTTCTGTGAGCATAGGCATACGGCCCTGCCTAGTCGGTATCATGCCCCCCGCTGTGTTCACTAACGGTGTCTCTTTTCATTTTTGTTGGTCTTCTTTTAAAAAACATTATTTTCTCTTTTCAGGAGTGTTTTTTTCTTCTGTTTTTTGGTTTTGCATTCTTTGCAATTTTATCTGTTTTGCAATATACAGTGAACATTTTAACTTTGAATATTTTTTAGTATACATGAAGATTTTGCAATATACAATAGAAAAATTGTTCTAATAAACTTTGAACATTGTTTTATATGCTGAACATTTTTTATACACTCTAAACATCTTTTTAATATACGATAAACTTTTTAAATATACACTGAACTTTTTATAAAACACACAGCACCAGTTTTCTATAATATATTTCTAATTTTTTTTATATTTTTTAAAATATGTAACTCCTAAACAATAATACTGTTGTTTTTCCTGAAAACTCGACTAAAAAACCAAAGAGCAAAATAACATAAACTGCTCCCGTGTCGTGTGCGCTGACACACCTACCTTCGCTCTCAGCGAAGCATCCTGTATTTTGCCGGCTGCGAGGCCGAAAAATATTATGCGACGCTCAATGCGGCAGATTGCCGCTGAATCCCAGTGGACAACAAGCTAGCGATAGAAATGGACCGGGCCATTTTGGCGGTAGCAGCGTACCCAGATTCTGGTTTTGGAAACTTTCTAGAAGACTCCTGGTTTAGGAACCGGTTTCTTTTTTTTTGTAGTTTCTTTACTGGTGTTTTCTGTATTTTTTGTCGTTACTTAATCTGTTCTTTCTTTTCCACTGTCTTTTTCTTTTTTTCCAAGCATTCAAAAATTTCAGAAAACTTTGTGATTTACAATTTGTTTTAATAATAAGAAAACATTTCGAATTTCAAACATGTTCCTGTTTTTAAAAATTGCTCCATATGAAAAAATGATCATTTTTCAAAAAAATATTCGCATTTGAAAAATATGTTCTGCATGTTCAAGTTAGCTCTTTTTCACGTGGATCTTTTTCCGATTTTGGGAACCTTCCGGCTGGTTCCTGGCCGGTTTTGGGAACCTTCCAGAAGGTTCTTGAACCGGGTTTTCTGTTTTTTTTCTTTTTTCGTTATAATTATTTCTGTTTTCTTTTCTTTTCTTTTATTTCGTTGTTTCTTTTTGTTTTCTTTCTTTGGTTTTTTATTTTCTTCTCCTTTTTTCATTTTTTTACTTTCTATAGTTATTTCTCTTTCTTTTCTTCTCCTTTTTTTCATTTTTTTCTGAAAATATTCAAATTTTGTTCGTGTTTCCAAAAATGTTCATATTTCGGAAAAATGTTCTCAAAATTCAAAAATTGTTCTCATTACACAAAATAGTTCAAAACTTTCAAAATTCAAAAAATGTATCGGATTTCAGTTTTTTGTTCACGCATTTTAAAAATGTTTGCGCTTCCAATTTTGTTTGGATTTTTTCAAAATGCTCAGCGGCCATCGTCTCTTTCTGCTTAAACTTATATGTGCACAAAGCCATCACAGATTCATGGGATGCCGGGGTTGGTTCTTGGTTGTCTGGTCACTGACTCACTGCATTATTTTAGTACGTACGTATAGGCAGATTAGCGTTGGGTGTGAGACCGTTTGATGCTACTGGTAATATTCCTTGCCCTAGCTCCAAGTAAATCTTATCCTAAGCCCATATTGATAGAGAATACAATGATAACAGGACCAGATGTTCTTATGGAACGTGCATAACTTGTATAAAAACTAGCCCGTTGCACGTGAAATGGGCCTGGAAAACCCCAGAGAAGGGAATCCCAGGGAAACCGGGTGGGCAAGCACAGAATAAGCCGAGCAGGACGACTAGTCAAATCCAAACCCCAAAAGATACTGCTTGATTTACCCGTATGTTATCCCATACTAGTCCTAGCAATTACTCAAATGTTAAGAGGAAGATACTTAATCAGATGGTAAGAGAAAGCTGATGGCTGAACATTCCCAGCACAAAAGGACAAGCCAGAAACACACCGGATCATAAGACGACAACGGAAACAAATCCAAGAGAAAGGGACGGCACTAGTTCGACTAGTCTCTGTCACACTCAGGCTGGGCTCCCAGGGTTGCAGTAAGAAACTAAGAATGATAAAAATCCAGCCTAGCTAGCTAGTAGTAGAATCAGCACTGCTGAGATGGAAAAGCATGCACGGTGAAAGAAAAGAAATTCTAAGCACATCATACACAAGGAAATCACAAACATAGACCTAAATGGATCATAGTAATTGATTTGACCACACCAAAAATGGTAAAACTAGGGTTTGCAATAAATTGACCAAATGCACACAAAACAAACATCTCAACCAATCAAAGGGAGGGGGAATGGGGGAGGTACCTTGGGTGATGAAAATACTCCGGATCCACCGATGAAATCTCAAGCAAGTTGACTGGATCTAGGCGGGTTTGTGAGGGGGAGAGGAGCTGAGCACGGGGAAGAAGAGTGGTGGTGGGGCCCACAAACAAGCCCCTCCCCACCTTATCCACCACACAGGGCCCTACCGCCAGAGTAGCCGGCGGTAGGCTTTAGTACCCTACCGCCAGATCCCCTGACGGTAGGCCCTTTTCCACGTCAGCCAACTCAGACGACCGTCAGTCGCCGTCAAAGGGCCTACCGCCAGAGGGGACGACGGTAGGTCGTGCGACCCTACCGCCAGCCTCCCTGGCGGTAGGCAAAAGGGTCAGATCCTGAATTATTTTCGAACGGGATCTGATCCTGATTTTGTTTGCAAAAAGGGTCAAGACACGAAATTTTGCCTCCGGATGGCGCGCTCTTCCTCGGTCTTGTCGTAGCCTCTTTTTTCTCTTTTTCGCGAGGCTCTCGCAGCGTTCAGCACCCACATCCCGATTTCCCCCACCTCCTTCCCCCCAAATAGCGCCGCCGCTTGCCTCCTGCGCCCACCGCCGCTGGGATCTCGACCTGCACCTCCCCTCCTCCCCCAAGCCTCAACACCACCGCTGGGATCTTGTCTGGGGCGGCTTGGATGGTGACCGTGGATGTCTGCTGCACCAATTTTTTCTGTATCTTCAGATCATGGCTCTTTTATGTTTTTTCTGTATCTTCAGATCGTGTCTCTTTCATGTTCTTTTTGTCAGACTGTCTGGAATCCCCAATCCTTAGCTTCTTCTTGTTGATATCCTAGAAAACTCAAAAGAGTATATAAACTAAGATAATTGGATATAAATTAGCGATGTGGGACTATTGAATATTGAATAGATGAATGAATTAGTCCTTGCATCGTGCGTGACGTGCAGGCCGTGGCTGAGACGCGCGGTGGTGAGCCCAGTCCAACAAGAGATAAGAGCCGCGGGCATAATTTCTAACAAATGTAGGGATTTTTATGCAAAAAATGAAACGTTTTATCAGAGTGCCACTTAAACAGGGACTGTGGGTTTATTCAAAAGAAACGGAGGTTTTTTTTTGCAAAAACGTCAAAGACGTACGACCAGAAGCAATAACTCGTTTATTAGTAGGTAGAGATTTTTTTTTACTTTTTTCTTATTCTTTTTATTTTTCTCTGGATTTCTTTGTTTCTTTCTTGTTTTCTTTGGTTTTTTTCATTTTATTTCAACACGTGTCTACATTTTTCGTATACATGTGAAACAGTTTTAAAATAATTGAATGCATGATTAACATTTTTAAAATATATTTTCAAATATATTTTAAAAAATATCTAAAAATTCTTATATTTTTTCCCATAGTGATCTAAAAAGTCTTATGTTTCTTTACAGAGGGAATACATGTTAAACATTTCTAAAATGCATGTTAATTTTTTTAAATTATACAAAATGTTTTTAAAGTATCTGAACATTTTCTTACATTGTGCAAATATTTTGTCAAAAAGTCAAAAAATATTTCAGAAACGCGGGAATATTTTTAAAATGTAACGCATATTTTTTTCTGAATGGTACGAACCATATTTTTTGGATATATGAATATTTGTTTACATTGTATAACATTTCCCCAAAATTTCATGTGCATTTTATTGAAATGCATGATTTTTTTAAATGATAAGAAGTTGTTTTCTAAATGCTATCGACATATTTTTTTACACTAACATAAATTACATTGTTTCAATATTTTTAATAATCTTACGTAAACTATTTTTTTTTGAAATATATGTTTTTTCGACAACCTCATGAAGTTTTTATTAATCCGTCACAATGTTTACAGGGACGAAAGTAAGGTCTCCAGGCAGTCCTAACCAAACATGGCGGCCACCCTGGAGAGATAAAGCATACTTCGCTAAGTTGTGAGCTTCGAAATTCGAGCTCCTAAATTCATGGATAAATTTACAAAAATCAAAATCCAAAGAGTGTCGTATTATCACCTGTATAATCGCTCCATAAACGGATGAATTCCCCTTCTTCAAATTTTCCACCACTGCCTTGCAGTCCGAGGCCACATGTATCCTCCTTTCACAGAGATCATCTGAGAGATCTAGTGCTTCTCTGATTGCAATCGCCTCCAAAGTCTGTGGTTCTGCAATAAAATTGAGGACCATTACAGAAGCTCCCAAGAATGTCCATCCGCACTACACTACGGCATACTGCCCCAACAGCACCACACTTTTTTTTTGAACTTCGGCGACTATATTTAATTCATAATCATATCCTTTACAATAAGCGGAATCAGAACAGCACCACACTTAGCTCTCCTAGCGGTTGAAATATATGTATTGATAATTATTTTGGAAAAAAAAGAACAATGTACACGTACGTGCGTGCTTATGGGCCGGGCCATTTAGGCGTCCGAGACGGGCATGTGCCTCGCTCATGCAGGTGCGCCCGAGAAAAATATCCACGCGACGGAACGCACACGGTCCGCTCGCGGCCAGAGCCAGGTCTCCGGCGGCTCAACACCAACAGGCCACACCACACATGTCGCGGTTCCCCTCGCTGCTGCCGGCCGCCGGCCCTCCGCAGCCAGCCGACGGAGCAGACGGGGAGCGAGGGGCCCTCTCCGACCGGCGTACGGCTCCGTCACCCATCGCGCGGCGGCCCTGTCCATGGAAACGGTGGCCGGCATGGGCGAAACGAGTCGGAGAGGGCGACGAGGCGATCGTGTCCTGTGGCGTCTCTATTGTTCATGTCCGCTCTCCTAGCGGTTGCGCGCCGCGCGCGTTTTTTAAAGCCTAGTGCATGCATATGCAGGTCGCCTGGGTGTGCCGCCGCTGTCGTCCGGCCCGGTGTAACGTGGGAACGCGCCCCGGCGAGACACCGATGGGTCGCTGTAGCCTGATATCAGACATGTCAACACCAACAGATCGATCCATGGACGATGGATGACCGCCGTTACCTACGGATCCATCTCCAGCTAGCTGCCTAGCTACCTTTTCCGGTTGATGAAGGCCGGCGATGTGTTCGGTCCGGGAGGAGATGATGGTCGGTTCCTTGAAGATCGTGGCGCCATTTTTTGAAGTTTTCGCGACGCGTGATTTTTCCACCAAGAAAAAGTAAAGGAATCATCGATGTCCATATGAGCCTAGAGTCGTTTCCTACGCCGAACTAGGGAAATCAGGGCGAGACTTGGAGTCCAAGGGAGGGAGGAATTCATCTCCCGGCCGGCCGATGGGCCATGTACAAGAGTCTATTCGTTGATTCATGCGGTGGCGGTGCGGGTCGTTGATTAACCAATCCTTGACGCGTCCACTGCATGGCCGCCCGTCACATCGGTTGCACACTCCACTACTCCAGTGTCAACACCAGACTGCTCCACGTTGGGAGGAATCTGCGGCCTGTTGATCATGAGAAAATTCTCCCGTCAGAAAAGAAAAGGAAAAACATGAGAATTCAGAGCACCTCTACCTCCTACATAGTACAGTATTTCTTTACGCAGACGATTTGCCCGCTAGCAGCCGCGCCGCTGGGCATCTTGGTCCCCTGCGAAAATGCTACACCTCCGAAAAGTGCTACGTAATCTTACTCCAAAACGTTATCTCCTTCCCTAAAATTTTCAGGGTGGGGGCCGTCCTATCCAATCAAATTTTCATAGAAATTTTTTGTAAGTGTGGCAAAGCTCGATCCCCTGGCTCGGACCGTGCCCATCGCGGGGCGGCGCGGCGTCGCCGAGCTAGGGCCTGTCTGCCGAGGCGGCGCCGGCGGGCCGGTACGAACGAGCGGGGGTGCGTCGCCCTGTGTTGTGCTCCCCTGTTACGCTACGCGCGTTTGTAACTGATGAAGCGCAGGTCGCTTGTGCCGCCGCCGCTTTCGTACGGGTGCAATGTAAACGCCGTGCGTGGGAACGCATGTGCCCTGTCGGTCCTCCATTATACTGCATATTACACGAGCGCAACAGGAATTTAACGTGCTGGTCGCTGTTGGATCGATCCTGAAACTCAACAGCAACAGATCGACCGATGCTGATCTAGTACTCACTAGCTAGCTACGCTCCCGACGACGTCGATCTCCAGCAACTCCACGTACGTGTTGCCAATTAGCCCACATGCATTTCCAATTCGATCATCGTCGGAAAACTAATGACCAATACTCGGTCGGGTACGGAATTGGAGCCGCGGTAATTGCTGTACAAGGTGTGAATGAACTGCGAGCCACGACAGCAGCATGCATGGTGTAAACCGCACCAGCAACTATGTCACTATGACACAACAGTGACACCGGATCTTCTTCAGCCATACATTGGACAGTAATAACAAGGGCAAGATCTGAACGATCACGCTGTCAGATGCAAGTGTTCCTACTTCCTCAAGGGAGCGGCGTGATTTTTTTGTATATTTATAGGAGGTAGTTAAGATTACATCAGATAAACTAGTCTACAAGTTGTACGTCTAACACCCTCCCTTGATCTCAACAATTTCAAGATTGTTCCTGAAATCTTCAAGCTGCTTGACTGACAGAGCTTTCATACTTGATACTTGGAAGGAATGTACCGTATCTCCAATTTCTTTTCTGCAACTCTTTCTCATATCTCTACTCCTATAAAAGACTCAGTTGATGATGATGGTGTGTCTGTCATCCGTCATTCCTGACCATCAGATCCGCATCTAACAACTATGAGGTAAGTTGTGGCGTTTTTGCAACAATACCCCACTTCTCTGCTTCAATTTACAGAAAATCCCTTAGTATCTTGATATCAACCACATCCCTCCCTCACCTAATCAAAACAGCCCGAGGAATATATTTTGAGTGAAACATAATATATTTTTACCGATATATATATATATACCAAAACTATAGTGTTTTTCTTTCAAGTCTGTGAATATGTATTTTCTACTTTGGATCCGTTGCAATCGCACAGGCAACATGTTTAGTTCCGCTGTGAAAAATCAATGTCAACATGTTTAGTTCCGCTGTGAAAAACAGGGTTAGAAGAAAGATAAATTGCTTCCAAATTTTCACACAATAGTCCTTAGACATGAGATATAGTGTTGCTTAATTTCCAATTCTTCGAGCATTCCAATCAAATAATTTCAGTAGTGGCATTTGCCAGAGATTTATACTCAGCTTCTGTATTTGATCTTGACAATGTGGATTGTTTTCTAGCATTTCAGGAAATAATATCATTAACAAAAAAAATACAACAAAATCTCCAATTGACTTTCTATCATCGCTACAGCATGTCCAATCAACATCGGAAAATGCACTAACAAGAGTAGAGTTAGAACGCCTAAACTGAAGTCCCAAATTTATGGTGTGCTTTACATATCATACAATTCTCTTAACTGCTATCTAATGGGTGTTGGTAGGTAATGCAGATATTGACAAACTTTCTTAACATCAAATGACATATCTAGCCATGTCAAAGTCAAGTATATATTGTAGTCATCCCACAACACTTCTATATTTTGTGTTTTCTTCTTCCTTAAGTGGCTCCCCTTCATATGCTGAAAAAATTTCTGAAGAGGACAGAGGTGTGGGTGAGGGCTTGCAGTCCTTCATCCCCGTGCGAGCTAGAACTTTAGTATATTTTCCTGATTCAGTACTATGCCATCTTGAATCTTCTTGATTTCAACGCCTAGGACAAACTGTAGATCACCAATAACTTTGAAGGCAAACTCTGAGCTCAAATCATGCAGAAGAGCATTAGTGGCACTTTGTGAGGAACTTTCAACTATGATATCATCAACATATATAAGTGCAAGATAATTATGTTTGCCTTGTTGTAAATGAAAAGTGATGTGTCAGCTTTAGATGCAATAAGACCAAGATGCTTTAACCGGGAGCTCAACCTAGAGTAGCATGCTCTAGGTGTTTGTTTCAAGCCATAAAGAGCTTTATCAAGCTTGTACACATATATAGTGGGGTCTTTTCTTGTCCTTGTATCCCGGTGGTTGCCTCATGTAGACATCCTCTTCCAGAATACAATGAAAAACACGCTCTGCACATCTAGTTACGTTGTATCATGCTCCACCCTTTAGATACAACAATAGCTAAACAAAGTCTTATAGTTGCGGCTTTAACAACATGACTAAATGTATCTTCATCATTTGTACCGTAATGTTGTTTTAACACCTTTTTGCAACTAGACGTGCTTATATCTATCAGTAGAACCATATGCTTTCTTCTTGATTCTATACACCCACTAACAGTCAATGCCATTTTTTACCTCTTTGATCTGGTACAAGGTGCCACGTTTTGTTCCTCATGAGCAAAGAGTATTCTTCATCCATTGCTCGTTTTCATCATGGGTCTTCAAGTGCATCATTCGATTTTGTTGCTTATTCTACAAGGACTGGACTAACGTCCTGTCGTTCCGTTTTTAAGGAACAGATCCGAACGCCCAGTGTACATGTATGCATGTGCATGTCACGCTTAATCACCTAGCATTTTTATTTTATTTTGTTGACCTTTTGTGATTACGAGAAGCTTTCATGTGCATGTGTTGAATTCTCATATATAAGCATGCATATAGGACGAAGTTGCTAATGTCAGCAAAGATTCTTACAAACTTCTAAATTCAAAATATTTTGTAGATCAAACAGTAGATCCGAGCAAAAAACTGTTTTGACATAAAAGACTCGTCTCGACGAGACGATCGAAACTAGATCCTATGTTGGTATCTTCCGATGACTTTTTTTTCTGGTAAAAAGTTACCAGGCCCAGACTAAGTAAGTTATCACGTCTATGGTACATAAATTACCATCATATTTACATACAAATTACCGGGACATAAAAAGTGGTCCTCCAATTCTCCCACATGCAAATGAATTAGAAGACTGAAATGTTGATGTCATCCTTGATTCCCCCTTATTTTGAATCTTCGAAATGTTTTGTTGCTCAAACCTTCAGTCCGGTCCAAAAATCGTTTTCACATAAAAACACGCCGCGAAGAGGGCATAGAAATTAGATCCTATGTTGATATGTTCCGATGACCTTTATTTCGGATCAAAAGTTACCACTTTTCGGCTAAGTAAGTTATCACACATGTGCTATACATATGTTATCATGTTGTTTACACAGATATTATCGAGGCATAGACCTTGTAACCTTCTTATCAGCTCTGGTTAAAGTTACTACGGTGATTGTGCATGTGTTATCACGTATGCGATGCGTATAGTACCAAAATATTTACACGAAAGTTGTCGGGTATGTTTTTAAACAACTCACTCGCCAAAGTTACCAGGACCGAGGCACAGAAGTTATCAGATCTGAGATGTGTGAGTTACCATGCTATTCACACAAAAGTTAACAGTGGTATATTTCATCACCCCCCTTCCCCCCGCACACCCACCCACCCCGTGCTAAAGTTATCAGGACCGGGGTACATAAGTTATCGGGTCTCCGATATGTGAGTTACCGTGCTATTCAGATAAAAGTTACCAATGGGATATTTCATCACCCCCCCCTAACACCCCCATGCCAAAGTTATCATGACCGGGGTACATAATTTATCAGGTATGCGACATGTGAGTTACCATGCTATTCACACAAAAGTGAAGGTGGTATATTTCATCAACCTCCCCCCTCCAACACACACCCCATGCCAGAATTATCAACACTGGGGTACATAAGTTAACATGTGTGTGATATGTGAGTTACCATGCTGTTCACACAAAAGTTAACGGTGGTATATTTCATCATCCCCCCCCCCTGCACACACACCCCCCATGCTAAAATTATCAGGACCGGGGTACATAAGTTATCAGGTGTGTGATGTGTGAGTTATCATGTTATTGACACAAAAAGTTAACGGTGGTATATTTCATCACCCCCCCCCCCCCCCCCCCCCACACACACACATGCAAAAGCTATCAGCACCGGGGTATATAAGTAATCAGGCCTGCGATGTGTGAGTTATCATGTTATTCACACAAAAGTGAATGGTGGTATATTTCACCCCCCACACCCCCCCACCACAAACACACCCCATGCCAAAGTTATCAGGACCGGGTTACACAAATTATCAGGTGTGTGATGTGTGAGTTATCATGCTATTCACACAAAATTAATCGACATCAACCCCCTGCCCTTCCTTCCCGGCATGAGAAAATTACCACGTGTGATCAACTCGAGACGACTTGGTACAAAATCATTATGAAACTAGATATCATGATGATTTTATGTGAGTTATCACGGAAATCCAAGAAAAGAACTAGAAAATTTGCATTTTTGCTCATATAGTAGTAAAAAGGTTCAAATACCTTGTTGCCTTCTTTTAGGCAACAACTTATAGGTGGTGAGATGGCAAGCGCGGTCGGTATAAAGTTGGGAGGTGCTTGGCTCGATTCCCACACCAAGCTCTTTTATTTATTTTTCGCACCAAGATTTTTGAAAGAAAAGAAAGTAGGCGACAGTTGGGCCTCGCGTGCGATTCTGTCAAGCGGGCCAATCATGATCCGTTTAATACGATAAGTCAACTAATGGTGCGAGATTATAGCGATGGCGTCGGGAAAGTGCAACGCGAAAAGATCGCCAACGCCATTTGATCGAGAATGAAGGCAATCCACATCGTGCGGATCTGTTGCAAAAACCAGGACGGCAGGATTTTAGCTTTGTCGATTCTACAATACACAACATTGCATATGGAATATTGCCATCTGTTCATATTTTGGGTTAAAGTCTGATCACATATTTAACTAGCAAACTATTAATGCATGTCATCAAAGATTACATTGTTGGATTCGTATTTGATAGTTCTTTAATTATATTATTTTGTCTACATATAACTTATATTTTGTTAGTGAAAATCATGGTCAAACTATTACCCAAAAAATGAGAGGAGCCAGTAAATCAGGATCGAGGTAGTAAGAGGAGCAATCGTGATTGATCTCATCATCTGCGTGGGAGCGAGCTATTAGTCAAAGCAGTTTTGCCGTGCATAAAGATGCATTTACCGACTTGATTATCACCGAGAATCCTTCCTTCTAGAAACCATCGCACACACTGCATATTACTGTTCCATCAGACCCGAGACACATGTCAACGCCAACAGATCCATTGATCAATCTCCAGTTAGCTAGTACCTACTTATTTTCGGTTGATGCATCAAGGGAGGCGATCTCTTCGATCCGGTCCATACGAGCCTACGGTCGTTTCCAACACCGAGCTATCTAGGGAGCTAGGGAAATCAAATCAGGCAGAGGCTTGGAGTCCAAGGGAGGGAGGGAGGGCCACATACTGGGACCAACATCCGTTCATTCATCATGTGGGTTGTTGATTAACACTTGATAGATGTTGTGCCCCATTCAAAATCTTAATGATGCTAGCTTGGCTTAAGTTGGACCTCTTTTTTGTCTGTGCCCAGTTAGCCCCGGCCGGGCCCGCAAGAGAGTGTGGAGTGAACGTCCACTTCCTAGCTAGTTCCCTGCATACGTTTCGCGGCCAGTTTTCTGAAACTGCAGACGATTTGCTCGCACCTGGCCGATCGACCAGCCGATGGGGCGCGCCGCTAGACGCTGCGCTGGTCCCCGGCCGCTCTCAGACCGACCGACTGGAGCACGTCTCCGTTCCATTCCCATCAAGCGACGGCGCGTCATCGCCTAGCTAGCGCCGCCCGGCCGGTACGAACGAACGAACGAACGGGGTCCATCGGAGAAGGGGATCGACGAGTGAGGCGTCTGCTCTCGTGTCTACGACTCATGCATGCATGCATGCAGGTCGTTTGTGCCGCCGCAGCTTTCGTACGTACGCCTGGGTGCAGTGTAAACGCCGTGCGTGGGAACGCATGTGCCCTGTCGGTCCTGACTCACAGTATATTGCACGAATGCAACAGCGATTAATTGTATCTGTCGCTGTTTGTGATCCTGAAACATTCATGTCAAACAGAAACAGATCCGCCGACGCTGATCTGCTATTAGCTAATAGCTTGACGCGATCGATCTCCACCGACCTAGCTAGCAAAGCTTTTTCCCAGGAATCGCACGTACGTGTTGGCGATTAGCCCACCAACGCATTTCCACAAGTAGTACGTCGATCATCAGATAGATGACCATATGATAGTATTCCCTCTGTAAACTAATATAAGAGCGTTTAGATCACTAAAGTAGTAATCTAAACACTCTTATATTAGTTTACGGAGGGAGTAGAAATTAACAGTGAATTGTAGTGGCAATAACTAATAGGGTGTGAACTGTGAGCTGCGACAGCAACAAACTGCTGGCCCTGCAGCAGCGACATGCATCATCACGCGGCACTAGATCTTCTCCAACTGTAATCAGATACCACCACACATTAATAAGATTTCAACGTCTCCGACAGTAACAGGATACGGGAGAATCACCGGACGGCATACATGAAAAGACGGGGAGGTGGTCTGATTTGAAATTTATCACATTAGTGGAGGCCACGCTCACATCACATGCTGAATTTTTCGTACTACTCCAGTGTACTTTGGCGGTCGATTGATGACAGAGGACTAATTAGCCTCCTGCTAAGATATGGAGATTACAAGTACTACACCTTTTCGAACTCGGCTTCCCCGAATCGAAATGGAATCATCACTGCAGGCTGGAAATATAATGGTCGCTTCCGGCATGTCCCAACGGGGCGAGGGAAAGGAACCTAGCTTGGAGTGAGTCCAAAGGAGAACGTATGTCTACGTCCACTCTCGCTTTTCCAAATTAGTCTCGCGCCGGGTCCCGCGTGTAGAGAGAATCATGCGGGTCGTTGATTAATCCTTCCGCGTCCACTCGCAGAGTGGTAGTCGCGTCCGTCGTGGGTCGCTGGAAGGTGGTGCTCACGCCACCAGTTTCAAGTTTCGACCCCAGACCAGACCAGAGTGATCGCTGGATGTTTGTTCAACGACACCTTTTTTTGTCTAAAAAGGGTGGATTATATTGGCTCAAAATGAAGCACAAAGAAGATAAAAACACAATGAGCATATATCCGGCCTCTGCATAGGTGATACGCACAGCCAACACCAACACACACATATAACACGCCGACAAATAACAAAGTCACATAGAACCAAAGTTATGCGTAGGCGAGAAAAAAACACGAAAGCGATGAGATCCGTGATCGGCAAACTAGAACAATGATCATATCTGCACCGATTAACTCATGATCCACACGGATGACAAGGATCTTCAACAATAACGTCTTCAGGAAAGGAGCAACGCTCAAGCGTCTTCGTCACCGGATCTGATCAATCAAGGCCATAATCTAGGTTTTCGCCCTGAAAAACCGGTCTGAGCATATTCGAGCAATGCCTTCAACAAGGTAGCGACATAAAACATCACGATTGCCAAGTATATGTATATCCAATTTGGGTTAGACTTAGGTTTTCACCCTGAAGCTCGAGATCGGGTGCTCAAGTAGCACCACCATCATTGTCGTCGATGTGTTGTCACCACCACTTCTCCTCAATACAAGCAGCTACGTGCAAATATGCGATGAGATGCCGCTGCAAAACCATTCATCTGTGTCAAGTCATTGTCTATAGTTTACATCTCACCATTGAAGTAAACCACAAGATCTCGAGAGATAGAGCTCTCATGAAGACCTTTCGGTGGCCATTGTGACGAGACCGATGCAACTGGCTGGAGTGATCCCCGCCAAATGACAGTATAGCACTAACAAAACAATGCGGTGTTCCGCCACCACCGCAGCTCCATAACCACGGAAGGAGACCCTGGCACCCAGCACGATCGGGCCCCACCGCAATCTCATGTTGAGAAACATAAGAGCAACTCTAGCAGACCCCGCAAAACGCCGGCTCGTAAAACGCGTTTGCACTTCGTGCAAAACAGCTTTGGCGGGCCGGCGCAAATGCAGACCCTGCAAATGGATTCGTAAAAAAGTATATTCGCGGAATATGCTCTTTTACGGATCGGCTTTGCGGGTTCTGCTCGGACATCACCGTGACGACCCGCAAACAGATAAACTGGAAATCTCGCATTTGATATTGGATTTCACAAACAAGTTCAAATTCAAATGACACAAACAGTTTTACGCGTAAATAGAAGCCAAGTTCATTACGGCTAACGCAAAAGAGGGCCCTGCAAAAGGTTTGCGCCCATGTCCGGCATCATCTTGATCGATCTTCACTCCGCGCCATCGAGTCCACCTTGGAGTTCATCGGCGCCACCGAATCCACCTGCGACGCTTGTTCCAACTCCCGCACCGAAATCATCCACATTGCCACCATATGGAGCGGAGAAAACATCACCGGAACTGTAGCACGAACCGGCCGGCGCCGCCATTCTTCTCTTCAAGATTTCTCTCCTTGCCATATCATGCCATGTTTTGGTGAGGTCGTCCATGTCATTGCGGTTCATTGACATGATCTTATTCTCTTCGGCGAGCAACATGGACATAGATTTGTTTTCGGCGGCTCGTGCTCTTCTCTCCTCGATGGCAGCTTTGCTCAACCCCTCTTCCTTGAGCAACTGCCACTTTTCTTGCTTCTCCTTCGCCTTCTTCTCGTCCAACTCTTTCTTGATCTTCAACGATTTCAACAACATCGACTCGTTGGATTGCAATATGGCATCAATCTTCTCCCTCAAGCTTGATGCTTCTTGCTCTCTCTTCATCTTCTCCTTGGTCTTCTTGTCACCATCGGGCTTGTGCAAATTTCTTGGGCCATCATCATCATCATCTTCATCCATGTTTGTAAATGAGCCTCTCTCTGGTGGGGATTCTTTGTCGATCAACTTCCACTTCTCGCACTTTTGGAGCACCTCCCAACAATGCTCTAGTTTGAAAAATTTGCCTTCCGAAGCTTCCATGCCCTTGTATCTATGTTGAGCAATCTTGTCATACACAATGTGAACAAAGTGATCCAATCATTTCTCATGATGCAATATGATGATGCACAATTTGAACAAAGGCAAAACAAACTCACATAGTCGGACTCCATGGTGCCACTTGGAGGTGCATTGCGTACTTGCTCCAAGCAAGCTGCCCAACGGCTGCACATAGGCTTGATGTTCTCCCAATGCCCTTGAAGCGACCGAAATGTGCGTGGAGTCCTATTGGGATACTTTACCATAATGCGAAAGTATTGATCTTCGATCCTTTGCCAATATCTCTTGGAAGTTGAGATGTACCCGTGCATGCATCAAGAGACACCGCACTCCATGCTTGAATCAAAGTTTGATCTTGCAAGATCGTGTAGTTCTTCGATCTTATGCTTTTCCTAGTTTTTGCTTGCGATTGCTCAAACGCTTCCGCTTCGATCTCCTCCAATTCGTCTGCACAACCATGATCATCCACGCCGGCCTCCGTTTCATTGTACTCGAATGGTTCGAAAGGGGCTTGATCAATGTCAACCACGTTCGTGTCCAACAAGTTCACGAACTCGGTTGTTGCATTGTTTCAACCACCGTATAGCGAACGATAACAAGTCACGCGCTATCGAGAATAATGGCGAAAAATGAAAGGGAATCGCCAAGACCGAAGGCGCATACCTTCCGGCCATTTCGTCGAACACCTTGCTCGCGGGGGGAGCGGCACCATTGAACGGCATCGCCGGAGCACCTCCTTGCGGCGGGATGGAGCGAGAGGTTGAAGAAGATGGCTTCTTTGAAGCCGGAACCTTCCTCCGCTTTACGCCCGCGACCTTGCCGACCTTCTCCGCCGCCGGCCGGGATCGCGCTGCCGCGTTGGCGTCCGGAGCGCGGGCCATCGCGGCGGGGGCGGCCGGATTCCCGCCCTGCACGACCACGTTGCCCTGCCGCTTGCGGGCAGGCGCGGCTTGGGCTTGGGCGACGGCGGCGGGGCCAACTTGGCCGGCGACGAGATCCGCCCGAGCGGAAGGGGCGTGCTCGACCTCGACGGTGACGGGGGACAGCAAGGGGTCGTCCATGGCGGCGACGGACGGCCGGGGAGCAGCAGTCGGAGCTTGCGGAGTGGGGGCAATGGTGGCGGAGGGTGCGGAGAGCGGGAAGGGTCGTGCGGAAATGTCCCTCCCGTCAAATCTCGCGCGAGATAGGGGTTGAGCTCGGGTCGGCCTCCCAACCCATGAAAATAGATGTTGGGGGAAAAGATTTGCCGCGCCCCGCAAAAAAAATTACGGGCCGGGACGGGATGCGGAGTCTGCTCATGCAGATTTTCTGGCCCCGACCCGTAATTTGACGGTTATTTTGCGGGCCGGGGTGTTTTGCGAGGTCTGCTAGAGTTGCTCTAAGGAGACTCTTATGTTCTTTGCAACTCTCGAACTAGAACTCGATGGCAAGTTCTTTTTGAATGAACGAACACGGCAACTATGCCTTAGCATTTTTTTTTCCTGAATCATTTTTTTGAACTGCTGCTATTTAGTGCCACCTTTTACTATATTCAATTTGTCCGCTCTTAGTGCATTTGTTTATGTGATATGTAGGGACAAGGACATCAGGAGAACTTTTTCACTGGTTCTTCCTTTTTTTCTTGTTTATTTTTGCCATCAGGTTCATAGTAAGATTATAGAGATGTTCTCCCTTTATTTTTTTTATCTGTTTACTTGCTTACAATACATAATTAAATGACCAGGGATGGTAATTTCAGACAAAGGGGAATACGAAGCTCTTTTGGGTCTGTGATGTGCAGCTGTACTTGCAGTTGCATTCCGTAAAAAGAGGTAGAGCTGACAAAGCATGATATGAGAATCATACAAAAAGTAGATGCAGGCATCAACGCTAGTCATGGCAAGGATATTCAACTCAGAGGACCCCACGCTGCAGAATGTGCAAATGTTATTCATATTTGGTGTGTTTCTACTTCTCAAAGATATATAATGTCGTGGTGCTCTTGACACAACGGTCCAGTGCTCCGCTCTCCCGCTCACGCACCGCCGTGCTGTACCCGGATGGAGGAGGGTGCAAGGAGGATCACCGGACGCGGGAAGGCCTTCACATCTAGGAAGAGAGGAGGTGTCTATGCAGTTCGCTACGATGGAAAAGCAATCCTCGAACAGTTGAACTGATCAATATGTACTGCTTGTCTTTGTAGTTTCTGCGTGCCAGTTTTGAACGACCTATTTCTGAAGAAGTTTCTGAACTTTCAACATGTCTGACAGACACCTAAGCGACTTGTTATGTTCACTCCTTCTGAATCTCCCGGAATGACCTTCTTGGACAGGGTGAGGAAAAGTGCATGGTGGTGGACATAAGCAGGACCGTGAACATGGAGGATCGTCAGATTTTCGAGCCACACCAAATTCAGTTTTGCACTGATGTGTATGCTTAACTAAACAATTTCCATTATTGTTAATTTAACTATGATGCAGAACAAGATGAAGGCTTGGACATGCCGGAGGAGTCCATAGCCAACATGAAGCACATCACGCTGCCAATCAACGAGGAGCATCGGTGACTAATTAACTATCAATCTTGTTACAAAAGTGTTTTGTAGACATAGTACTTCATGTGTTATGAAAGTGTCAAACACCATATGTCTTCATATGCAAAAATATAATGGAAGTTACAAAGATATTTGTAGTTATTTGCATTTGCTAATGTCAAATATAAATGCAGGGGTCTTCATGGTGACAACTATTATACCAAAATGTGTGAAGATATTTGCTTCCTGGATGGACAATATAACTCCATAGCCCATTATAACTTCATCAGCTTATAAGGTACAACTTAAGAAGTCGCCAATAACCACTACTACTTTTATTCACTTGCATCATTTGTTATCTCGTAGAATGATAGAAATATAGGGTTCCTTGTCAAAAAGAAGAATAGGAACAGAGGGTAGCTGAAGTAGAGGCATAAAACTGCCAATTATCATTGTTTTGTCTCAGTATGATTGCTTTTGAGATAATAAATGAAGCTAATAAGTCATGTCTCAAATTAATTTCCATAAGCATTCGGCGATCTGTTCGGTTGATCGATCGATTGATCAGTAGCTAGCGGTACCTATTTATTTTGGGTTGATGCATCAAGGCAGGCAATTTGTTCGGTCCGGTCTGGGAGGAGGCGATCGGCGGCGAGTCGACGAGATTCCCTGAGATCGTTGCGGCAGTTGTTGAAGTTTTCGCGACGCATGAGTTTTCCACCAAGAAAAGTAAAAGGAAGGAATCATGAGCGTCCATATGAGCCCAGGGTCGTTTCCAACACCAAGAACTAGGGGGCTAGGGAAATCAAATCAGGCAGAGACTTGGAGTCCAAGGGAGGAATTAATTCTCCGGCCGGCCGTCGGCCGATGGGCCATGTACTCCTAGAATCATTATTCATTCATTCATGCGGGTCGTCGATTAACCCTTCCTGTGTCCACTGGCATATGCCGTCCACATCGTTTGTTCACGCCAGCTTCAACACTGAGACTATTGCTCTAAGTTTGCTCATAAGAATCTAAGTCTTTTAGAGATTTTAATATGAACTACATACGGGTCAGCGTTGCAGATTCTTGCCTTGGTTTCGCGGCCAGTTTTCTGAAACTGCAGAGGATTTGCTCGCACCCAGCCGGCCAGCCGACGGGGGGCGCCGCTGGACGCTGGTCCCCGGCCGCTCTCAGACCGACCGACCGGAGCACGGCTCCGTTCTCATCACGCGGCGGCGCGGCGTCGCGTAGCTAGCGCCGCCCGGCCGGTATGAACGATCGTGGTCCATCGGAGAAGGCGATCGAGGAGGCGTCTGCTCTCCTGTATACAAACGCATACTGTTGCGCGGGAGGCGTTTGTAGTACAGCGAATGCAGGTCGCTTGTGCCGCCGCAGCTTTCGTGCGTGTAAACGCCGGGCGTGGGAACTCATGTGCCCTGTATGTCTCACTGTCTGTTCCTCGATTAGGGTATAATTGCACGAGTGCAACAGCGAGTAATTATGTCCGTAGCAGTTTGTGATCAGACATTCATGTCAACAGCAACAGATCCACCGACGCTTTTTCTCGGGAATTGCACGTACGTGTTGGCAACTAGCCCACCAACGCATTTCCACAAGTAGTACGTCGATCATCAGATAGATGACCACAGAGGAATTAAGTGGGGATTGCAGCGGTAATAACGTACGTAATAGGCAGGGTGTGAACTGTGAGCTGCGACAGCAACAAGCATGGTGTAACATGGACACGCATCAACACGCTTACACACGCGGCACTGTAAGATCTTCTCCAACTATTAGTACTCCGTATCAGATACTACTACGTAGTACAGTATTCAACATGTTGGACAGTAAGGGGGTGTTTGTTTCCATGAACTTTTTTTGTGTAGGGACTAGAAAAAGTCCTTCTTAAAGACTTTTTTATCAAATGGGAGGAATTTTTTAGAGACTAAACTAGGCATTTGGGACTAAATGAAGAAGACTCTCAAGGAGAGTCTTTTTAAGACTTTTTGAGACTTTTGCAACAACGCCCCTCTATGCACCCATTGGCCCGTCATCCCATGTTGTTTTTTGATTGTTATTTTTTTATATACTAGAGGCAACATAGTCATTTAATAACCTCTAGCAAGGGACTAGGGATTTTTTAGTCTCTGAAAACAAACAGGGAAGGTCTTTTTAAGGACTAGAGACTTTTTAATTGAGACTAGAAAAAGTCCTCAGACTAGAGAATCAAACACCACCTAACACACTAGTGTGGAGGCCACGCTGACACGCATGCATGCTGAATTTTTTATACCAGTGCAGTACTTGGGCGGCCGATTGATGGCAGGCGGAGGCAGGTGATTAATTAGCCTCCTGCTAATAAATTATTTGGAGACTAATCCACGAATGGGAATGGAACCATCGGTGCAGGCCGGGCTACAAATATAGCACCAATGGCAATGGAGGGCAAAGGAGACTTGGAGTCCAACAGTCCAAGGGAAGGGAGGACCTTACTCCGTCCGTATACGTCCACTCCCGCTTTTCCAAATAAGTCGCACCGTGGGTCCCGTGTGTAGGGTAGCGTCCACTGGCAGACTGATCGACGGTCGTCGGTCGCCAGTTTCAAGTTTCGACCCCGGACCAGACTGATGACTGATCGATGCCTGTATGTTCAACCACACAAACCTAAACAATCTCCCGGACACCTGATTAAGGCCCTGTTTGGTTCATAAGTTTTAGGATTTTTTTTAGTCCTAACTTATATAAGTCCTAAGTCCCTAAAAAGTCCCTATATGTTTGGTTCCTGTGACTTATAAGTCTCTATAAGACCATATTACAACTATAAATCCCTCCTTGACAGTCTTATTTCATAAGTCCCAAATGCCCACTTTAAGTCCCTATAAGTCCTTTCTGTTTGATTTAGATGAGACTTATAGGGACTTATTTAAGTCCCTAGACCAATAAGTCCCAGGAAACAAACACCCTCTAAAGCGCGCGCGCGTATGATTTAAGATTTTTAACATTTCAGGATTAAAGTAAGGCCGTGGTGAGGTGCACCTTGCGTGCATGTTGCCCTAACCCGTACAGCAGACATGTAGGCATAACATCCACACGTGTGTCGAACAGATTTCCTTCTGATAAGGCCAACTCCACCGCGCGACCCCAAACAGACGTCCGTTTTGTCCGGATTCTGTCCGTTTGGGTAGGTTGATGGGGTCGTGTCCGGGCGTGTCCTGGGACGCGGTGGCCGTGCGCCCAGCGCGCGGCCCCATCCCTTTGCCTCATCCTGTCCGTCAGGGTCAAAAATGCCCATATTTTCATCAAAACTAGTTTTACAACTCAAATATTTGTCTGAAAATTGTAATAGTTTTATAACCAAATCAAAATTGTCTTGCCTGAACATAAAATAGACCAATACATCTATTGGTTGCCAATGTGATCCCACACGTGCTCAACCAAGTCATTTTGAAGATTCAAATTAGTGAGCCAATCACGCATCTCACGGTGGAATTGGGCAAATTGTTCAAATGTGGCCGGGTCTTGGTGCAGGGGCTCAATATTTTCACCTTGATAATCAAATCCTTGGTCGAAGATACTCTCATCACGGTCGTCCTCGACGATCATGTTGTGCATGATCACACAAGCAGTCATCACCCCCCAAAGCTTCCTTTCATCCCATGACACTGCAGGGTTTTGAACGATACCCCACCGGGACTGAAGCACACCAAAACCACGTTCCACATCCTTTCTAACACTCTTTTGCATTTGGGAAAATCTATTTCTCTTCTCACCTTGGGATTTCGAGATTGTTTTCACAAAAGTTGACCACTTGGGATATATACCATCTGCTAGATAGTATCCCTTGCTGTACTGGTGGCCGTTGATCTCAAAGTTGACAGGTGGGGAGTGGCCTTCTACAAGCCTCGCGAAGACTGGAGAACGCTGCAGCACGTTGATATCATTGTGAGAACCTGCCATGCCGAAGAAAGAATGTCATATCCAAAGATCCTGCGATGCCACCGCTTCTAATATGACAGTGCACCCGTTGACATGCCCCTTGTACTGGCCCTGCCAAGCAAATGGACAGTTCTTCCACTCCCAGTGTTGCGGAACGTAGTAATTTCAAAAAAAATCCTACGCACACGCAAGATCATGGTGATGCATAGCAACGAGAGGGGAGAGTGTTGTCCACATACCCTCGTAGACCAAAAGCGGAAGCGTTAGCACAACGCAGTTGATGTAGTCGTATGTCTTCACGATCCGACCGATCAAGTACCGAACGTACGGCACCTCCGAGTTCAGCACACATTCAGCCCAATGACGTCACTCGAACTCCGATCCAGCCGAGTGTTGAGGGAGAGTTTCGTCAGCACGACGGCGTGGTGACGATGATGATGTTCTACCGACGAAGGGCTTCGCCTAAGCACCGCTACAGTATTTATCGAGGTGGACTATGGTGGAGGGGGGCACCGCACACGGCTAAAAGATCAAACGATCAATTGTTGTGTCTCCAGGGTGCCCCTAGCCCCCGTATATAAAGGAGCAAGGGGGGAGGTGCGGCCGGCCAGGAGGGGGCGCGCCAGGAGGAGTCCTACTCCTACCGGGAGTAGGACTCCCTCCCTTTTCCTTGTTGGATTAGGAGAAGAGGGGGAAAGAGGTGGAGGAGAAGAAGGAAAGGGGGGGGCGCCCCCCCTCTCCTTGTCCTATTCGGACTAGGGGGAGGGGCGCGCGGCCCTTGCCCTGGCCGCCTCTCCACTTCTCCACTAAGGCCCACTATGGCCCATTATCCCCTCGGGGGGTTCCGGTAACCCCTCGGTACTTCGGTAAAATCCCGATTTCACCTGGAACACTTCGGATATCCAAACATAGGCTTCCAATATATCAATCTTCATGTCTCGATCATTTCGAGACTCCTCGTCATGTCCGTGATCACCCACGGGACTCCGAACAACCTTCAGTACATCAAAACATATAAACTCATAATATAACTGTCATCAAAACGTTAAGTGTGCGGACCCTACGGGTTCGAGAACTATGTAGACATGACCAAGACACGTCTCCGATCAATAACCAATAGCGAAAACTGGATGCTCATATTGGCTCCCACATATTCTACGAAGATCTTTATCGGTCAAACCGCATAACAACATACGTTGTTCCCTTTGTCATCGGTATGTTACTTGCCCGAGATTCGATCGTCGGTATCTCAATACCTAGTTCAATCTCGTTACCAGCAAGTCTCTTTACTCGTTCCGTAATACATCATCCTACAACTAACTCATTAGTTGCAATGCTTGCAAGGCTTAAGTGATGTGCATTACCGAGTGGGCCCACAGATACCTCTCCGACAATCGGAGTGACAAATCCTAATGTCGAAATACGCCAACCCAACAAGTACCTTCGGAGACACCTGTAGATCACCTTTATAATCACCCAGTTACGTTGTGATGTTTGGTAGCACACAAAGTGCTCCTCTGGTAAACGGGAGTTGCATAATCTCATAGTCATAGGAACATGTATAAGTCATGAAGAAAGCAATAGCAACAAACTAAACGATCAAGTGCTAAGCTAACGGAATGGGTCAAGTCAATCACATCATTATCCTAATGATGTGATCCCGTTAATGAAATGACAACTCATGTCTGTGGTTAGGAAACATAACCATCTTTGATCAACGAGCTAGTCAAGTAGAGGCATACTAGTGACACTCTGTTTGTTTATGTATTCATACATGTATTATGTTTCCGGTTAATACAATTCTAGCATGAATAATAAATGTTTATCATGATATAAGGAAATAAATAATAAATTTATTATTGCCTCTAGGGCATATTTCCTTCACCCAGTGCATACAATCTATGCTGCCAAGCATGCCTGGAAAGCCTCTAGCTGCATTGGTCGCCAACAATCTCTCTATATCAGCGGCAGTTGGCTTCCTCAAGTACTCTGGGCCAAACACCTCGATCACAGCCTGACAAAACTTGTACATTGACATCAAACATGTTGTCTCACTCATACGCACATACTCATCCATCAGATCGTCTGGAATTCCATATGCAAGCATGCGGATGGCCGCGGTGCATTTCTGGTAAGAGGAGAATCCAAGCTTGCCAAGGGCATCCGTCTTGCACTCGAAGTATGGGTCATGAGCAACCACTCCCTCTCGGATACGATTGAACACATGCCTTGCCATTCGAAAACGGCGACGGAATTTATCCAGCTTGAAGAGCAGGGTGTTGGCAAAGTAATCGGCATAGAGCAGGGCGTGGCCTCTCTCCCTGTTGCGGTTCAGGTTGGGAGCACGACCAGGGACTGACCCCCTGTACCGAGAAAGCTGTCGTTGAATGTGGTTGTGAACGACCAGTGCAGCCACCACAAGATCTTCATCATCCGAAAATGAATCATCCGATGAACAAAGGAAGTGATGGAAGAAAAACTCATCTCCACTATCCATACCTTTGTGGGTAAAATGCCAAACACCTTGCGGTCGTGGTGGCGAAGAGGCCGCGATGATCACCTCGACGCAGCAGGGGTGGTTGCCGGACGGCTACTGGCTGCTCTGGAGCTCTCGTCGGAAGCTGCCGAGGCCGCCGTGGTACGTCGCCGGCGGTCGTCTCCCCTCTGCGACCGGCGAAGACGGTGACGACCAAACCTCCGATCGACGGCCAAAACTACGGCCAAAGCGCGGGCGTGGTGGCGGCCATGTCGAGACGTGGTTTGGTAGGGACGGCCAGGGGCTGCGCGGTGAGGAGGCGGCCGGAGAATAGCGGCGGCGTCGGCGGCGGGGCGGGGCGGGAGAGAGAGGGGGAAAGCGTTGGGAGCGCAGGGACTGCTAGTGTCCCCGACAAGCGGGCCCTGGGGGGGACAAGGGCGTGCGTCCAGGCCGTCCGTGCGCGTCCATTCCACCCCAAACCGAGCGCAAGTTTGTGTCGGAGATGGGTCGAAAACGGACGGAATCCAGACATTTGTCCGTTTGAGGCCGCGCGCTGGGATGCGCTATTCGTCCGTTTTACCCCAAACGGATGCGCACGGACAGGATGGGGTCGCGCGGTGGAGTTGGCCTAACTCTTAGTCTCAACATCTATTTAGTATAGTACCTAGTGTTTTAGATATTGTCATATATTGCCCTAATCACTGTACCATAATGGTTCTCGCATTTGAATAAAGTTACAAGACTCTCCTTTAGAAAAAAAGAATACACCTCCCTTTCCCAAACCTTATCTTCTATGCCTCACACCTTGTCAGCGACCGGCCCAAGTAGGCCGGCCTGAGGCCCTTGGTTAGTTCCGCCCTGGGCAGTCAAGCCGATCCCATGGGCCTTGAAGAAGGAGGACTCTGGAAGCTTTGCCTTTCAAGACAAGGAAGTCAGATCCGTGAAGCACCCCTCTTCATCAATGTAGCCGATTAGGTCTCTTGTAATCCTAGGGCCCTGACATCTTATATATGGCGGGGCTGGCCTAGTCAATAGAACACACCATTAGATAATAAAATCCCTCGATTCTATACCTTATATTTTGCACACCCCTATAGTAATAAACAAAGAGCAGGAGTAGGGATGTACCTTCGCCAAGAGGGGCGGACCTAGGGGAAAGTATCAGGTACTCCCATCCCTTGGGGTACTTCGGGTGCTCCAGGTTCAAAAATCCATCCATAAATGTTTCAAAAAATTCCAAAAAAAATTATGAATGTTCACAATGAATGTAACTACAACACCTAAAAATTTCAAGTCCAAACTCAAAATGCACATTAAGAAAAAAATCGTGAAATCTGGCATTAATAGTGTAAAAAAGACAAAATCAACATTGACATTATTCACATCCGGATTTCACTTTTTTGCTTCTCAATGTACATTTTGAATTTGGACCTGAAATTTCTAGGGGTTGTAGTCACATTCCTTGTGAACTTTCACATTTTTTTTAGAAATTTTTGAAAACATTTAAGATTTGCTTTTGAACTTGGAGCACCGAGAGTACCCAAGGATGGGAATACCAGATATTTTCTTGCGAACCTAGGTAAAGACTCACCTTTTGTTACCACCATCCTACTCACCTCTTTGGGATACCCCTACCTAGGGATTTATCAGAACCGTCTCCGACAATCTGCATCATCTTCCCCGTGAGCTCCATTCCTCCTCAATGTGTTTTTTCTCTCCATTCTCCTCTCTTCAATTCACCTTCTCTCACCCACGCGCAAGGTCTCGCGAGGAAGCCCTCCAAACCACCTGCATGCAAAAGATCGTGTATAGCGTTTCGTCGAGGAAATATTGTTGCAAAGGAGTGGTTAGCAGGATGCTGCAAACCGGACGGGGCTGGGGATGCTATGCAATGGTGGATCATTGCTTCGAGATCAGTTGTGGCCTGCTGCAAGGGGAGGACGCATTCCGTGCTTCAAATGGGCGAAGAGGGCTTCGTTGTGGCGCCACCGAACACTAGTGCAGAACCGGGCAATAGCACTGGTTCGTAAGGCCCTTTAGTGCCGGTTCCGTAACCGGCACTAAATTGTGGGCACTAAAGCC
Organism: Triticum urartu; assembly: GCF_003073215.2. Classification (NCBI taxonomy): domain Eukaryota; kingdom Viridiplantae; phylum Streptophyta; class Magnoliopsida; order Poales; family Poaceae; genus Triticum; species Triticum urartu. The sequence goes on along the minus strand of NC_053022.1, from coordinate 563,501,878 downwards.
CCCCCCCCCCTTTAGTACCGGTTCAGCACGAACCGGTGCTAAAGGGCAACCACGTGGCACGAGCCAGCTCCGTGGGCGCGTAGGACATTAGTACCGGTTGGTAACACCAACCGGTACTAAATGTTTGGGTGTGTTTTGGTTTTATTTTTTATTTTTACTTTAATTTTGTGTTTTCAATTTAATTTAGTGATTATTTTACATTATAATGAGTTGTTAAATCATTAGGTGAATGTACCGCAGATTAGTTTGACTGGATGCGTGGATCCTAGCTAAGTCATCAAGTATATGTCATATCCATATTATATATACTTGATCGCCTACTTAAGTGATCAAGGTAATATGGATATGGCATATACTTGATCACTTAGCTAGAATCCATCCAGTTGAAACTAATATGTAGTTTCTTTCATAAATGATATAATAACTCATCATCATCATCATATTAATATAAAAACTCTTGCATCATATATATCATCACCAACGGTTTTCATAGCAAAGATATCATCGAGTTCAACATGGTACTCCCTCCTTTCCGGTTTATAAGGCTTATCTCAAAATTTCAGTTTTTCCATTTTATAAGGCTCAATTTGGTTGTTCCCCATCACATGTTCAGACTTCAAGGTGCATTAAATCATTGCATGCAAGTATTAAGAGAAAACTGACCAGTGCATGCACTTTATGCATGCACTTTATGCATGCATGCATTGCAATTAATGCATTCGTAAATATAATTTTTTGAGGAAAACAAGAGCATTAATTGGGTGCTTTTGCAAACAACAAAAAATATTCCACCACTTATCATCTACCTTGGTTGGTGAGATTTTTGAATTGAGCCTTATATACCGGAAAGGAGGGAGTAATGATATTATTAGTGTTCATAACACCACAAAAGCAAATCACTCTTTGAGATTAAGTTCAGGACGAAGAACACGGACATGAGAGGACAAGTACTAAGAGCATGAACTAGCTAATTAATCACTCCTGCTGCTCTCTCTCAGGTAAAATAACATAAAACATGTATAGCTTTGCTGATTCATCATATTGGAGCATGTAGATGAACCTGTCTCCTAATCATGGGTTGCGCTTCTGATTGCTGCCCCCTAGTACTTCTCTGTGATCGTTCACAATTTTGTTCCAGTCTTTTACTATTAAGCATTCCTCGCTATTAGAAATCCTGAATGCACTAAAGTGCATTGTAGGATATCTTGGCCGTAAGCTAACAATATTCATTGTATCTTTAGTCTCGATTCAATCAGGCACAACATTCATCGGGAGTCCCTGTTGAAGAACATTGTATAGTAACATACTTAGCAATAAAGTTTAGCTTAAAAAAATAATGTATGCAAAAGATGCAATGAGGAGAAATAGTAGAAATCTTACCATCTTTCCTAAATATATGTGATCGTAGTTCAGTACGAACACTATTGGTCGCACGTTTTGAGTACTAACATTTCTAAGTGCAGGAAAGAAATTTGTCTTGACAGCATCAAGATCCTCAAACCATGAAACATAATGACTTGCCTCCTCGCAGTTTAGTTCAGCCCCGGGACAGTGGACGGTCCTGTCTACCAAGCGCAGGACATGTTTGCTTGATTGGAAATAAGCTGTCAATATAAATTGAGATCTATTAATTATTCAACTGGTTCAAATAATCTCATATCAAAGACATAAATATGGTTGAGAAACTCACATAATGGTAGAACTGAAGGCGTCTGTACATCGACCCAGATGTTTCTATTACCTTCAATATCATCTTCTGGACGAATATCAAAGGTGATAACCATATCAGGCTCAAATGCATAAGCCTTGCATAGTGCTTGCCAAGTTTTGCATTTCAAAATAGGTGTATGTGTCTGCATTGTATAATTTGACATTGAAGGTATAACCATGCTCGGTCTTCAAGTAAACTCTTTTTACCTCCATAGTTTCATCAGGACTGAAACCTATCTTATCCAAGACAAAAATTCTTGCATGGCAGGGGATACGCTAGTAGAATAGTGAAAAATTAAAATTAAAAATTGAAGCAAATGAAGCATAAGTCATGCTTAATTACGAAAAAAACTTATCGTTGTGACTTACTGTATCCACTTGGAAGTTCTCATCCAGCTTGATGTTGAAGCGTCTATCATCAACTAGAAAATTTCTGCCGCACAGGCAGCGCTGGTCTTCGCAGTATTCGCACATAATCAAATCGTGTTCGTCGTCAGACGACATTCCTATGTTCATAGGTGAAACATTAAACACTTATTAGTTCTATTAATTCAACTAATTCTGTTAATTCAACTAGTTCAACTAATTAATTGAACTAATTCAACTAAGCACTTACGAAAAATATACCTAATTAATTGAACTAATTCAACTAATTCAACTAAACTAGTTCTATTAATTTTCTTACTAAAAATAAGGTAGCTATTTGTATATAATAAAATGTTAATTAGATAATGAAATCTCATATAACTAAATTAAATATATATTTAACATATAATTTATATCTAATTCATCTAACATTTGACATTAATATCTAACATATGTTCATATATAGGTGAAATATTAAACACTTACTAGTTCTATTAATTCAACTAAATAAACTAGTTCTATTAATTCAACTAAGCATTTACTAAAAATAAAGTAGTTCTATTAATTTCTTACTAAAATAAAGTAGGTAGTTCTATATAGTAATATTTTGATTAGATCATTAAATCTCATATACCTAAATTTTCTTACTAAAAATAAACTTGTTCTATTAATTTTCATACTAAAAATAAACTAGTTATATTAATTCAACTAGTTCAAATCTCATATATATACCTAATTAATATCTAGCTATACTAATTCAACTTGTTCTAATTCATGTAAAATTGACATTAATATTTAACATCTTTTCCATATAATTCATCTAACATTAACATTCTAACATTATTATCTACGTAATTTATCTAACATTAATCTAAACAACAGAAAATAGAAAATAAGTAAAACAACGTGTGTGTGTGTGTGTCTCTGTGTGTGTGTATGTGTGTGTGTACGAGCGGGGGGCGGCGGCGTACGGGCGGCGGCGGGCGATGCGACGGGGACGGGCGGCGGGCGAGGCGGCATCGACGGGCGGCGGAGGCGACGGCGGTGACGGCGACAACGGGTGGCGGGGGCGACGGCGATGACGGCGACGATGGACGGCGGGGGCGGCGAGGGCGGCGCGCGATGGGCGACGGGCGCGGCGAAGAAGTTGGATCGAGAAGAAGTGGTGGTCGATGAAACTGATTTTTTCGTAAGTGCCATATATATAGGAGGGGTCTTTAGTACCGGTTGGAGCAACAGCCGGTACTAAATGCTAATTTTCGCCAGGCCAAGGGCGAGAAACGGCCCCTGTAGTACCGGTTCGTGCCACGAACCGGTACTAAAGGCCCAATCATTAGTACCGGTTGGAGCCACCAACCGGTACTAATGGTTGTGCGCTGCCACCGGCGGTGCACTATGTTTAGTCCCACCTCGCCGAGCGAAGGGCAGCCGCACTGATTTAAAAAATCAGTCGCGGCTGCTCCTTCGAGCTTCTCTATATATCTGTCTTCTGGGCCTAAGGGCATCTCCAGCCGTTGGCCCCCAGGAGGGGCAAAAAATCGCCCCCTGGAGGCGCATCGGCGCTAAACCGCGCACTGGGGGCGTGATGCCCCCCAGTCGCGGCCCCCCACGGGATTTTAAAAAAGTCAAATACGGCGCAAACACGACTCAAATTTAACGCAAACATCGGTGAGTTCGTTCAAATTTAAACATACTTTACAAAAAAAAGGAAAAACTACCGCGGGCGAGGGAGGGCGAGGTACGCGCGTCATCCGGTCTACACTGCGCCGCCCGTGAGGCATCAATGGCGCAGGCTGACCGGCGCGGCAGCGCGGCAGCTTTGGCATTGATTCACCGCGGGAAACGAGGCGATGAGGACGACGAAGGGCCGAAAAGAGGGTAGAGTTGCTGACGCGGCGGGCCCGCGGCTTTTTCGCGCCAAAACAGTTCGCCCCGGCGCCCCCAGGCGCCCCCAGCGCGCCGGGTTTGGCCTGGGTCCGCCGGCGCTATTTTCGGCTTAAGCCGGCGAAAATCGGGCTCCTGGGGGCGCGACTGGGCCGATTTTTCGGCGCCGGCGCAAAAAAAACGCCTGGGGAGGCCTTCCTGGGGGCGCGGCTGGAGATGCCCTAACTAGGGCGCGCTGCCCTGTGAGTCTGTTGGCCCTTGTGGGCCTGCATTTGCACACCGTAGGTCTGGCAGGCTCACTGGGCAGGGCCCCAACAAATTTTTTATATAGTTTTTCTGCATTATTTATTTTCATCTATTTATTTTTGAGTAATTTTTTATATAGTTTTTTTTTCTTTTCTGCATTATTTATTTTCTTCTATTTATTTTTGAGTAATTTTTTATATAGTTTTATTCTTTTCTGCTTTATTTATTTTCTTCTATTTATTTCTGAGTAGTTTTCTTGTGACCCTCTCTACTCTGATACTCCGAAATGATAATACCATTGCAAGTTTCAACATTTTCAGAGTTCATTTTATAGTGATTTTCAATTTCACGGTCATTTAGCTCTCTAAACAATTAGGTAAATGACCGAAAAACAACAAATGATGTCAGAACATGTTAGAAATTGATAACGTCGCTTTGAATGCTGCATACTGAACACAAAAGAAGTCCGGAGTTCAAATAAGTTTAAAAAACATTGAAGTGCCCGTGTAACAGATGAGTTCTCGTCCGACACCCTGATGCGCCGAAAGAGTTTGTCCAGTTTGTACACGAAGTGCGTCCAGTTTTCGCCATGACCCTCTCTACTCTTTCGCACATGCTATGCGGGTGAAATGATGATACCATGCCAAGTTTCAACATTTTCAGACTTCATTTTGTAGTGATTTTCAATTTCATGGTCATTTAGCTCTCTAAACAATTAGGTAAATGACCGAAAAACAACAAATGATGTCAGAACATGTTGGAAATTGATGACGTCGCTTTGCATGCTGCATACTGAACACAAAAGAAGTCCAGAGTTCAAATAAGTTTAAAAAACATTGAAGTGCCCGTGTAACAGATGAGTTCTCGTCCGAAACCCTGATACTCTGAAAGAGTTTGTCCAATTTGTACACGAAGTGCGTCCAGTTTTTGCCGTGACCCTCTCTACTCTTTCGCACATGCTATGCGGGTGAAATGATGATACCATGCCAAGTTTCAACATTTTCATAGTTCAATTTGTAGTGATTTTCAATTTCACGGTCATTTAGCTCTCTAAACAATTAGGTAAATGACTGAAAAACAACAAATGATGTCAGAACATGTTGGAAATTGATGACGTCGCTTTGAATGCTGCATACTGAACACAAAAGAAGTCTGGAGTTCAAATAATTTTAAAAAACATTGAAGTGCCCGTGTAACAGATGAGTTCTCGTCCGAAACCCTGATACTCCGAAAGAGTTTGTCCAGTTTGTACACGAAGTGCGTTCAGTTTTTGCTGTGACCCTCTCTACTCTTTCGCACATGCTATGCGGGTGAAATGATGATACCATGCCAATTTTCAACATTTTCAGAATTCATTTTGTAGTGATTTTCAACTTCACGGTCATTTAGCTCTCTAAACAATTAGGTAAATGACCGAAAAACAACAAATGATGTCAGAACATGTTGAAAATTGATGACGTCGCTTTGAATGCTGCATACTGAACACAAAAGAAGTCCGGAGTTCAAACAAGTTATTAAAAATAAAAAACATGTGCAATGCTGGTTAATTTGCTTCAAGCCTTTCGAAATAGTGTAGACTGCACTGCACATAACTCAGTGCAATCTATGCTATTCCGAAAGGCTTGAAGCTAATCAACGTGCAGGTGAGCATTGCGCCTCTTCGTCATTGTCTCTGCACTCACGGCTTATAAACCGTTCATACTGCCTCTCTCTTGGCGAGGTGGGACTAAAAATCAGCTTAATAAGAAACTCTAGTTCATGCCATGAACCGGTACTAAAGGTCTTCGTGGGGGCCCCAGCCTGACCACAGCCACACTGGCCTCATTAGTACCGGTTCGTGGCATGAACCGATACTAAAGGTTGCCCGCGAACCGGTACTAATGATGCCCGCCCGCCTAGCCATTGGAACCGGCACTAATTGTCAAATTAGTGCCGGTTCAAATTCAAACCGGCACTAATGTGCTTCACATTTGACCCATTTTCTACTAGTGAAAGCCGCAAGGTCGCTCCGGTGATGCAGACCGGGTCGTCGGCATGATGTGTGTTTGGGAGGAGCTGACCATTGGCGCCGCATGGCCAGGGTGGCGGTCACCGACGTCCGGTACAATTGATGGTGTGAAGGAGTGGCGAGTTGTATTGCGATACTGACGGCTGTTGTAAGCGGTGATGCGACGGGGCAGCCCCACCTGCTCATTCCCTGCGGCAAACCTTTGATGTTCTGCTACTCCTTGTACCAAAAAAAAGACCAGTGATGCGGACACTCGTTCACTGCATGGCATGCTAGGCGACGGATCACGCATGTCTCGTCTTTCTTGAATCAAGTTCAAGTTCGGGACAATTACTTAATTAACATTACACGCCTTGCTGAAAGATTTACTCTCTCCGTCCCATAATATAACATCATTATTTACACTAGTATAGTATAAAAAATATTCTTATATGGTGGGACGAACGGATACATTTTTGTATGACAAATGCGCCTTCTATCTCTGGGTGTACGTGTCTAACACTTGAGCTCGTTGTGACAAATGCGCCTTCTATCTCTGGGTGTACGTATCAAAAAGGAAAGTGTTATATACTTTACCGAGAGCCGGTTGTCGGCTCTCGGTAAATGTCGTAACCTAGCTAAAGGTTCCTTCTCCATGTGTAGCCGGTATTTTTTTTTGGTTATTCTACATTTTGTTATTTTTGTCCTTTTTGTTTTTTACATGCTTGGCTAATCACCCACTTTACCGAGATCGGGTGTTCCGGCCGAGCGGCCATGGTGGCCCCGGACGGTCTACGATATTGACCGGCACCGAGAGGGAGTAGGGCACGGTGAATACCTGCTTCTCCATGTTGCTACAGGTCATTGCGAGGCGTTAGACCAGTTGAGGCCATTCCCTCACAAGATCACCCACCGCCGGCTAGATCTGGGGACAACCGCATCCAGTCATCAACGTTCCCGCCTGTGTTTCATGTACGTGAGGCATCTGCCACGTCAATGTTGTGCACTGGGTATTCAGACACCACAACACCCTTTCGTACGTATGCCTAGGCCACACGCATGTTGGTGCGACGGCTTTCCGACCGAGCACCCATCTGGTGGCCCCGACGGTCGACGGTGTTGACCCGCACCGAGTGGAGTAGTGGTTGGTGAAACTTTAGTGATTACCAGTTCTGAAATATGATACACAAAATGATAGTGCCAAAGAGACACACATTTAAAAAGAAAGTGATATCGTCTCTCGGTATAGTTCTCAAGAAAAAAATACCAGACACAAAAATAGAAGCCAAAAATCACACCCAAATAAAAAGGAAAATAGAAGTCATCAAAAGTCTTTACCGAGCGTCTATATTCGGCTCTCGGTAAAGTCTAAAGAAACTGACGGCGCCGCCAGGTGCGAACGAGCATGCCACGTTGCTATTCTTTGCCGTGTGTAGCTCTCGACGTACGTAGTGTTTGCCGGGTGTAGCCTCTTCGCCGGGAGCCTCTCACGGCCACATGGGCTAGTTGCCGTGAACCCAGTGTTGCCGAGTGCAGCTCTCGGCATATGTAAGGTTGCCGAGTGCCCGAGATTTGGCTCTCGGCAAAGAGCCTTGCACCCGGCGTACAAGCAAATTCCAGTAGTGCGAGGAGCATCGGTGTCTTGTTAACTATCAATCTTGTTACAAAAGTGTTTTGTAGTCATAGTACTTCATGTGTTATGAAAGTGTCAAACACCAGATATCTTCATATGCAAAAATATAATGGAAGTTATAAAGATATTTGTAGTTATTTGCATTTGCTAATGTCAAATATAAATGCAGGGGTCTTCATGGTGACAACTATTATAACAGAATGTGTGAAGATATTTGCTTCCTGGATGGTCAATATATAACTCCATAGCCCATTATAACTTCATCAACTTATAAGGTACAACTTAAGATGTCACCAATGACCACTACTATTTTTATTCACTTGCATCATTTGTTATCTCATAGCTAGAATGATAGAAATATAGGGTTCCTCGTCAAAAAGAAGGATAGGAACCGAGGGTAGCTGAAGTAGAGGCATAAAACTGCCAATTATCATTGTTTTATTGACGATTGCTTTTGAGATAATAAATGAAGGTAAGAAGTCATGGAATTAATTAATTTACATAAATGAAGGATAGGAACCGGGTTTGTTGAAGTTTTGGCGACGCATGAGTTTTCCACCAAGAAAAGTAAAGGAATCATGAGCGTCCATATGAGCCTAGGGTCGTTCCCAACACCGAGAACTAGGGAGCTAGGGAAATTAAATTAAGCAGAGGCTTGGAGTCCAAGGGTGGAATTAATTCTCCGGCCGGCCGTCGGCTGATGGGCCATGTACTAGAATCATTATTCATTCATTCATGCGGGTCGTTGATTAACCCTTCCCGCGTCCACTGGCATATGCCGTCCACATCGTTTGCTCACGCCAGCTTCAACACTGAGACTACTGCTCCACGTTTGATCATGAGAACGTAAGTCTTTTCAGAGATTTCAATATTAACTACATACGGTCAGCGTTAGAGATCCTTGCCTTGGTTTCGCGGCCAGTTTTCTAAAACTGCACACGATCTGCTCGCACCCAGCCGGCCAGCCGACGGGGCGCGCCGCTGGACGCTGGTCCCCGGTCGCTCTCAGACCGACCGACCGGAGCACGGCTTCGTTCCCATCACGCGGCGGCGCGGCGTCGCCTAGCTAGCGCCGCCCGGCCGGTACGAACCAACCGGGTCCAGCGGAGAAGGCGATCGACGAGGCGCCTGCTCTCCTGTGTACAACTCGTAGCATTACGCGTGAGACGTTGGTAAAGCGCATGCAGATGCTGGTCGCTTGTGCCGCCGCCGCTTTCGTACGGTGCAGTGTAAACGCCGTGCGTGGGAACGCATGTGCCCTGTCGGTCCTCACTCGCAGTATATTGCACGAGTGCAACGGCGAGTAATTGTATATGTCGCTGTTGTGATCCTGAAACATTCATGTCAACAGCAACAGATCCGCCGACGTTGATATGCTAGCTAGCTACGCGCCCAACGCGTTCGATCGATCTCCAGCCAGCCAGCCAGCTAGCTTTTTCCCGGGAATTGCATGTACTCTACGGGCTCATTTGGTTCTTGGGGATGGTAACTGGTAAGGGCATCTCCAGCCGCGCTCCCAACAGATTTTTTTCAGGCGTTTTTGTCGCGCCAGCGTAAAAAAACGGCCCAGTCGCGTCCTCTGAAGCCCGTTTTTCGCCGGCTCGGGCAAAAACTGGTGCCGGCGGACCCAGGCCGAACCCGGCGCCCTGGGGGCGCTTGGAGAGCCGGCGCAAGCGAAAAAGGCGCGTAGGCCCGCCCTGGCGGCGACCCGAGGGCCTTTTCCCGCCGTTTCTTGACGCTTTTCCCTCGCATCTCTCCCGCTCGCTCGCCTTCCTCCCGCCATTCTCTCCCTTTCTCCCGCCAAACCCCCTTCAACTCGCCTTCCAGTCACCGCCATGCCGCCGAAGAAGTACGCCATGCCGCGCGCGGCGGCAACCACGACTGGCACCGTGGCCCAGCCGAAGTAGAGGAAGCCGAGGGCGCCGCCATTGAAGCCACCGGGCATGTCGAGCGCCGATTGGAGGGTGGAAATTCAGCGACGTGACGCAGTCACCACCGACCGGCGGAACAGGGCCATTGCCAAGAAGGCCCGCGACAACGCGGGGATGATGAATCCACGCGCCCTGGGGACAGCAAGGCGTCGGCTCTACATGGGGATCGTCGTCGCCCGGCTACGCCGACGGCGACGCGCACGGGGGGTTCAACCCAAACGTGACCTTCCCCCAAGGCCACCCCGCGACGCGCACACCCTCGCCCGCCTTCGTCGGCGTGCAGTACCCTCCATACAACTACTCGCCGCCCGCCGCCTACGCGTCCACACCGACGCCCCATCTCCGACGTGGTCCGCTGCCCTTCTCGCACCTCGGCGACGCCGACGACACAGGAGCCGACATGGACGACATCATCGCGACAGGATCGACCGCGGCCGCCGCGTCTCCCTGGTTCGCCACCCAGGACGAGGTAGTGGATCTCAACGGCGACATGGAGGCCGAGCTCGGCTACGTCTACGGCGAGGACGCGCACGAAGCGTAGGAACCCGAGGAGGAGGAGGAGGACGAGGAGGAGGAGCCGGCTCCTGTTCTGATAAGGGGCGCCAGAAGAAGAAGAAGCGGGCGGCTAGGTCAGGCGAACCGCGCATCAAGTGGACGTCCAAGGAGGAGGAATGCCTCGCCGAAGCATGGAAAGTCGTCTGCCTTGACCCGACCACCGGCATGAACCAGAGCTTGGAGACGTACTGGGACCGCATCAAGGCCGAGTTCGATGAGCGGAAGCTCGTCGACCCGTACTTCAAAGGCGTCTACATGCAGCGCGGCTCCAAGGCGATGGCGAACCATTGGTGCGTATCCAATTGGCGTGCAACAAATGGCATGGAATCGTCGAGGAGGTCGCGGCTCGCTCGGAGAGCGGCGCCAGCGTTGAGGATCAGGTACGCACGCCGTTTGCCCGCATATCTTCGTCAGCTACGCCCGCCGCCCGCCAACTGTTTGTTCCTCCGCGCAGCTGCTGCGTATGTTCGCCATGTATCGGGGCGACAACCAAGACGCCGACTTCAAGCACCTCCACGTCTACAAGCGCATTGACAAGTGCGAGAGATGGGCGGAAGTCCGACGTGCCCTCGACAAGGCCAAGGAGACATACAAGCCGGACGCGACGACTCCGGGCGCGAGTGAGGGGCGGCCGGACGGTCACAAATTGGCAAAGAAGGGGAAAAATGCCGACGCGGCAACCGCGCGAGTGTAGGAGTCCATCGAGCATTGCCTCGCCGACGCCCAGGCCCGGGCCGTCCTACGTGAAGAGAAGACCGAGGCGCGGTGGTCGTCGCTGATGAAGAACAACGCCATCAAGCTCGACCTGCTCCGGACGAACGTCGCCGCGAAGAAGAGGAACACCGACATGGCTTTTCTGATGGGCGGGACGGACATGCTCCAGAGCGACGACGAGAATCTCAGGGCGTGGTACATGGCGGAGCGCGGCCTCATCATGAATCAGATGCGGACGGCAACGCCGACGACGCAAGCTCCCGCGCCCACGACCACACGGACGCCAAGCCCGAACAACGCCTCTACGTCGCCACCCAGCAGTGCCGAAGCCGCGCCGACACAGCCCAGCACCGAAGCAGCTCCGACACCGCCGAGCCCGAGCACTCCGACTCCGCCAATGCCTGGAGCCGACCCCGCCGAGTGAATCATGCACACGAACTTGCGGCGTGCGACGCTCTGTTTTTTGTAACGCCAGACTACGTCCGATCGCCGGAGTTATGGCGTCTTTTGAGGGCGGGAACGACCAAGTTTTAAATTTCCCGCATTCTGGGACCGGCGCTTGGGGGCGTGACTGGGAGCTAGGTCGCCCCTAGGGGCCGAACTAGCGCCGGCAACCTAAATAGAGCGAGGGTTCTCTTTCCCGACCTACCGAGTCATGGAACTATATCCCGGAGAAAGGCTGTGGAAAGGGTCGGGGTTCCTCACCCAGATGGGTGCCCAAATGTCATGGTTGACTTTCCGGGGCTCATCTGGTCCATGGTTTCTCGGGCCATGGAATAAGCGGGGATCCCGGAGGGATTCCATGCAACCAAATGAGCCCGCGTGTTGGTAATTTAGCCCACCAAGCAAGACATTTCCACAGGTAGTACGTCGATCATCAAATGATCATATAGTAGTACTCCCTCCGTTCGGAATTACTTGTCTCAGAAATAGATATATCTAGAACTAAAATACATCTAGATACATCCATTTCTGCGACAAGTAATTTCGAACGGAGAGAGTAAAAACTAACAGTGAATTGTAGTAGTGGCAATAACTAATAGTGTGTGAACTGTGAGCTGCGACAGCAACAAGCGCGCATGGCGTAAACTGCTGCCCCTGGCTGCATCATCGAGACATCGACACGCACTTACACACGCGCGCGGCACTACAAGATCTTGTCCAACTACTATATCAGATACTAGTACGTACAGTATTGATAAGATTTCAACATGTTGGACAGTGACACAGTGGAGGCCACGCTCAAATGCATGCATGTTGAATTTTTCGTAGTACCAGTGTACTTGGGCGGCCGGTTGATGGCAGGCAGGGGATTAATTAGCCTCCTCCTAATAAATTATACTTGCTCCGTCCGAAAATACTTGTCTTAGAAATGATTATATCTAAAATTATTTTAGTTATAGATACATTCATTTTATTCATTTTTAAGAATAAATATTTCAGGACGGAAGGAGTATGTGAAGACTAATCCACGAATTGAAATGGAATCATCAGTGCAGGCCGGGCTACAAATATAATTACTCCTATAATGGTCGCTGGTTTCCAGTTCCAGCAATGGCAATGGCAATGGCAATGAGGGCGCCTCCGTGACAATGAGGGCCGAAATCACTATTTTGACCTTTTCAGCAATCTTTGTCACAAAATGAACTCGATATGAAAGTATTTCACGATCTGACCTTTTTAGCAACGCCACAACCTATAACGTTTTTTCTCCATATAGAAACGCCGAGGTAGTTCGCGCTTCAGCTCCACATTCAAACGTCAATCTAGCTAGCATTTTAGCTCCATATGGAAACGCCAAACATGTCGGCGTTGCTGGCCGGGCCCAAACACCAATGCTCATGGCGTTTCTAGCTGAAACTCCCGCTAGCCCTCCCCGAGCATGCCGCGCGCCGCGTCTTCCTCCAGCTCGTCTCCGCGATCATCTACCGCCACGTGCGCGACGTCAAGCAGGGGATCGTCCTCCTTGACACCAACGACAACCTCAAGGTCTGCGACTTCGGCCTCGCCGCGCTACCGAAGTCCCACCGCTACGACGGCCGCCTGCACACCACCTGTGGGACGCCCGCCTTCGCCACCCCCGAGGTGCTCCGCCGCAAGGGCTACGATGGCGTCAAGGCCGACGCCTGCTCCTGCGGCGTCATCCTCTACGTCCTACTCGTCGGCCGCCTGCCGTTCGACGACTCCAACATCGTCGAGATGTGCAGGAAGGTGCACCGTTGCGAGTACACGCTCCCAGAGTGGTGTCCCATCCGACGCGGCGCCTCGTGAGCCGCCTGCTCCACCCCAACCCAGCCACGCGCCTCACCGCGTGCATCAATTAGAATTTTGTGCTAGCTTTGCATGCTCATATTTCGGATGGGACCAGCTTAGGACGGAGCTTGGGAAGGTGGTCATGGCCTGGCATGGATGCTAGGAGTTGTGAGGAATTGTGGTCAGCTAGAAACGCCATGAGCTTTGGCGTTTGGGCCCGGCCAGCAACACCGACATGCTTGGCGTTTGAATGTGGAGCTGAAGCGCGAGACACCTTGGCATTTTTATATGGAGAAAAAACGTCACGGGCTATGACGTTGCTAAAAGGGTCAGACCGTGAAATACTTTCATGTCGAGTTTATTTTATAGCAAAGATTGCTGAAAAGGTCAAAACAGTAATTTTGGCCAAAGGAGACTTGGAGTCCAAGGGAGGGGAGGACCTACTCCCTAGTCCGTATACGTCCACTCCAGCTTTGCCAAATAAGTCGCACGGTGGGTCCCGCGTGTAGGGCAGGAGAATCATGATGCGGGTCGGGTCGTTGATTAATCCACCCGCGCCCATTGGCAGGCAGATGGAGTGGCAGTCGCGTCGCTGGAACTTGGAAGGTGGTGCTCACGCGACGCCAGTTTCAATTCAACCCCAGACCAGACTGATCGATGGCTGGCTGGCTGTTCAACGACACCAAACTAAACAATTCCCGGTCAAAGATACCTGATTAAAGTAATTTCAAGCGAACCAGAGCAGTGCATGCATGCACATCTGCTGGATTTTTTTTTTGTCCAAAAAGACCACCAGCCCAACAAAACTAACAAAAAGGATCATGTCGCACACAAAATGCCAAAAGAGAACACCCGAGCTGTGGCGGCAGGCGCGCCGGCCGACACGTGGCACCTGCCGCCACAAGGGTTGTCTCCAGAAATTCGGAGGCTCGGTGCGAAATGCAAGATGAGGCCCTAAACTTTCTAGAACATATGATTTTGCTATAAAAGAAGAAATATGAATGAATTCAAACATTGCACAAATTATGTGCTTGTCAAGATAATAAAACAAAACGAAGAAGGCCAAACCCTGAAGTTTAAACGAGTAACTAGCTTGGAAATCTTAGTATGTGAACTCCTGATCAACTAGCCCTTATTTTTTATTAGCAAAAAAAACTATTCACTAAAAAAACTAGCCCTTATTTTTGTCGGAGCTTGTTCAACTAATCTACTATATATCTTCCTTACAATATTGGATTGATGAACTGATATGTATGAACCCAGTATACTCACTAATATATACTTCTTCCGGTCCTTTTTACTATGAATATAAGAATTGTCTGAAGTCAAACTCCGTAAAGTTTGACCATATTTACATTATAGAGGGGATAATTGAGATATGCAGCTCATTGTTGAAACTAGTCATGCAACCGAAATCATAAAGAAAAGACATCATATTTATATCGATTGCAACTAGTAGTACTCCAAACACTAACCCTAGCAGAGATGATAAATGACATACGGACCAGCAGAAGCGGAAGCAGATGATAAATGACATACGGACCAGCAGAAGCGGAAGCAGATGCGTCATTCGTCATGTCGTCGAAGAGGTCATCGATATCAGGGAAGAAGTCGTCGTTGGGGAACTCGTCGTCGATCGCAGCCACAATGAACAAGGATCCAGCAGTCGCGCGGAAACGCTCCCCAAAAACCTGACCGGCCCTCTCCCATACCAGATCACAAGAGGCGGAGTTTCGGAAGCCTGCTGTCTCACTTCCCGGTGCAAAGGAGGGGTTGACAGGATGCTACAAACCGGACGGGGCTGGGGATGCTACGCAATGGTGGATCGTTGCTTCGAGATCAGTTGTGGCCTGCTGCAAGGGGAGGATGCGTTCCGTGCTTCAAAGGGACGAAGAGGGCTTTGCTCTGGCGCCACCGAAGCCACAAGGTCGCCCCAGTGATGCAAACCGGATCGTCGGCATGATGTGTGCTTGGGAGGAGCTGACCACCGGCGCCGCATGGCTGGGGTGGCGGTCACCGACGTCCGGTACAATTGATAGTGTGAAGGGGTGGCGAGGTCTGCGGCGAGTTGTGTTGCGATACCGACGGCATGTTGTAAGCGGTGATGCAACGGGGCAGCCCCACCTGCTCATTCCCTTGCTGCAAACCTTTGATGTTCTCCTACTCCTTGTACCAAAAAGAGAGCAGTGATGCGCGCGCTCGTTCACTGCATGGCACGCCACGCCAGTGTCGTCTTTCTTGACTCAAGTTCAAGTTCGGGGCAATTGCTTAATTAACGTTACACGCCTTGTTGAAAGAATTATTCTCTTCGTCCCATAGAGCATTATTTACATTAATATAGTGTTAAAAACGCTCTTATATTATGGGCGGACGGATACATTTTTGTATGATAAATGTGTCGTCTATCTCTGGGTGTACGTGTCAGCACTTGAGCTCGTTGTGAACTTGTGAACTTGGTCGAGAGGGCCGAACCTGAGTACTAGGTAGGAGCAATCACGATTGTTTGATTGCATGACGTGCTCGTGAGATTGCATTTCCTGTTGAGTATAATGTTTATTAAGAAAGATAAGATAGACTAGGATTTGGTCTCGCTTGTCTTGTATTTTAAGTAGATGATTGTACTTTTATATATATGCCCACGAGGCTCAAGCAATACAACGATTATTCCACCAAATCCCTCTCTCCCTTCTAACAAGGTATCAGTTTCCGGGTTCTAAACCCTAGCCGCCGCCGTTTTCGCACCCGCGCACTGCCCTTGGGGTGGTCGGCCTCCATGACCGTCGTCGGGGGCCGCGCCGCCCGTACCTAGGGTTCGTCCGCTGGCCGTGTTGGCCGGCTGCCCTAGAGAGTCTTTTTTCCGATCATTTGATCCAGGTTTTCTCTCTCTCGCCGGTCGCTTTGATCGGCGTCTCCTTTTTGGTTTTCTGGTCCATGTGATCCGGTTTGCGTCGCCCACCGCCGCCGTCGACCCTGTGCGCCTCTACTCCAACACCGGCGTGATCGGCCGGCTTCCTGACTGACCCGGCGGCCTCGCGTGTCGTCCGCGCGTCGGCCTGCCGGTCGCCCCGACCCGGCGGCCTCGCGTCATGCGGGGGCCCTTCATCGCCGCCGTTCGCGCGACGGCCCGCTCGTCGATCTACGCCGGCCCTCACTGCCCTGCTCCGACCGGGACTCCTGCATCACCCCGACACGGCGGCCTCGCGCCATGCGGCAGCCAATCATAGCCGCCCTGCCGCCCGCCGCCGCCGGCTTCATCTCGGACTCCGCTGCCACCGCGCCTCCACCGAGCGGCGTCCCTGACCTCGCGCGCGATCGGATTGATCACCCGCTCGCTGCCGCGATCCGCCTCATCTACACCGTGCGACCGACCTGGCCGGTCGGTTGCGCGCGCCTCCGCAGGCCCCGTGAAGACCGTCCTGAGTTCAGCGCGCCCCTCTACCGATCGAGCAATGGGCTGCTGATACGTCTCCAACGTATCTATAATTTTTGATTGCTCCATGCTATATTATTTACTGTTTTGGACATTATTGGGCTTTCTTATCCACTTTTATATTATTTTTGGGACTAACCTATTAACCGGAGGCCCAACCCAGAATTGCTGTTTTTTTGCCTGTTTTAGGGTTTTGAAGAAAAGGAATATCAAACAGAGTCCAGACGGAATGAAACCTTCGGAAACGTGATTTTCTCAACGAACAAGATCCAAGAGACTTGGACCCTACGTCAAGAAAGAAAAGAGGAGGCCACGAGGTAGGTGGGCGCGCCTACCCCCCCCCCCCCCCCCCCCCCCCCCCCCCCCCCCCGCCCCCCCCCCCCCCCCCCCCCCCCCCCCCCCCCCCCCAGGCGTGCCTCCACCCTCGTGGGCCCCCTGTTGCTCCACCGACATACTCCTTCCTCCTATATATACCTACGTACCCCCAAACGATCAGATACAGAGCCAAAACCCTAATTCCACCGCCGTAACTTTCTGTATCCACGAGATCCCATCTTGGGGCCTGTTCCGGAGCTCCGTGATGTCTACTACACAACCTTCTTCTTGTAGACGTTGTTGGGACTCCAAGTGCAGAGGTTTGTAGGACAGCAGCAAATTTCCCTTAAGTGGATGACCTAAGAGTCTCTTGTGTCCCCAACACACCCAATACAATGGTAAATTGTATAGGTGCACTAGTTCGGCGAAGAGATGGTGATACAAGTGGTATATGGATAGTACGTAATAGTTTTTGTAATCTGAAAATATAAAAACGGCAAGGTAGAAAGTGATAAAAGTGAGCATAAACGATATTGCAATGATAGGAAACAAGGCCTAGGGTTCATACTTTCTCTAGTGTAAGTTCCCTCAACAATGATAACATAATTAGATCACATAACCATCCCTCAACATGCAACAAAGAGTCACTCCAAAGTCACTAATAGCGGAGAACGAACGAAGAGATTATGGTAGGGTACGAAACCACCTCAAAGTTATTATTTCCAATCAATCTGTTGGGTTATTCCTATAAGTGTCACAAATAGCCCTAGAGTTCGTACTAGAATAACACCTTAAGACACAAATCAACCAAAACCCTAATGTCACCTAGATACTCCAATGTCACCTCAAGTATCCGTGGGTATGATTATAACATATGCATCACACAATCTCAGATTCATCTATTCAACCAACACAAAGGACCTCAAAGAGTGCCCGAAAGTTCCTACCGGAGAATCACGATGAAAACGTGTGCCAACCCCTATGCATAGGTTCATGGGCGGAACCCGCAAGTTGATCACCAAAACATACATCAAGTGAATCACGTGGTATCCCATTGTCACCACAGATACACACGGCAAGACATACATCAAGTGTTCTCAAATCTTTAAAGACTCAATCCGATAATATAACTTCAAAGGGGAAACTCAATCCATTACAAGAGAGTGGAGGGGGGGGGAGAAACATCATAGGATCCAAATATAATAGCAAAGCCCGCGATACATCAAGATCGTATCACCTCCAGAACACGAGAGAGAGAGAGAGAGATCAAACACATAGCTACTGGTACATACCCTCAGCCCCGAGGGAGAACTGCTCCCTCCTCGTCATGGAGAGCACCGGGATGATGAAGATAGCCATCGGAGAGGGATTGCCCCCTCCGGCAGGGTGCCGGAACGGGTCTAGATTGGCTTTCGGTGGCTACTGAGGCTTCTGGCGGTGGAACTCCCGATCTATTGTGCTCTCGGATGTTTTTAGGGTATATGGAGATATATAGGCGGAAGAGATACATCAGGGGGGCCACGAGGGGCCCACGAGGGTGGAGGGCGCGCCCAGGGGGTGGGCGCGCCCCCCTACCACGTGGCCTCCTCGAAGCTTCCCTTACGTGCACTTTAAGTCTTCTGGGCTTCTTTCCTTCCAAAAATGGGTTCCGTGAAGTTTCAGGTTAATTGGACTCCGTTTGATTTTCCTTTTCTTCAAAACCCTAAAACAAGGTAAAAACAGAAACTGGCACTGGGCTCTGGGTTAATAGGTTAGGCCCAAAAATGATATAAAAGTGTATAATAAAGCCCATAAACATCCAAAACAGTAGATAATATAGCATGGAGCAATCAAAAATTATAGATACGTTGGAGACATATCAGCATCCCTAAGCTTAATTCCCACTCGTCCTCGAGTAGGTAAATGATAAAAACAGAATTTTTGATGCGGAGTGCTACTTAGCATAATTTCAATGTAGTTCTTCTTAATTGTGGTATGAATATTCAGATCTGAAAGATTCAAGACAAAAGTTCATATTGACATAAAAATGATAATACTTCAAGCATACTAACTAATCAATTATGTCTTCTCAAAATAACATGGCCAAAGAAAGTTCATCCCTGCAAAATCATATAGTTTAGTCATGCTCTATTTTCGTCACACAAGAATCCTCTCATCATGCACAACCCCGATGACAAGCCAAGCAATTGTTTCATACTTTAGTAATCTCAAACCTATAAATTTTCACGCAATACATGAGCGCGAGCCATGGACATAGCACTATGGGTGGAATAGAATATAATGAGGGGGTTATGTGGAGAAGACAAAAAGGAGAAAGTCTCACATCAACGAGGCTAATCAATGGGCTATGGAGATGCCCATCGATTGATGTTAATGCAAGGAGTAGGGATTGCCATGCAACGGATGCACTAGAGCTATAAATGTATGAAAGCTCAACAAAAGAAACTAAGTGGGTGTGCATCCAACTTGCTTGCTCACGAAGACCTAGGGCACTTGAGGAGGCCCATTGTTGGAATATACAAGCCAAGTTCTATAATGAAAAATTCCCACTAGTATATGAAAGTGACAAAACAAGAGACTCTCTATCATGAAGATTATGGTGCTACTTTGAAGCACAAGCGTGGCAAAGGATAGTAGCATTGTCCCTTCTCTCCTTTTCTCTCATTATTATTATTATTATTATTATTATTATTGGGCCTTCTCTTTTTTATGGCCTTTCTCTCTTTTTTTTGGGTCTTCTCTCTTTTTTGGCCTTTCTCTTTTTTTATATTCCTCACTTGGGACAATGCTCTAGAAAATGATGATCATCACACTTCTATTTATTTACAACTCAATGATTAC
This sequence comes from Triticum urartu, assembly GCF_003073215.2. Lineage (NCBI taxonomy): Eukaryota > Viridiplantae > Streptophyta > Magnoliopsida > Poales > Poaceae > Triticum > Triticum urartu. The sequence continues at coordinate 563,482,013 of NC_053022.1, read as the reverse complement.
AACTCGATACTAGAACAAAAGATGACTCTATATGAATGCCTCCGGCGGTGTACCAGGATATGCAATGGACCAAGAGTGACATGTATGAAAGAATTATGAACAGTGCCACAAATACTATGTCAACTACATGATCATGCTAAGCAATATGACAATGACGAATGTGTCATGATGAACGGAATGGTGGAAAGTTGCATGGCAATATATCTCGGAATGGCTATGGAAATGCCATAATAGGTAGGTATGGTGGCTGTTTTGAGGAAGATATAAGGAGGTTTATGTGTGAAAGAGCGTATCATGTCACGGGGTTTGGATGCACCGGCGAAGTTTGCACCAACTCTCAATGTGAGAAAGGGCAATGCACGGCACCGAAGAGGCTAGCAATGATGGAAGGGTGAGAGTGCGTATAATCCATGGGCTCAACATTAGTCATCAAGAACTCACATACTTATTGCAAAAATCTACAAGTCATCAAAACCTCGGCACTACGCGCATGCTCCTAGGGGGATAGATTGGTAGGAAAAGACCATCGCTCGTCCCCGACCGCCACTCATAAGACAATCAAAGAACACCCCATGTTTCAAATTTGTTACATAACGTTTACCATACGTGCATGCTACGGGACTTGCAAACTTCAACACAAGCACTTCTCAAATTCACAAGTACTCAACTAGCACGACTTTGATATTATTACCTCCATATCTCAAAACAGTCATCAAGCATCAAACTTCTCTTAGTATTCAATGCACTCAGATGAAAATTTTACTAATCTTGAATACCTAGCATATTAGGATTTTAAGCAAATTACCATGCTATTTAAAACTCTCAAAATAATCTATGTGAGGCATAAGAGATCAATAGTTTCTATAAAACAAATCCACCACCGTGCTCTAAAAGATATAAGTGAAGCACTAGAGCAAATGACAACTACTCTGAAAGATACAAGTGAAGATCAATGAGTAGTCGAATAATCATGCAACTATGTGAAGACTCTCCCATTTAATAATTTCAGATCTTGGTATTTTATGCAAACAGCAAGCAAAACGAAAGAAAAATAAAATGACGCTCCAAGCAAAACACATATCATGGGTAATAAAAATATAGCTCCAAGTAAAGTTACCGATGAACGAAGACGAAAGAGGGGAAGCCTTCCGGGGCATCCCCAAGCTTAGGCTTTTTGGTGTCCTTGTATATTACCTTGGGGTGCCTTGGGTATCCCCAAGCTTAGGCTCTTGCCACTCCTTATTCCATAGTCCATCGAATCTTTACCCCAAACTTGAAAACTTCACAACACAAAACTTAACAGAAAACTTGTAAGCTCCGTTAGCGAAAGAAAACAGAACACCACTTCAAGTTACTGTAATGAACTCATTCTTTATTTATATTGGTGTTAAACCTAATGTATTCCAACTTCTCTATGGTTTATAAACTCTTTTACTAGCCATAGATTCATTAAAATAAGCAAACAACACATGAGAAACAGAATCTGTCAAAAACAGAACAGTCTGTAGTAATCTGTAACTAACGCAAACTTCTGGAACTCATAAAATTCCCAAATAAATTTTTGGACGTGAGGAATTTACCTATTAATAATCTTCAAAAAGAATTAACTAAATAGCACTCTCCAATAAAAATTGGCAGCAATTCTCGTGAGCGCTAAAGTTTCTGTTTTTTACAGCATGATCAACAAGACTTTCCCCTAGTCTTCCCAAAGGTTCTACTTGGCACAAACACTAATTAAAAGCATAAAACCACATCTAAACAGAGGCTAGATGAATTATTTATTACTAAACAGGAGCAAAAAGCAAAGAACAAAAATAAAATTGGGTTGCCTCCCAACAAGCGCTATCGTTTAATGCCCCTAGCTAGGCATGATGATTTCAATGATGCTCACATAAGACATAAGAATTGAAACATAAGGAGAGCATCATGAAGCATGTGACAAGCACATTTAAGTCTAACCCTCTTCCTATGCATAGGGATTTTGTGAGCAAACAACTTATGGGAACAATAATCAACTAGCATAAGAAGGCAAAACAAGCATAACTTCAATGTTTTAAGCACATAGAGAGGGAACTTGATATTATTGCAATTCCTACAAGCATATATTCCTCCCTCATAATAATTTTCAGTAGCATCATGAATGAATTCAACAATATAACTATCACATAAAGCATTCTTTTCATGACCTACAAGCATAGAAAATTTACTACTCTCCACACAAGCAAAATTCTTCTCATGAATAATAGTGGGAGAAAACTCAACAAAATAATTATCATGTGAGGCATAATCCAATTGAAAACTAAAATCATGATGAAAAGTTTCATGGATATCATTATTCTTTATAGCATAAAATTCATCACAATAATCATCATAGATAGCAACTTAGTTCTCATAATCAATTGGAACCTCTTCCGAAATAGTGAATTCATCACAAAATAAAGTCGTGACCTCTCCAAATCCACTTTCATCAATATAATCATCATAAATAGGAGGCATGCTTTCATCATAATAAATTTTCTCATCAAAACTTGGGGGAAAAATATCATCTTCATCAAACATAGCTTCCCCAAGCTTGTGGCTTCGCATATCATTAGAATCATGGATAATCAAGGAATTCATACTAACAACATTGCAATCATGCTCATCATTCAAATATTTAGTGCCAAACATTTTATAGATTTCTTCTTCTAGCACTTGAGCACAAATATCCTTTCCATCATACTCACGAGATATATTAAAAAGGTGAAGCGTATGAGACAAACTCAATTCCATTTTTTATAGTTTTCTTTTATAAAACTAGTGATAAAAACAAGAAACTAAAAGACTCGATTGCAAGATCTAAAGATATACCTTCAAGCGCTAACCTCCTCGCAACGGCGCCAGAAAAGAGCTTGATGTCTACTACACAACCTTCTTCTTGTAGACGTTGTTGGGCCTCCGAGTGCAGAGGTTTGTAGGACAACAGCAAATTTCCCTCAAGTGGATGACCTAAGGTTTATCAATCCGTAGGAGGCGTAGGATGAAGATGGTCTCTCTCAAGCAACCCTGCAACCAAATGACAAAGAGTCTCTTGTGTCCCCAACACACCCAATACAATGGTAAATTGTATAGGTGCACTAGTTCGGCAAAGAGATGGTGATACAAGTGGTATATGGATAGTAGATAATAGTTTTTGTAATCTGAAAATATAAAAACAGCAAGGTAGCAAGTGATAAAAGTGAGCATAAACGGTATTGCAATGATAGGAAACAAGGCCTAGGGTTCATACTTTCGCTAGTGTAAGTTCCCTCAACAATGATAACATAATTGGATCACATAACCATCCCTCAACATGCAACAAAGAGTCACTCCAAAGTCACTAATAGTAGAGAACGAACGAAGAGATTATGGTAGGGTACGAAACCACCTCAAAGTTATTCTTTCCAATCAATCCGTTGGGCTATTTCTATAAGTGTCACAAACAACCCTAGAGTTCGTACTAGAATAACACCTTAAGACACAAATCCACCAAAACCCTAATGTCACCTAGATACTCCAATGTCACCTCAAGTATCCGTGGGTATGATTATACGATATGCATCACACAATCTCATATTCATCTATTTAACCAACACAAAGGACCTCAAAGAGTGCCCCAAAGTTCCTACCGGAGAATCATGACGAAAACGTGTGCCAACCCCTATGCATAGGTTCATGGGCGGAACCCGCAAGTTGATCACCAAAACATACATCAAGTGAATCATGTAGTATCCCATTGTCACCACAGATACGCATGGCAAGACATACATCAAGTGTTCTCAAATCTTTAAAGACTCAATCCGATAATATAACTTCAAAGGGGAAACTCAATCCATTACAAGAGAGTGGAGGGGGGGGGAGAAACATCATAGGATCCAAATATAATAGCAAAGCTCGCAATACATCAAGATCGTATCACCTCAAGAACACAAGAGAGAGAGAGATCAAACACATAACTACTGGTACATACCCTCAGTCCCGAGGGAGAACTACTCCCTCCTCGTCATGGAGAGCACCGGGATGATGAAGATAGCCACCGGAGAGGGATTGCCCCCTTCGGCAGGGTGCCGGAACAGGTCTAGATTGGCTTTCGGTGGCTACAGAGGCTTCTGGCGGCGGAACTCCCGGTCTATTGTGCTCTCAGATGTTTTTAGGGTATATGGAGATATATAGGTGGAAGAAATACGCCAGGGGGGGCACGAGGGGCCCATGAGGGTGGAGGGCGCGCCCAGGGGGATGGGCGCGCCCCTACCTCATGGCCTCCTCGAAGCATCCCTTACGTGCACTTCAAGTCTTCTGGGCTTCTTTCCTTCCAAAAATGGGTTCCGTGAAGTTTCAGGTCAATTGGACTCCGTTTGATTTTCCTTTTCTTCGAAACCCTAAAACAAGGTAAAAACAGAAACTGCCACTGGGCTCTGGGTTAATAGGTTAGTCCAAAAAATGATATAAAAGTGTATAATAAAGCCCATAAACATCCAAAACAGTAGATAATATAGCATGGAGCAATCAAAAATTATAGATACGTTGGAGACGTATCACTCCGCCGGAGGGGGCATCGATCACGGAGGGCTTCTACATCAACACCATAGCCCTTCCAATCAAGTGTGAGTAGTTTACCTCAGACCTACGGGTCCATAGTTATTAGCTAGATGGCTTCTTCTCTCTTTTTGGATCTCAATACAATGTTCTCCCCCTCTCTTGTGGAGAACTATTCGATGTAATCTTCTATTTGCGGTGTGTTTGTTGAGATCGATGAATTGTGGGTTTATGATCAAGTCTATCTATGAATAATATTTGAATCTTCTCTTATTCTTTTATGTATGATTGGTTATCTTTGCAAGTCTCTTCGAATTATCAGTTTGGTTTGGCCTACTAGATTGATCTTTCTTGCAATGGGAGAAGTGCTTAGCTTTGGGTTCAATCTTGCGGTGTCCTTTCCCAGTGACAGTAGGGGCAGCAAGGCACGCATTCTATTGTTGCCATCGAGGATAACAATATGGGGTTGATACCTCTACATCATGTCATCTTGCTTAAAGCGTTACTCTGTTCTTATGAACTTAATACTCTAGATGCATGCTGGATAGCGGTCGATGTGTGGAGTAATAGTAGTAGATGCAGGCAGGAGTCGGTCTACTTGTCTTGAACGTGATGCCTATATACATTATCATACCTAGATATTCTCATAACTATGCTCAATTCTGTCAATTGCTCAACAGTAATTTGTTCACCCACCGTAAAATACTTATGCTCTTGAGAGAAGCCACTAGTGAAACCTATGGCCCCCGGGTGTATCTTGCATCATATTAATCTTCCAACACTTAGTTATTTTCATTGCCTTTTATTTTACATTGCATCTTTATCATAAAAATACCAAAAATATTATTTTATCATATTTATCAGATCTCACTCTCGTAAGTGACCGTGTAGGGATTGACAACCCCTATTTGCGTTGGTTGCGGGGATTTATTTGTTTTGTGCAGGTACGAGGGACTCGCGCATAGCCTCCTACTGGATTGATACCTTGGTTCTCAAAAACTAAGGGAAATACTTACGCTACTTTACTGCATCATCCCTTCCTCTTCAGGGAAAACCAACGCAGTGCTCAAGAGGTAGCAAGAAGGATTTCTGGCTCCATTGCCAGGGAGGTCTACGCAAAAGTCAACATACCAAGTACCCATCACATACCCTCCCGCATTACATTATTTACCATTTGCCTCTCATTTTCCTCTCCCCCACTTCACCCTTGCCGTTTTATTTGCCCTCTCTCTCTCTACCTCCCTCTCTTTGTCTATTTGCTTCTTTTTGCCCGCTTGCTTTTTGTTTGCTTGTGTGTTAGTTTGTTTGCTTGTCATTATGGCTAGTCCCTTATCTTCTCCGTTGTCTCCCGAGAATGAAATTCAAAATATTATGCAAAGGGAGGGTGAAATTCTAAAAGATGCTTGGTATAGAATTTGCAATGCTCAAAATAGATCTACTAGGAAGCAATCTACTTCCGTTCTCCTTCGCAATTTTTATGTAGGCATTACTCCATGGCACCGTTATGTTCTTGATACTATTACCGGAGGGAACTTTTTGGGTAGTCATACTTTTGATTCTTATAATGCTATGTTAGATTTATTTGGCTCACCCCCTGCTACCTCTTGAGCACTGCGTTGGTTTTCCCCGAAGAGGAAGGGATGATGTAGCAAAGTAGCGTAAGTATTTCCCTCAGTTTTTGAGAACCAAGGTATCAATCCAGTAGGAGGCTACGCGCGAGTCCCTCGTACCTGCACAAAACAAATAAATCCTCGCAACCAATGCAAATAGGGGTTGTCAATCCCTATAAGGCCACTTATGATAGTGAGATCTGATAGATATGATAAGATAATATTTTTGGTATTTTTATGATAAGGATGCAAAGTAAAATAAAAGCAAAGTAAATAACTAACTAGTAGGAGATCAATATGATAAAGATAGACCCGGGGGCCATAGGTTTCACTAGTGGCTTCTCTCGAGAGCATAAGTATTCTACGGTGGGGGAAGAAATTACTGTTGAGCAATTGACAGAATTGAGCATAGTTATGAGAATATCTAGGCATGATCATGTATATAGGCATCACGTCCGAGACAAGTAGACCGACTCCTGCCTGCATCTACTACTATTACTCCACTCATCGACCGCTATCCAGCATGCATCTAGAGTATTAAGTTAAAAACAGAGTAACGCCTTAAGCAAGATGACATGATGTAGAGGGATAGACTCATGCAATATGAAGAAAACCCCATCTTGTTATCCTCGATGACAACAATACAATACATGCCTTGCTGCCCTTACTGTCACCGGGAAAGGACACCGCAAGATTGAACCAATCATACATAAAAGAATTCAGAGAAGATTCAAATATTATTCATAGATAGACTTGATCATAAACCCACAATTCATCGGTCTCAACAAACACACCGCAAAAAGAAGATTACATCGAATAGTTCTCCACAAGAGAGGGGGAGAACATTGTATTGACATCCAAAAAGAGAGAAGAAGCCATCTAGCTACTAACTATGGACCCATAGGTCAGAGGTAAACTACTCACACTTCATCGGAGAGGCTATGGTGTTTATGTAGAAGCCCTCCGTGATCGATGCCCCCTCCGGCGGAGCTCCGGAACAGGCCCCAAGATGGGATCTCGTGCATATAGAAAGTTACGGTGGTGGAATTAGGGTTTTGGCTCCGTATCTGATTGTTTGGGGGTACGTAGGTATATATAGGAGGAAGGAGTACGTCGGTGGAGCAACAGGGGGCCCACGAGGGTGGAGGGTGCGCCTGGTAGGGGTGGGCGCGCCCCCCTACCTCGTGGCCTCCTGTTTCTTTTCTTGACGTAGTGTCCAAGTCTCTCTGGTCTTATTCGTTGAGAAAATCACGTTCCCGAACGTTTCATTCCGTTTGGACTCCGTTTGATATTCCTTTTCTTCGAAACCCTAAAACAGGCAAAAAACAACAATTTTGGGCTGGGCCTCCGGTTAATAGGTTAGTCCCAAAAATAATATAAAAGTGGATAATAAAGCCCAATAATGTCCAAAACAGTAGATAATATAGCATGGAGCAATCAAAAATTATAGATATGTTGGAGACGTATAAAGCATCCCCAAGCTTAATTCCTGCTCGTCATCGAGTAGGTAAATGATAAAAACAGAATTTTTGATGCGGAGTGCTACTTGGCATAATTTTAATGTAATTCTTCTTAATTGTGGTATGAATATTCAGATCCGAAAGATTCAAGACAAAATTTCATATTGAGATAAAAATAATAATACTTCAAGCTACTAAGAAAGCAATTATGTCTTCTCAAAATAACATGGCTAAAAAAAGTTATCCCTACAAAATCATATAGTCTGACTATGCTCTATCTTCACCACACAAAATATTTAAATCATGCACAACCCCGATGACAAGCCAAGCAATTGTTTCATACTTTTGACATTCTTAAAACTTTTTCAATCTTTACGCAATACATGAGCGTGAGCCATGGATATAGCACTATAGGTCGAATAGAGTGGTGGTTGTGCAGAAGACAAAAGGGAGAAGATAGTCTCACATCAACTAGGCGTATCAACGGGCTATGGAGATGCCCATCAATAGATATCAATGTGAGTGAGTAGGGATTGCCATGCAACAGATGCACTAGAGCTATAAGTATATGAAAGCTCAAAAAGAAACTAAGTGGGTGTGCATCCAACTTGCTTGCTCATGAAGACCTAGGGCAATTTGAGGAAGCCCATCATTGGAATATACAAGCAAAGTTCTTATAATGAAAGATTCCCACTAGTATATGAAAGTGATAACATGAGAGACTCTCTACTATGAAGATCATGGTGCTACTTTGAAGCACAAGTGTGGTAAAAGGATAGTAACATTGTCCCTTCCCTCTTTTTCTCTCATTTTCCTTTTTTTATTTGAGCCTTTTCTCTTTTTATATGGCCTCTTTTTTTTCATCCGGAGTCTCATCCCGACTTGTGGGGGAATCATAGTCTCCATCATCCTTTCCTCACTGGGACAATGCTCTAATAATGATGATCATCACACTTTTATTTTTCTTACAACTCAACAATTACAACTCGATACTTAGAACAAAATATGACTCTATATGAATGCCTCCGGCGGTATACCGGGATATGCAATGATGCATGAGTGACACATAAGAAAGAATTATGAATGGTGGCTTTGCCACAAATACGATGTCAACTACATGATCATGCTAAGCAATATGACAATGATGGAGTGTGTCATAATAAACGGAACGGTGGAAAGTTGCATGGCAATATATCTCGGAATGGCTATGGAAATACCATAATAGGTAGGTATGGTGGCTGTTTTGAGAAAGGTATATGGTGGGTGTATGATACCGGCGAAAGGTGTGCGGTATTAGAGAGGCTAGCAAAGTTGGAAGGGTGAGAGTGCATATAATCCATTGACTCAACATTAGTCATAAAGAACTCATATACTTATTGCAAAAATCTACAAGTTATCAAAGCAAAGTATTACGCGCATGCTCCTAGGGGGATAGATTGGTAGGAAAAGACCATCGCTCGTCCCCGACCGCCACTCATAAGGAAGGCAATCAAAAAATAAATCATGCTCCGACTTCATCACATAACGGTTCACCATACGTGCATGCTACGGGAATCACAAACTTCAACACAAGTATTTCTCAAATTCATAACTAATCAACTAGCACAACTTTAATATCACCATCTTTATATCTCAAAACAATTATCAAGTATCAAACTTATCATAGTATTCAGCACACTCATAAGAAAGTTTTTATTATTAATCTTGTATACCAAGCATATTGGGATTTTAAGCAAATTACCATGCTATTTAAGACTCTCAAAATAATCTAAGTGAAGCATGAGAGATCAGTAGTTTCTATAAAACAAATACACCACCGTGCTCTAAAAGATAAAAGTGAAGTACTAGAGCAAAATTATATAACTCAAAAGATATAAGCGAAGCACATAGAGTATTCTACCAAATTCTAAATCATGTATGGCTCTCTCAAAAGGTGTGTACAACAAGTATGATTGTGGAAAACTAATAAATAAAGACTCAAATAATACAAGACGCTCCAAGAAAAACACATATCATGTGGCGAATAAAAATATAGCTCCAAGTAAAGTTACCGATAGAAGTAGACGAAAGAGGGGATGCCTTCCGGGGTGAGGGAGTCCTGGATTAGGGGGTATCCGGACAGCCGGACTATCCTTTGGCTGGACTATTGGACTATGAAGATACAGGATCGAAGACTTCGTTCCGTGTTCGGATGGGACTCTCCTTGGCGTGGAAGGCAAGCTTGGCAATACGGATATGTAGATCTCCTTCCTTGTAACCGACTCTATGTAACCCTAGCCCCCTCCGGTGTCTATATAAACCGGAGGGTTTAGTCCGTAGGACAACAGACAATCATACCATAGGCTAGCTTCTAGGGTTTAGCCTCTCTGATCTCGTGGCAGATCAACTCTTGTACTACTCATATTATCAAGAACGACAGTTGGCATCATTACAGTAAATGGAAATATTGAGCGCTCCTTGCGCGCGGAAGACCGTGTGGCTGCCTTAGCAGCCGCACACTAAACGGCCTCACCAACTAGAGCATCTGACAGGTCGTTAAGACCACGGACGCAGTTAGACGAGTCCAGTGTAGCTATATATAATTGATACAGGTTTGATGGCTATACCCCTATAACAATACAAGGGGCTCAACGCGTGTAAACAAGTGGTAATTAGGCTCAACTTTACTCATCTTGAACTGTACATGGTTTATTTAGTATAACCTACCTTTTGCACGATAACTTTTCAGCTAAGTTCCTCTCTTTTACAGATGACCATCGTGCTACACCCGTCCAGGATACGGCACAACGGAGACACAGGCGCAGACGTGCAGCAGGGACCCGTTCCAAGGATTCTTTTTAGATTAAGACCCTGCGTAAACCTTTTTTACTGTCTCTTGTTGATACACCCCCCCCCCGGATTCTCAGTACAATTGAGAAGGATGCTGACGTATTGGCATGTGGCCACGTTAGAATATTGCACGTACCTGGACACCAGGGGCTTATTACAAAGGGCATTGTTTAGCCCGGTTTACATCATAAAGACCGAATACCTTAGGGAGTGTTCGGCGTCGCGAGTTTGGCCTTATATGCATCAGCTCCGAATCATGTCTTTGGTCAAATGTTAGGTTTGCCCGGCTCCTGTGTTTTGCTGCCTTACGTTCCGCTCTATCGGCTAAGGCGGCACCAGGAGAACTACTGCGATTGTGCCCTGGTTCATCCAGACGAGCACCTTAGTAGAGAAAGCCGAAAACTAACTGTCATGATATAGCGTCAGACTGGTCAACCACTCGATGACCTAGCGGAATCTTCGGGATTCCTCCGCCTTAACGAAGGGACGTTTCCCGGCCAGGCATGTACGCGCCCCAAATTCGGATGAGCGCGGAGCCACCAGGGGCTATATAGTAGCCCCACTGTCAAACTCCTCTGGCTAAGTGAAAGTGTTAAAGCATTATAGTCCGATTGCCTAGTTCGCTGCGCTATCACCTCCTTAATGGACCAAGACGTTGGATCAAGTGTGAACATGTGTCTTCTGCAAGCACCCCCGCATTATGTGCGTGGGGGCTGAAGCCGATGACTGCCATCTTTCAGGTTATATACATATATACATAAACGGCCACACAGGAGGTATTATAATTCTTTCAGGCACAAGTATAAAATAGCCTTTACAATCCAATAAAACATTGTTTTTCAATGGGAATACATGTCATTAGAACATAGTGTTCTTCGAGCACTGCGCTTCTATTGAACGAGCGCCCTCAAGAACTTCTCGAAAGTAGTGCTCGGCTGGTACTCGGCTCTCGTCTGAATCTTGGGCGGCAATGGCGGTGGCCTCCATCTCCGCCCAGTATGTCTTCACACGGGCAAGGGCCATCCGCGCACCCTCTACGCACGCCGACCTCTTCATCGCGTTGATGTGCGGCACTGCACCAAGGAACTGCTGCACCAAACTAAAATAACTGTTCGGCTTTTCCGGCCGCAGATGATCCACAACAGACCTCATGGCGAGTCCGGACAACCTATTCAGCTCGGCCCATTCGGCCAACCGATCAGTCAATGGAAGCGGACGCTCTGGAACGTTAAATTGTGACCAGAACAGCTTTTCCACTTCGCGATCTTTTTGATCTCAGAAGTATTCGGTCGCATCGGCGGCACTCGCCGCTAAGTCCAGATATGCGTCCGCAGAACTCCATAGCCGGTCCAAAGGGGCGTACCTAGGATCTCCGAGCTTCATCCGCAACATAAAGGGCTTCCCAGCCACGATATCCCCGGCTTTACGCAGCTCGTCCTTCATTGCTCTCATTGCAGAGCGGGTGTCTTTGGTCGCCATCGTGGCCTTCTCTAGGTCTGTCCTCTTAGCTCGATCTTCCTTTTCAAGAAGCTCGTAACGGTCAGCGGCATTCTTCAATTCCACAGCCATCCTGGCTATCTCCTCCTTGCTTTGGCAGTGAGCAGCCTGTTCGGCTTTTAGCTTCCTAATTGCCTTTAGGGCAGCCGCATCGCTTTTCCTGGCTTGTTCTTTGGCTCGGGCAAGTTCCGCCCGAAGGTTCTCCACGGCCGCAGCTCCATCTGCATTCACACACATGTTATAGATACTTGCATCATGCTCCTCTTCCATGTGTCGCCGGAGGAATCACATACCCTGTGCCTCGTCAAGCCCCTTGTTGACAAGTACGATGTCGGCATCTACCACGTCAAGCTGCCGCTTTAGCTCGGCAAACTCATCAGTCCGGCTAGCCACCGGACCCTCCACCACCTGCATATTAGCGACACGATTATTCTTGGGACTATGATCCTCTGTGCTCCGTCGTCTTCGACAGCACCCAGAGTCTCAGGGGATACTATCTACACAGGGAACATCTAAAAATGTGCGGTACTATCAAAAATGTACATCACTTCACGTACCTCAAAACCCGTCAGTAGACTCATAAAGGCTTCATGCAACCCGCTTTCGGCGGACGAAATCCTTTCAATCACCGTACCCATCAACGTGCGGTGCTCTTCTAAGATAGCCGCTCGCTCTAGCAGATCCCTCAGTACGTCCGATCACACACCAGACGGTGCCGGACTCTTTCGATTGCTCTCTTCAAGAGCCGGATACTGAGGACTTTGGGTGGCCATAGAATTGCCTTCTGGCCTTGCCGGATCAGGAGAAACCCTCCGCAACGACACCTCGGGGTCGCCCGCCTCATGAGGCGGTATGGCAGGGGGAGGCGTTTCGCTCTCCATCATCTCTGGAAGAAGATCCCCTGAAGACGAGCTCTGCTGAGAAGGGCTAAGATCCAAACTTGAAGATAAATGCTTCGGTTATTTTCCTCAGAAGTAAAGCGAGGTATTCTCATTATTAAGTACCATTTTACTTACAGCTCGGTGGAGGGCTGATCCCCTTGAGGGCATAGTGCGGCCGGGGTAGCCCCCGGGGCAGGGCCCTCCGGCGAAGATTTCTTCCCCCGTTTGGAGACCATTGTCTCCGGGTCCTCGGAGGCGGTCCTCTTCCTTCCTTGGGGAGAGGAAGTTTCAGTCCCTCCTCCCCGTCTAACCTCCTTCGCGGAGGCGCTAGCCTCCTTGTTCCCCCCTTTATCTTCTCCTAAGGGCGCTTGATAAGGCGCGATCTCCAGCATCCTGGTTAGCACAGGATTTGGTGAGGTCTCAGGGAGGGGGGCCGGACACCTGATCAACTTTGCCTTCGCTATCCAATCCTGGTCAAAGAGTGGCTTTTTTAGGGCGACGTTGTGATAAATAGACGGACAATGTGTTCGGATGCGGGGCTACTTACTTGGGTATCTTGGCGATTGCAGCTCAGACCTGCATCCTCAGTGATGTCCGGACACATTATTTGTGGTCCGAAGAACAATTTGTACATCTCCTCGGGCGTCATGCCGAGGAAGTGTTGGATAGCTCGCGGTCCCTCCGGGTTGAACCCCCACATGCGGAGGGGACGGCGTTTGCAAGGCTGGACTCGACGAACTAGCATAACTTGCACTACCATAACCAGACTAAAATCTCTCTCACAGAGATCGCGGATACGGCTTTGCAGTATTGGCACGTCCTTGGCTGAACCCCAGCTCAGCCCCCTGCTGATCCATGACATCAGTTGTGGTGGGGGGCCTGAGCGAAAGGTGGGGGCAGCTACCCACTTGGCACTTCGAGGAGCTGTGATGTAGAACCACTCCCGCTGCCACAATCCGGACACCTCTGGGAAGCTACAATCAGGCCATGGAGCGTCAGCGATTTTGCTTATTGAAGCGCATCCGCACGCTGCGTGCTGCCCCTCGATCATCTTCGGCTTCAGATCGAAGGTCTTGAGCCACAGGCCGAAGTGAGGGGTAATGCGGAGGAAGGCCTCACATACGACAATAAATGACGAAATGTGAAGAAGGGAATCCGGGGCCAGATCGTGAAAATCTAGCCCATAATAGAACATAAGACCCCTAACAAAGGGATCCAGAGCGAGGCCTAGTCCTCGGAGGAAGTGGGAAACGAACACGACGCTCTCGTTGGGTTCGGGAGTAGGGATGACTTGCCCTCGGGGAGGCAGCCGATGCGAAATTTCGGCGGTCAGATATCTGGCCTCTCTCAACTTCTTGATGTCCTCCTCCGTGACGGAGGAAGGCATCCACCGACCTTGAAGGTTGGATCCGGACATAGTTGAAGGTCCGAAGTGCCTAAACCTGAGCTTTGGGTGTTGGAACTCGAGGCGGGAGGCGGATTCGATTAAGATCGAGAGGAAAAAGCCTTGTCCCCTTTATAAAGAGGGTGAATATCAAGCGTCCTCCTCGTGGCCGTTTGGGACTTGCCTAAGATCTAGCAGTCCTACCCATAGGCATGGTTGGGTTACCCACGTCCGTATTGATGAGAATCCCGTAATAAAGGGGACACGATCTCTGCTTCGACAAGACGTGCCAAGGAAACCGCCTCGCGAAACATGCTGAGATGGGTTATGAAAAACGATTCGAATAAAGACCTGGTTGTGGTGTGATGTCACACTATGGGGTACGTCAGCAGATTAGATTTGTGGAAATATTATTCTCTCTACGGTGGTATGTGGAACTCGTTTTGCAGAGCCGGACACGATCCTCATGTTCAAAATCTTCTATGAAGTATTCGGAGGAGGAACCCGCCTCGCAATGCCGAAGACAATCTGTGCGCCGGACTCATCGTCATTGAAGCCTGGTTCAGGGGCTACTGAGGGAGTCCTGGATTAGGGGGTATCCGGACAGCCGGACTATCCTTTGGCCGGACTGTTGGACTATGAAGATATAAGATTGAAGATTTCGTCCCGTGTCCGGATGGGACTCTCCTTGGCGTGGAAGGCAAGCTTGGCAATATGGATATGTAGATCTCCTTCCTTGTAACCGACTCTGTGTAACCCTAGCCCCCTCTGGTGTCTATATAAACCGGAGGGTTTAGTCCATAGGACAACATACAATCATACCATAGGCTAGCTTCTAGGGTTTAGCCTCTCTGATCTCGTGGTAGATCAACTCTTGTACTACTCATGTTATCAAGAACAATCAAGCAGGACGTAGGGTATTACCTCCATCAAGAGGTTCCGAACCTGGGTAAACATTGTGCCCCCTGCCTCCTGTTACCATCCGCCTAGACGCACAGTTCGGGACCCCATACCCGAGATCCGCCGGTTTTGACACCGACACGGGGCATCCCCAAGCTTTGGATTTTAGGTGTCCTCAGATTATCTTGGGGGTGCCATGGGCATCCCCAATCTTAGGATCTTGCCACTCCTTGTTCCATAATCCATCATATCTTTACCCAAAACTTGAAAATTTCACAACACAAAACTTAAAGTAGAAAATCTCGTGAGCTCCGTTAGCGAAAGAAAATAAAAGACCACTTCAAGGTACTCTAATGAACTCATTCTTTATTTATATTGGTGTTATACCTACTGTATTCCAACTTCTCTATGTTTTATAAACTATTTTACTAGCCATAGATTCATCAAAATAAGCAAACAACACACGAAAAACAGAATCTGTCAAAAACAGAACAGTCTGTAGTAATCTGTAGCTAGCGCAAGATCTGGAACCCCAAAAATTCTAAAATAAATTTCTGGACGTGAGGAATTTATCTATTAATCATCTGAAAAAATAATTAACTAAATATCACTTTCCAAATAAAAATGGCAGCAATTCTCGTAAGTGCTAAAGTTTATGTTTTTTACAGCAAGTTCAACAAGACTTTCCCCAAGTCTTCCCAACGGTTCTACTTGGCACAAACACTAATTAAACACAAAAAACACAACCAAAACAGAGGCTAGATAATTTATTTATTACTAAACATGAGCAAAAAGTAAGTAATAAAAATAAAATTGGGTTGCCTCCCAACAAACGCTATCGTTTAACGACCCTAGCTAGGCATAACAAGCAAGAATAGATCTAGGTATTGCCATCTTTGGTATTAGGAAAGAAAAGAGAAATCTTGCTATCTATAGAATTAATCCTTCTATTTTGATAAAGCACATGGCTATTAATGGTAGAAGAAAGATTAAGTATGTTACAGAAATTTGCATCTAGGCTAGCCTTTATCTCTTTAATAGACTCGTTTTGGTAAGAGAGCAAAAGAGATGTAGATTCAACTTTCTCATTCATGGGGTGCCCAAATATAGTTTTCATTTTTTTCATAAGTGCCTACGACATCCCCTTCAAGAAAACCTTCTTCAAATATAGAATCTAAGACATGCTTAAATGAAGAAGGAAGGGCAATATAAAAGCTTTTCAAGTAAACTTCAATTTGATATTGTGGAACATAGCTGGCCCTAATTCTTAATAGTCTATACCAACCATCTTTCAAAGATTCATCAAGTAAATAACAAAAAATTCCAGAATCATCTTCATCAAAATTATTAAGAATCTCATTGATAACTCTGGTAGGTTTTTCCATAGTATCCTTATTTATAAGCTTAGCGAGAATAGAAGGGTTGTCCAAAGTACTAAACTCTGGAGAGAACCCCCAACCCTTTTTGATTCAGACATGGCGGAAGAAAGGCGAGCGGAAAGAGAGGGAGGATAGAGAGAGAGGGCGAATAAAACGGCAAGGGTGAAGTGGGGGGAGAGGAAAACGAGAGGCAAATGGCAAATAATGTAATGCGGGAGATAAGGGTATGTGATGGGTACTTGGTATGTTGACTTTTGGGTATACTTCCCCGCAACGGTGCCAGAAATCCTTCTTGCTACCTCTTGAGCACTACGTTGGTGTTCCCCGAAGAGGAAGGGATGATGCAGCAAAGTAGCATAAATATTTCCCTCAGTTTTTGAGAACCAAGGTATCAATCTAGTAGGAGGCTACGCGCGAGTCCCTCGTACCTGCACAAAACAAATAAATCCTCGCAACCAACGCAAATAGGGGTTGTCAATCCCTATAAGACCACTTACGAGAGTGAGATCTGATAGATATGATAAGATAATATTTTTGGTATTTTTATGATAAAGATGCAAAGTAAAATAAAAGCAAAGTAAATAACTAACTAGTAGGAGATCAATAAGATAAAGATATACCCTGGGGCCATAGGTTTCACTAGTGGCTTCTCTCGAGAGCATAAGTATTCTACGGTGGGGGAACAAATTACTGTTGAGCAATTGACAGAATTGAGCATAGTTATAAGAATATCTAGGTATGATCATGTATATAGGCATCATGTCCGAGACAAGTAGACCAACTCCTGCATGCATCTACTACTATTACTCCACTCATTGACCGCTATCCAGCATGCATCTAGAGTATTAAGTTAAAAAACAGAGTAACGCCTTAAGCAAGATGACATGATGTAGAGGGATAGACTCATGCAATATGAAGAAAACCCCCATCTTTTTATCCTCGATGGCAACAATACAATACGTGCCTTGCTGCCCTTACTGTCACCGGGAAAGGACACCACAACATTGAACCCAAAGCTAAGCACTTCTCCCATTGCAAGAAAGATCAATCTAGTAGGCCAAACCAAACTGATAATTCAAAGAGACATGCAAAGATAACCAATCATACATAAAAGAATTCAGAGAAGATTCAAGTATTATTCATAGATAGACTTGATCATAAACCCACAATTCATCGGTCTCAACAAACACACCACAAAAAGAAGATTACATCGAATAGTTCCCCACAAGAGAGGGGGAGAACGTTGTATTGAGATCCAAAAAGAGAGAAGAATCCATCTAGCTACTAACTATGGACCCGTAGGTCTGAGGTAAACTACTCACACTTCATCGGAGACGCTATGGTGTTGATGTAGAAGCCCTACGTGATCGATGCCCCCTCCGGCGGAGCTCCGGAACAGGCCCTAAGATGGGATCTCATGGCTACAGAAAGTTACGGTAGTGGAATTAGGGTTTTGGCTCCGTATCTGATCGTTTGGGGGTACGTAGGTATATATAGGAGGAAGGAGTACCTCGGTGGAGCAACAGGGGACCCACGAGGGTGGAGGGCGCGCCCCCCTACCTCGTGGCCTCCTGTTTCTTTTCTTGACGTAGGGTCCAAGTCTCTCTGGTCTTATTCGTTGAGAAAATCACGTTCCCAAAGGTTTCATTTTGTTTGGACTCCGTTTGATATTCCTTTTCTTCGAAACCCTAAAACAGGCAAAAAAACAGCAATTCTGGGCTGGGCCTCCAGTTAATAGGTTAGTCCCAAAAATAATATAAAATTGGATAATAAAGCCCAATAATGTCCAAAACAGTAGATAATATAGCATGGAGCAATCAAAAATTATAGATACGTTGGAGACGTATCACCCCCTCTCTTGGTTAATGGAACTATATTAACTTTGGAGCATGTAATGCAAAGGCTTGAAATTATTGAAAATAAGGTTGCTATTGTAGATTTAATTGAAAATTTGGATAAAAAGATCCACAGCTGAATCTCTCAATATGGATCTAAAGTAGGAGTTACTTTGAAAAATATTAAAGAAAAGGAACCCATAGTTAATGAGAAAATAAATCACAATTCCACTAGGATCGATAAACTTGAGGGTATTATCACCAATTTGGGAACCACTTTTTCTTCCGTAAAGAATACTCCAAGTCCTCCCACTAAAATTGTGAAGCTTATGTATGTTCCTAAAAATAAGGGTGAAACCTCTAGTAAGGAAAATGCGGATCTCAAATCTATAAGTATTCATCCCAATCTTTTTGCTATCATTAAGGAACCATTTGTTACACATGAATTTTTCGATCTTGTGCCTAAAAGTTTCATAATTAATAAAAATATAGAAATTCCTAAAGATGGTAGATGCCTAATTGAAGAATTGCCTACCAAAGATGGCAATACCTAGATCTATTCTTGCTTGTTATGCCTAGCTAGGGGCGTTAAACGATAGCGCTTGTTGGGAGGCAACCCAAATTTATTTTTATTCCTTGCTTTTTGCTCCTGTTTATTCATAAATAATTTATCTAGCCTCTGTTTTGGTTGTGTTTTTTGTGTTTAATTAGTGTTTGTGCCAAGTAGAACCGTTGGGAAGACTTGGGGAAAGTCTTGTTGAACTTGCTGTAAAAAACAGAAACTTTAGCGCTCACGAGAACTGCTGTAATTTTTATTTGGAAAGTGATATTT
Organism: Triticum urartu; assembly: GCF_003073215.2. Taxonomy (NCBI): domain Eukaryota; kingdom Viridiplantae; phylum Streptophyta; class Magnoliopsida; order Poales; family Poaceae; genus Triticum; species Triticum urartu. The sequence goes on along the minus strand of NC_053022.1, from coordinate 563,462,852 downwards.
AGTTAATTATTTTTGCAGATGATTAATAGATAAATTCCGCACGTCCAGCAATTTATTTTAGAATTTTTGGGGTTCCAGATCGTGCGCTAGCTACAGATTACTACAGACTGTTCTGTTTTTGACAGATTCTGTTTTTCATGTGTTGTTTGCTTATTTTGATGAATCTATGCCTAGTAAAATAGTTTATAAACCATAGAGAAGTTGGAATATAGTAGGTATAACACCAATATAAATAAAGAATGAGTTCATTAGAGTACCTTGAAGTGGTCTTTTATTTTCTTTCGCTAACGGAGCTCACGAGATTTTCTACTTTAAGTTTTGTGTTGTGAAGTTTTCAAGTTTTGGGTAAAGATTTGATGAATTATGGAACAAGGAGTGGCAAGAGCCTAAGCTTGGGGATGCCCATGGAACCCCCAAGATAATCTAAAGACACCTAAAAGCCAAAGCTTGGGGATGCCCCGGAAGGCTTCCCCTCTTTTGTCTACTTCTATCGGTAACTTTACTTGGAGCTATATTTTTATTCACCACATGATATGTGTTTTGCTTGAAGCGTCTTGTATGATTTGAGTCTTTGCTTGTTAGTTTACCACAATCATCCTTACTGTACACACCTTTTTAGAGAGCCATACATGATTTGGAATTTGTTAGAATACTCTAAGTGCTTCGCTTATATCTTTTGAGTTATATAGTTTTGCTCTAGTACCTCACTTATATCTTTTAGAGCACGGTGGGGGATTTGTTTTATAGAAACTATTGATCTCTGATGCTTCACTTAGATTATTTTGAGAGTCTTAATAGCATGGTAATTTGCTTAAAATCCTAATATGCTAGGTATTCGAAGTTAGTAAAATTTTCTTAAGATTGTTTTGAATACTAAGAGAAGTTTGATGCTTGATGATTGTTTTGAGATATGGAGGTAATAATATCAAAGTCGTGCTAGTTGAGTAGTTGTGAAATTGAGAAATGCTTGTGTTGAAGCTTGCAAGTCCCGTAGCATGCACGTATGGTAAACGTTATGCAACAAATTTGAAACATGAGGTGTTATTTGATTGTCTTCCTTATGAGTGGCGGTCGGGGACGAGCGATGGTCTTTTCCTACCAATCTATCCCCTAGGAGCATGCGCGTAGTACCGAGGTTTTTGATGACTTGTAGATTTTTGCAATAAGTATGTGAGTTCTTTATGACTAGTGTTGAGTCCATGGATTATACGCACTCTCACCCTTCCATCCTTGCTAGCCTCTTCGGTACCGTGCATTGCACTTTCTCACATTGAGAGTTGGCGCAAACTTCGCCGGTGCATCCAAACCCTGTGATATGATACGCTCTTTCACACATAAACCTCCTTATATCTTCCTCAAAACAGCCACCATACCTATCTATTATGGCATTTCCATAACCATTCCGAGATATATTGCCATGCAACTTTCCATCATTCCGTTCATCATGACACATTTATTATTCTCATATTGCTTAGCATGATCATGTAGTTGGCATAGTATTTGTGGAAAAGACACCATTCATAATTCTTTCATACATGTCACTCTTGATCCACTGCATATCCCGATACACCGCCGGAGGCATTCATATAGAGTCATCTTTTGTTCTAGTATCGAGTTGTAATCATTGAGTTGTAAATAAATAGAAGTGTGATGATCATCATTTTCTAGAGCATTGTCCCAAGTAAGGAATTATAAAAAAAGGCCATATAAAAGGAAAAAAAGAGAGGGCCAAAAATGAGAGAAAAAGAAAGAAGGGACAATGTTACTATCCTTTGCAACACTTGTGCTTCAAAGTAGCACTGTAATCTTCATGATAGAGAGTGTCTTGTTTTGTCACTTTCATATACTAGTGGGAATTTTCATTATAGAACTTGGCTTGTATATTCCAACAATGGGCCTCCTCAAGTGCCCTAGATCTTCATGAACAAGCAAGTTGGATGCACACCCACTAGTTTCTTTTGTTGAGCTTTCATACATTTTATAGCTCTAGTGCATCCGTTGCATGGCAATCCCTACTCCTTGCATTAACATCAATCGGTGGGCATCTCCATAGCCCATTGATTAGCCTCGTTGATGTGAGAATTCTCCTTTTTGTCTTCTCCACATAACCCCCCCCCCTCATTATATTCTATTCCACCCATAGTGCTATGTCCACGGCTCGCGCTCATATATTGCGTGAAAGTTTATAGGTTTGAGATTACTAAAGTATGAAACAATTGTTTAGCTTGTTATCGGGGTTGTGCATGATGAGAGCATTCTTGTGTGATGAAAATGAAACATGACTAAACCATATGATTTTGTAGGGATGAACTTTCTTTGACCATGTTATTTTGAGAAAACATAATTGCTTAGTTAGTATGCTTGAAGTATTATTATTTTTATGTCAATATGAACTTTTGTCTTGAATCTTTCGGATCTGAATATTCATACCACAATTAAGAAGAATTACATTAAAATTATGCCAAGTAGCACTCCACATCAAAAAATCTGTTTTTATCATTTACCTACTCGAGGACGAGCATGAATTGAGCTTGGGGATGCTTGATACGTCTCCAACGTATCTAGCTTTTCTATATTTTTTGATTGCTCCATGCTATATTATCTACTGTTTTGGACATTATTGGGTTTTATTATCCACTTTTATATTATTTTTGGGACTAACCTATTAACCAGAGGCCCAGCCTAGAATTGCTGTTTTTTGCCTGTTTTAGGGTTTCGAAGAAAAGGAATATCAAACGGAGTCCAAACGGAATGAAACCTTCGGGAACGTGATTTTCTCAACGAACAAGACCCGGGAGACTTGGACCCTATGTCAAGAAAGAAAAGAGGAGGCCACGAGGTAGGGGACGCGCCTAACCCCCCAGGCGCGCCCTCCACCCTCATGGGCCCCCTGTTGCTCCACCAATGTACTCCTTCCTCCTATATATACCTACGTACCCCGAAACGATCAGGTACTGAGGCAAAACCCTAATTCCACCGCCGTAACTTTCTGTATCCACGAGATCCCATCTTGGGGCCTGTTTCGGAGCTCCGCCGAAGGGTGCATCGATCACGAAGGGCTTATACATCAACACCATAGCCCTTCCGATGAAGTATGAGTAGTTTACCTCAGACCTACGAGTCCATAGTTATTAGCTAGATGGATTCTTCTCTCTTTTTGGATCTCAATACAATGTTCTCCCCCTCTCTTGTGGAGAACTATTCGATGTAATCTTCTTTTTGCAGTGTGTTTGTTGAGATCGACGAATTATGGGTTTATGATCAAGTCTGTCTATGAATAATATTTGAATCTTCTCTGAATTTTTTTATGTATGATTGGTTATCTTTGCAAGTCTCTTCGAAGTATCAGTTTGGATTGGCCTACTAGATTGATCTTTCTTGCAATGGGAGAAGTGCTTAGCTTTGGGTTCAATCTTGCGGTGTCCTTTCCCAATGACAGTAGGGGCAGCAAGGCATGTATTGTATTGTTGCCATCGAGGATAAAAAGATGGGGTTTTCTTCATATTGCATGAGTCTATCCCTCTACATCATGTCATCTTGCTTAAGGCGTTACTCTGTTTTTAACTTAATACTCTAGATGCATGCTGGATAGCGGTCGATGAGTGGAGTAATAGTAGTAGATGCAGGCAGGAGTCGGTCTACTTGTCTCGGTCATGATGCATATATACATGATCATACCTAGATATTCTCATAACTATGCTCAATTCTGTCAATTGCTCAACAGTAATTTGTTCACCCACCGTAGAATACTTATGCTCTCGAGAGAAGCCACTAGTGAAACCTGTGTCCCCCGGGTCTATCTTTATCATATTAATCTCCTACTACTTAGTTATTTCCTTTGCTATTTACTTTGCCTTTATTTTACTTTGCATTTTTATCATAAAAATACCAAAAATATTATCTTATCATATCTATCAGATCTCACTCTCGTAAGTGGCCTTATAGGGATTGACAACCCCTATTTGCGTTGGTTGCGAGGATTTATTTGTTTTGTCCAGGTACGAGGGACTCACGCGTAGCCTCCTACTGGATTGATACCTTGGTTCTCAAAAACTGAGGGAAATACTTACACTACTTTGCTGCATCATCCCTTCCTCTTCGAAGAAAACCAACGCAGTGCTCAAGAGGTAGCAGCTGCCACTGCGTCGCCCCGTCGGGCCGCAGCGCCGCCGCCCGTGGTTCTTCTCCCAGCTGCACCGACTCGCGTCACCGCTGCGTCGCCCCTTCGGGCCGTAGTACCGCGGCCCGCGGTCCACCGCCGCCCAGAGGCCGTCCGCTCCAGGTCGTCCCCGTGGCGGCACCGACCCTCGCGCCGCCACTGCGTCGCCCCGTCGGGGCGTAGCGAGCATGGCACGCGGTCCACGCCACCGTCCAGACGCCGTCCCCGCGGTTGCACCGACCCGCGCTCCTCCGCCGCGCCGCCCCTTCGGGCTGTCGCGTCACGGCCCGCGGTCCCTGCCGCCGCCCCGAGGTCTTCCCGCCGTCACCCCGACCTGCCCGCCGCCGCTGCGTCGCCCCTTCGGGCCGTAGCGCGGCGGCCCACGGTCCACTTCGTCGTCCACGCGCGTTGACTTTCCGTGGTACGCGTCGCGCCACCTCCCTTGGCGCGGGAACGCCATCATCCGCGCCAGTCTTCGTCATGCTGTCGGGTTCTTCGCCTACTTCGAGCACCGCCGCCGCGCTCCTAACCTATCCGTCGCTCTTCTTTGGCCGCCGCCGCTACCCACATAGCCGCCGCCGCCCGTCCACCTCCTTCATATTCGTCCAGCACCGGCCTGTCGCCAGCGTCACTGTCATCTACCCCGACCACTTCGTCTACTCCGACAACCGCAGGCGACATCGGCTCCGCACTGATTGACGCCGCAACCGTCGTCGAGTCCTTCTCTGCTGGCCTCTCCGACTCCTCCGGCATGGCGTACAATTTGTGCAGGTCCTCGTCTATGCATGCCCGGTGCTGGCAACACCAATGCGTGCCTTCGTCCATGATGTTTCCCCGGGCCTGGCAAGCCTGGTGCGGCGCTTCGTCAACTTCGTCTTCGTCCGTCTACGCATGTCCGGTGCTGGCAACACCGGTGCGTGCCTTCGTCTACGATGTGTCCCTCGGTTCGGCAAACCCGCCGCGACGCGTCGTCAACAACATCTTCTTCCCAGCGCACCACTACTTCGACACCAATGCGCCCATGCTAACTCGGTGTCTCCTTGCGCCCGCGGCTCCACGGCGACATCCTCGACACCGGCTCCCCGACTCGACATCGACCACGACATTCTTCGTGCGGCTACCTCGACCACGGCTACACCACCCTCGGCTCTCGGCTCCATCAACAAACGGCACAAAGGGCTACCGCTTTGCTTGAGCAACCTCGTCGGTTTTCACTCCAGCCACGACTCCGCAATGCATCGACCGTTACGACTGGGGGGAGGGGGTATCCGTCGGCTTGCCTTCGGATTCTTCTCCAGTCTCACCGTCTGCGTCGCTACCGTTGTGACTGCGGGCGGTGTTGAGTATAATGTTTATTAGAAAAGACAAGATAGACTAGGATTTGTTCTGGCTTGTCTTGTACTCCAAGTAGATGATTGTACTCCTATATATATGTCCACGAGGCTCAAACAATACAATGATTATTCCACCAAATCCCTCTCTCCCTTCTAACATTCCCATCCGCACAATCAGGCTGTCGCGAGCTAGTATTGACTTAATAGGAGAAATTTTGCCGTGAATAAAAATGCATTGACCGACTTGATTGTTGATCCAGAATCCTTGCTTCCTTCTAGAAATCCATCGTGCACACTGTAGGAGTACATTACTTTACCAGTTTACTTGCTTAGCTGCGTGCGTAATCGACAAGTAAAGAATTCTTCTCCCACCTCAAACTGAACCTATCCGGAACCCGTGAACATTCACGGACAAGGAGAAGTCTCACGGACAAGCAGAAGCAGAGGAGAGCAGAGTAGTCATGGCAAAAAAAAAAAACCGCTCCAAAATGTTTCTGAAAATAGCATTTTTTGAGTGTCGAGTTTGTTTTTTGTTTGCACCAATGTTATTTCGAAATAACATTTACAAGCGCTAGAACATTTGTCAAAGTTTGCACAATTTTTTTTTTGAATTTTTCAAATGATTTTTTACTTTTTACTGTACTGTTCATTAGAGAGCATATGAGCTCGGGACTAGATACTCCGCGTCCCTCTCTTATATCTTATAATACAAAAGGCACGCAACTGTCTTGGTGTTCTTAAAAAAAATAGCACTTGTAACTTGTCTTGATGCTTCAAATATTCAACCCTCATGTGCCAAGAGACACAAGGAAAGAGCAGATGTTCTGACCCACTGAGGGGGGACAAATTCATTCCATTTCATGCAGTGAAACGTGCTTGTCTTAAGCTGGACCTTCTTTTATTTACCGTTAGCCCCAGGCCCGCAAGAGAGTGTGCAGTGAACACCCACTTCCTAGTTCCCTTTGGCGGCCAGTTTTCTGACCGGCCAGCCGACGGGGCGCGCCGCTGGACGTTGGTCCCCGGCCGCTCTCAGACCGAGCGACCGGAGCACGGCTCCGTTCCCATCATGCGGCGGCGCGGCGGCGCCGCCCGGCCGGTACGAACGAACAAACCAACGGGGTCCATCGGGGAAGGCGATCGACCAGGCGTCTGCTCTCCTGTGTGCAAACGCACACTGTTGCGCGGGAGGTGTCGCATGCAGATGCAGGTCGCTTGTGCCGCCGCAGCTTTCGGTGCGTGGGAACGCATGTGCCCTGTCGGTCCTGACTCACAGTATATTGCACGAATGCAACAGCGATTAATTGTATCTGTCGCTGTTTGTGATCCTGAAACTTTCATGTCAACAGCAACAGATCCGCCGACGCTAGCTACGCTCCCGACGCGATCGGCGATCGATCTACAGCCAGCTAGCTAGCTATTCTCGGGGATGGTACGTACTCCCCCTGTCCGGAATTACTTGTCATCAAAATGAATGTTTCTAAAACTAAAATACATCTAGATACATCCATTTCAATGACAAGTATTTTCGGACGGAGGAAGTACGTGTTGGCAATTAGCCCAATAATACATTTCCACAGGTAGTACGTTGGTCATCAGATAGATGACCAGAGATGAATTAAGAGTGTGAATTGCAGCGGTAATAACTACTCCCTCCGTTCCTAAATACTTATCTTTCTAGACATTTCAAATGACTACTACATACGGATGTATGTAGACATATTTTAGAGTGTAGATTCATTTATTTTGCTCCATATGTAGTCAATTGTTGAAATGACTAGAAAGACATGTATTTAGGAACGGAGGGAGTACTACGTAATAGGGTGTGAACTGTGAGCAGCGACAGCAACAACACATGGTGTAAACTGCATGCTGCCCCGGGCTGCATGCAGCAGCGACATGCATCAACACGCTTACACACGCGGCACTAGAAGATCTTCTGCAACTACTCCTTTCATTTTTATTTACTCTGTATATTAGAGTTAATTAAAGTCAAACTTCATAAAGTTTGACCAAGTTTATTGAAAAAATATAAATATTTACGATAACAAATTTATATGATGCGAAAGTACATTCAATAATGAATCTAATGATATTGATTTGTTATTGTACATGTTAATATTTTTGTCTATAAACTTTATCAAAGTTTATAAAGCTTGACTTTGACCAAAATTAATATGCGGAGTAAATAAAAACGGAGGGAGTATTATCAGATGGTAGTAGACTTCAACATATTGGACAGTAACAAGATCCGGGAGCTCACGGCTTGGGAAACACATTATTAGTGGAGCTGTGGAGGCCACGCTCACGTGCATGCATGCTGAATTTTTGGTACTAGTACAGGTGTAGTACTTGGGCGGCCGGTTGATGACAGGCAACTAATTAGCCTCCTGCTAATAAATTATATGGAGACTAATCCAGGAATGGAAACAGAGTCATGAGTGCAGGGCGGGCTACAAATATAATGGTCCCTCGCTGGCTTCCAGTTCCAGCACGTAGCACCAATGGCAATGGAGGGCAAAGGAGACTTGGAGTCCAAGGGAGGGGAGGACCTTACTCCCTAGTCCAAGGGAGGGGAGGACCTTACTCCCTAGTCCGTATACGTCCACTCCAGCTTTCCAAATAAGTCGCGCCGTGGGTCCCGCGTGTAGGGCAGGAGAATCATCATGCGGGTCGGGTCGTTGATTAATCCGTCGTCCACTGGCAGATTAGTACTCCATCCTTTTCACAATGTAGTGCTTCCTCTATCCCCGTGCTTCAACTTTAACCGTAAATTTAACTATCAAGACCGATTGCGGCGGGAGCAAAAATTATATTAGTGAATTCGTATTCGAAAGAAGTTTTTAATTGTATAATTTTTTCTACCGTCGTAATTGGTCTCGTTGGTTAAATTTATGGTCAAAGTTGAACCTCGGCAAATAAGAGCGCACTATATTTTAAAATGAAGGGAGTAGTGACAGTCGTGTCCATCGTCGGTCGGTCGCTGGAACTTGGAAGGTGGTGCTCACGCCAGTTTCTCAATTCAACCCCACACACCAGCCAGACTGATCCATGGCTGTTTGCTTGTTCAACCACACAAAACTAAACAACTCCCGGACCGGCACGGTCAAGCGACACCTGATTAAAGTGCGCGCGCGCTCACGATTTAGGATTTTTAACATTTTTTAGGATTAGGATTTTTAACATTTCAGGATTAATAAGGGCATGTACAATGGTGCTATCTTAGGAGTGCCATGTAGGATAAATGATGAGATGGAGGAGAAAGAACTCATAAGAGAAAGCTTGCCTTCTCTTATTTAAGATAAGACAAGAGATGATCTCTTAGCACAATATGTCTCACCATATTTTTAGGAATTGCTAGTTATTGAAGATAAGGCTAAGAGATGATCCATTGTAGACATTATTCTTTGTCATCTCTAAATTGCATGCAAAATTTAAGATAAGACTATCTTATCAACCATTGTATATGCCCTAAAGTTAAAGTAAATAGCCCAGAGCTCTGCTTTGCTGTGGTGCGCCTTGCGTGCATGTTGCCGCACCCCGTACAAAACACATGTAGGCTGTAGCCGTATCATTCACAGGTGTGTTGGACAGATTTTGTTCTATTAATTCTTACTCCCTCCGTCCTATAATATAAATACATTTTTTATACTAGTGTAGTGTAAAATACGTTCTTATATTATGGGACGGAGAGAGTAGTTTCAAGAGCTATTTAGTACTGTACTCTCTCGGTTCCTACATATAAATCTTTTTAAGATATTATAATAAGGGACTACATATGCAAACTGTACATACGAAGCAAAATAAGTGAATATATGCTTTAAAATATATTTATATACATATGTATGTAGTTTTATTGAAATCTCCGAAAAGACTTGTATTTAGAAACGGAGGGAGTAGTACCTTAGTGTTTTGGATATTGTCTTATATTGATCCAAATCATTGTACTGTAATGGTTGTCGCATCTGAATAAAGTTACAAGCCTCTCCTTTAGAAAAAAAAAGAGGACAACAAACTGCTACCACTAGTACTATGGATTCTGATCCTAAAAAAAGAGTTTATGGATTGTGCCCTGTTAGATTTTAGAAAAACTCTTTACTTCAACTATTGATCTTGTCTCTGTGATTAGTCGCCTTGTGCGGGTGATACACATCATGGGGGCCCGTGGCCATTTTCATCTCCCTTTCACAAACCTTATCCTCTATGACCGTGTTACGGCCTGGGGGTGCCTCACTTGTCAGTTACCGGCCTAAGACCCCCTAGGCCGGTTCCGCCATGGGCATTCAAGCCCGCCCATGGGCCTTGAAGAAAGAGGACTCTAGAACCCTTGCCATTCAAGACAAGGAAGTCAGATTCGTGGTCGACCCCTTTTCACTGATGTAGTCGACTAGATCTCTTGTAACCCTAGGGCATCAACATCTTATATAAACCGGGCCGACCTAGTCGATGGAACACAACGTTGGATAATGCAATCTCTCGGTTCTATACCTTATATTTTGTACACCCTATAACAATAAACAAAGAGCAAGAGTAGGGTTTACCTCCGCCAAGAGGGGCGAACTTGGTAAAGACTCACCTTTTGTTACCATCCGGCCTACTCACCTCTTTCGGATACCCCTACCGAGGGATCTGTCGAAATCATCTCCACTGTGCGTCATCTTACCCGTGATCTCCATTGATCCTCGATGTGTTTTTCTCTCCGTTCGCCTCTCTTCAATTCACCTTCTCTCACCCACGCGCAAGGTCCCGCGAGGCAGCCCTCCAAACCACATGCATGCACAGGGTCGACACTGTTGCAGAGGGGCGTGCACCAGCGTTGAAGGCCATGCAGTGTTGCATGTGCAGCGCTGTGTCAAGGAAACGCTGCTGCAAAGGAGGGGTTGCTAGGATGTTGCAAGTCAGACAGGGTTGGGGATGCTATGCCATGGTAGCTTGCTGCTTGGAGATCGTTTGTGGCATGCTGCAAGGGGAGGACGCATTCCGTGGTTCAAAGGGGCAAAGAGGGCTTTGTTGTGGCGTCACTAAAGCTGCAAGGTCGCCCCGATTATCCAGACCGGGTCGTCGGTATGATGTGCGCTTGGGAGAAGCTGACCACCAGCGTCGCATGGCCGGGGTGGGGGTCACCGACGGCCGGTACAATTGATGGTGTGAAGGAGCGGCGAGGTCTGCTAGGAGTTGTGTTGCGGTTACGGACCGCCGTTGTAAGCGAAGATGCAAGGGGGCAGCGCTACTGCTCATTCCCTTGCTGCAAACCTTCGATGTTCCTCTACTCCTTGTGCCAAAAAAAGAGCAGTGACGTGTGCCCTCGATCACTACATGGCACGCTACACAATGGATCACGCGCGTGTTGTTGAATCAAGTTTGAGCTCAGGATAATTACTTAACTAACGTTACACGCCTTGCTGAAAGAAGTACATTTTTTATGACAAATGTGTTGCCTATCTCTGGGTGTCGATACTTGAGCTCGTTGAGAGGGCCGAACCTGAGTACTTCCTCCGTCCCATAATATAGGACGCCTGTTACATTATGTGATGGAGGTTGTAGGTCGGAGCAATCACGAATTGGTTGCATGATGTGCACGGGAGATTGCATTCCCATCGGCGCAATCGGGCTGTCACGAGCTAGTAAGATATTGACTTGACCCGGAAAAAAAGTAAGATACTGACTTAATAGAAGAAATTTTGCCGTGCATAGAAATGCATTGACCGACTTGATCGCCACCCATGCCGATCCAGAATCCTCGCTTCCTTCTAGAAATCCATCGTACACACTGCACATTACCTTACCAGTTTACTTCTCTGCATGCGTGCGTAATCGAGAAGTAAAGAATTCTTCTCCCTCTCAAACTGAACCTATCTGGAACCCGCCAACATTCACGGACAAGGAGCAGAATAATCCAATCCAACCCAAGCCGAAGCAGAGCGAGAGCGGAATAGTCCACCCTGCACCAAACTCTGCACCATCAGCCAGAGCAAAAGCAGAGTGTGCTCGGCCCGGATTGGTTGGTCTCTGCTCCGTCGCGCCACGCCCCTTCTCCAAGCCCACATCGATCCATCCGTCGCCGTCGCGGCCATTCATTCCAAGCCGTCGATCCCAGCGATCCATCCCCACCACCTTTATAAACGCCGCTCTCTCCCTCCTCCCTCCATTATCCCCCACCACCACCCGCCTCCTCTCCCCTCTCCGCGAAGCTTCCCTCCCGATTCTGTCGTTTCCCTCCACTCGCCGCGGCGCGCCGGAGAGCGGACACGCTGCAAGCACGTAGCGGGGGCGGCAATGGAGGAGAGAGTTATCATCCCCCGGCTCCGAGAACCGCGGGACCAGGCCACCGATGTAGCCCCGGCGGTTTCGTGTTCGTCGGGGGAGGAGTCCACGGACGGGGACTCGGAGCCCGGCTTCGAGTTCGAGTTCCCGTCGCTGCTCGGCAGGGACCACGGCTCCCCCGCGCCCGCCGACGACCTCTTCGCCGACGGCCGCATCCGCCCCGCCGCCTTCTACCCCGTATTCGGCCGCCGCCCGTCAGCGCGAGCGAGTTCAGCGGGGGACGTCGACGGCCTCGGCCTCGCCCCGGCGCCGACGGAGCGGAGGACGAGGGGGCAGCTCGGACGGCTTTTCCTCGAGGAGACCCGCGCGTGGAACAGCTCCTCGTCGAGCAGTAGTACCGGGTCGACGGCGTCCACGTCGTCGTCCGCGGCCACCACTGACGACGGGGACGGCGACGGTGGCCTCGAGGGCGCCGCGCCGGAGAGCTACTGCGTGTGGGCGCCCGGCGGCGGCGGCAAGCCGTCGGAGTCGCCGCGGCCGCCGCGGGGCGGGAAGAGCGGGTCCACGGGGTCGTCCGTGGCGCGGTGGCGCCGCATCAGCGACCTCGTCGTCGGCCGCAGCCAGAGCGACGGCAAGGAGAAGTTCCTCTTCCTCCCCGTCAACCCGCCGACGCAGCAGGAGCCCAAGCCCAAACCCAGGCCGAGGGCGCCGAACGCGGCAGCCGGCGGCACCAAGAAGAAGGTCAGCGAGATCGGAACGGTGGCCGCCGCCCACCGGATGGCCTACGGCGCCAAGGCCGGCGTTGGCGTCGCCGCCAACGGCGCCACGCCGCGGCGCACGTTCCTGCCGTACCGCGAGGAGCTGGTGGGGTTCTTCGCCAACGTGAACGGCATCAGCCGGAGCCACGCGCACCCCTACTGATCAACGACCGACCACGACGACGCCGGCGGTCGGCCGCGCGCGCTCCACAAAAATTATCAAGTCGGCGATTCGAATTCGATTCGTGTTTGAACTTTGAAGCTTGGATTTTGAGCTGGTGATCATCAGTGGGTAGGTAGTATTGTGATTAATCAATTGATTAGTTAGTTAAGCAGTCCATGGAAAAATTAAAGATTGGCATGGGGTGTGAACAGTGGTGTGAAACGCGGTGGACATCGCCGACCGCCGCCGATCACCGGCGATGGAGGTGAGGTGTGAACGGCGATCATTTTTTTTCTCCTTTTTTTTTCCTATACTACAACAGAGTTTGTACGTACATTCCTGAGAGCTCTCAATACTTGGGGTGGCCATGAATCCATGAGAGCGATAAAACCAGTGACGGCTGCGTCAGTGATAAAGTGCGCTTGTGACTGTGTACGCGTAATCCCTGCTAGTACTACGTGTGGTTGGACGATACTTGGCTTTCCTCGTGTAATCGATTCGATGAGAGGCTCGACGGCGGCGACGCACCACACACATCCACTTCGTTGGTTCACGGGAAAAAGACGACATGGCACCACTTTACGGGAAGGGAGCGCGATCAACGGCGACGTGTGCCCATGGTGGCGATCCCCGGCCAGCCAAGGCAGCCAGCCACGCCCGCACGGCGACGCCAAGTGGCCGGACGACGCAGGCGCGGCCGTGGATATACAAAGAGTAAATAGATGGATGTGGCTAGGTCTCAGTAGAAGTCTTAATCAAGTGATATAGTATGTAAAAAGAAAAAGAAAAACTGAAAATAAATTTTTTATATGAATCTTCATGCAAAATCAAAGGAAGATAGAATCGACTGAGACATAACAAAGTCTCAGTCAAGCGAGACTTAGCAAAACTGTAAACAGATTGTAAACACGAGATACACGTCAGAAGCATGCGATGCCGTAGAGGAAACCAGTTTGAAAAAAATCCTCAAAAGCAACGCACATTCGTACGCAAAAACACAAGGAGATGTGCACCTCCGAGCAGACGACCACCCTTCGTACTATGTGACGGCCTAATTAATGCAATAATGAAATAAAAGAACATGGGCACCGTACGTCAACGGTAGCTAGAGATTGATTTGATGTAATCGATGGCCGGCACACTTGCAAATTAGTGTGGCTTTCATGTCAATCTTCCCCACAATCATAGCAGCGCTAATGATGCGCGCACATGTAGTACCAGCTACATTATTTTGCGTCACAAACAAGTGCTTCAAGGACAAAGAGGGCCTTTGCTTGCATAACAAAAGAGCACGTGTAGTGACAAGTGGAACCAACATTGTGTTTTTTGGTTTGGTTCCACAAATGTCACTCCAATCTAATTTTAATTTTGGGTCCCTAAACTAGAGAGAGAGAGAGAGAGAGAGAGCCTACATTGTAATCGGTGTTTCTCAAACAAAAAAAAAGTTGACATGCATTTTCTGTTATTAGATTGAGATTAGGTATGCTGCTTAGATGCATTCAATTCAATACGATATCAGATCCACAAGGTTTCACTAGCACATCACACCAAACCACACACACTAGACAACAAGCGTCTGATGAAGCTCGACCTGGTGGAGTCTCGGTGTGTTGAAGTGGCAAGGGGATGCTAAAATATATCCACTACACATTCACAATTTTAGGTGGATCCAATGGCGGAGCCATCTCCCGGCGACCCTGGGCAGCTGTCCAGGCTCTGCCCAGTAACTCTCATTTAATTATAGAAGAAGTTGGAGAATTGATCATTAGTTTTAGTGGGCACACATACATGAATCACATCCCTTTGTATTTTGCCTCAGCTCCATTGATTGACTAGCTCCGCGATTGGGTGGATCAACTAGCTTGTTGACTCAGTAAGAAAACCACCGGCATTGTCTTCATCTTCTTCGTATAACCCAATTGATTGGTGCAAGCTTGAGCCATCATTCCTCTTCTAGCCAGCCTTGAGATCGGTCACAAGTTGTGTCCGCTTTGGCTTGCCATTCAATATCACCAACAATGGCTAAAACCAAATGGCTCCTTATCTATTTCTTGACACATAATGACGGCCACCACTGTCTAGCTAACACAAAATGTATGGCAATGAGAATGCAAAACAAAACATGCATATGCAAATGATGACAAGACAAAATAATTTAGCTTACATGAGTTGCCACTTCCATCACACTTTGAGGGCGGTCAACCACTTGTGAATAGTAGACACGTACTTGTTCACTTCCCCTTAAATGACCCCCATCGATGTTGGAGAGATGTCACATTGCGGTTGGTGACGATAGGATGCGGCTCCACTTATTGCCTTTTGTTCATGATACTCCTTCCAACTCTTCTCCCAATTTGTGTTCCCTTTTTTCCCCGTGCAACATATGAGATCCATTGTTGTGGCCAACCACGGTAACCAATAAGATATCCCGAAATGTTGAGAATGTCGGACCTCTTGCCATTGCCGTCTTTGGCTTCTTTTTGTTCTTGCTCGGATTGGGATTTGATGATGCCCCAACTTCAAATGAAGGGCAAGTTGGATCTCCTAACACATAGTCCATTTGGGTCGGTTCATGACTATCATTGATCATGTCCGACATGATAGACTCATTAAATTGTCATGATTTTACAATCGTGGATGCATGTCTCAATCCGCCTAACGGTATTTGCAAAACATTGGCCATGGCATATGCAAAGTTGATCGGAGAGGAGCAAAAAGAACATACCGAGTCTTGTTCTTTCATTCCGTCGAACAGGTTGTGGGCAACCCGGGCGCCGCCGGTGCCCGTGCTTGTCCGTGCCCAAACGAGTTGTGGCGACTGACAGACGTCCATCGGCGACATCTGCGTTGGCGGAAAGCTCCCCGGAATGCCCCAACCATCTGTCGGATTCCCCACTCTTCCAACCTGGTCCGACGACGCGATCCTTGTCGACGGCTGGATGGACAGGGTGCGGGGTCCCGGGCCGGCGGGCGGGAGGGGCGGGGCGGATAGCTGCTCCTCGAAGTCCGCATCCGCTTCCCTCTCCCGCTGCCTCCATCGTCGGGCCCTCTAGGCGATGTTCTTCGGCTTGCATGATGTACCCGAGGACGGGACACCGACGGCCGCCGCCTCCGCCGCGTTGGTGTGGGATGGGCAGGACGACATCTAGGGTGGCGGATGAGGGCCGACGACGACGAGGGCTCGGAGGCGGGAGTTGGTGGAGGGACACAGAGAACGGCGAAGGGTTTGATGGATGTGGTGCAATTATGGTGGGGTCAGGGTGTCGGGTTTTTCTTCGGCGGGGTCATGGTGGGCTCGTGGCGGACGAGCCAGAGCTTTCCCGTGTCCCCCCTATATTTAAGGGTTTAATGTGCGGGTCGGGTTTTTCCTTTTACATGCCACCGACCGAGCCGTCCGCCCTTAAGGGTTTAAGACGCACGACCGTAGATGATCTAAGAAACATGGACCATGGCACCAACGGACATAACCTTCTATCTCATCTCAGCTAGAATAGAAACATGGGTACGTCCATGCCTGGACTCGAGCCCTCGACCATTTTCATTTAGATGGACGCACAAGCTTTGCGCCGTCCTTTTCATCCATCCATATAGATGGGCGCCACCGCCAGGCGCCAGCGATAGTTCATGGGTACGTGCTGTTTTGATCAGTGTACGTCGGCGTCCGGGCTAAAAGATATTAACAAATTAGTAAGCGAATTGACTTAGACATTTTATGTCTTATTTTATTTCTCTGCATTGGAGTGCCACTGCGACCAAGAAGAGAGGAAAGCGATGGGTAGGTCTAGATGGATTTCACGCATGCATGGTTTCTTCTACTAGGGCTAGGATGATTAGCCCGAAGCTGGCTGGCTGGCAAGCTGCTGCCTGCTCTGCTAGTGATACCTGACGTTAGTTTGGCTGGGTGTAGTACCTAACCTAACCTAGCTGGCTTCACCAGCGTGCCTGATGGAGTTGTAATCATCAATCAGTCGGCCAATTAGCTAGCCAGTGTCCCTACGATAAACTAAATGCGCATCGTCTTGGTGCGTGCATTATTCCCGTTGATTTACGAGAGCATGACGCGAGTCAAATGCATGCATGCACGCACGCACCTTCGTCTTCTTCTACGTAATACACTGTGCAGCAGCAAGCCTCTGCATATACTACTATACGTTGGCTAAGACTGTTGGAATTTTGGCTTGTTTAATTATAATACTCCCTCTGTTTTTATTTAGTCCGCATATTAGATTTGATTTGCAAAATTTAACCAAATTTAGTGAAAATAATAGAAATATTTACCATCACAAATTTATATAATGTGAAAGTAGATTCAATAATGAATCTAATGATATTATTGTTACTGTATATGTTAATATTTTTATATCTCTAAACTTTATCAAAGTTTACAAAGCTTACTGCAGTAGGTTAGGCTGCCTATTGGTTCAGGTTACGGTCGTTATAAAATGCAGACAGCGACGACGTTCAGAGAACACGCACGAGGGTCTGACACACTTTGCGACGGCTAGGAGAAGTTCCTCTTCCTCCCCGTCAACCCGCCCAAGCAGCAGGAGCCCAAGCCCAAACCCAGCCCGAACCCGGCAGCCTGCGGCACCAAGAAGAAGGGCAGCGAGATCGGCACGGTGGCCACCGCCCACCGGATGGCCTACGGCGCCAAGGCCGGCGCTGGCTCGCTGCCGCCACGCCGCGGCGCACCTTCCTGCCGTACCGCGAGGAGCTGGTGGGGTTCTTCGCCAACGTCAACGGCATCAGCCGGAGCCACGCGCACCCCTACGGATCAACGACCGACCACGACGCCGGCCGGTCGGCTGCGCGTGCGCCGGCGAGATTATTATAAATCGGCGATTGAAATTCCATTCGTGTTTGAACGTTGAAGCTTGGATTTTTGTGAGCCGGTGATCATCAGCAGGTAGGTAGGTTAATACTCCTACTAGTATTGTGATTAATAGGTTAGTTAAACTTGATGAGAAATTAAAGATTGATGTGGGGTGTGAACAGTGGTGTGAAATCGCGGTGCACATCGCCGACCGTCGCGCGTCGCCGGCGATCGAGCCATCGAGGTGAGGTGTGAACGGCAGCGTGTGGTGGCGAGTGAGGACACATCTTTCTTTCTGCATTATTCATTCATTCTTCTTCTTCCTGCAACAGAGTTTGTACGTACGTAGAGTATTACAGTACATTCCTGGTAGCCATTAATCCGTGAGAGCGATCTGTTGCTGCACAGTTTCCATAAAGTACACCGTGACTGTACGCTTTAATTGCTGCTAGTACGTGTGGTTGGACGAGCACTTGGCTTTCGTCGTGTAATCGACTCGATCGACGGCGTCCTTCAATACTGTAGGCGCAACGGGCGGCGGCGACGCACCACACACACGTCCTCTTGTTGGTTCACGGGGAAAAGACGACAGGGCACCACTTTACGGGAAGGGAGCGCGATCGACGGCGACGTGTGCCCACGGTGGCGATCCCCGGCCGGCCAAGGCAGCCAGCCACGCCCGCACGGCGGCGCCAAGTGGCCGGACGACATACACGCACGCGCGGCCGTGGATATACAAAGAGTAAGTTAAACACGGGATGCACACCAGAAACATGCGATGCCGTAGAGGAAACCAGTTTGGAAAGATCCTCAAAAGCAACGTACATTAGTACTCACTACGCAAAACACAAGAAGATGTGTAGTACCAGCGCACCTCCGAGCAGACGATCACCGTTCGTACTACGCGATGGCCTAATCTATACTTCTATATTACTATTATAAACAAGAAAACATCCTCAAAGGTGAACGAAAACTCTGCCATCCACTGAATCGGCACGAAAAGGGGAGCCAACGTGTCCCGTCAAAATAAAAAACTACAATCACGCAACAAACTCCCCCGCGATACCTAATCCTCGCCGGCCCTCCTTGCGCCCGCCCGCCCGCTCCCCCCCTCCTGCCCCACCGCCACCCTCCCTGGACGCCCGCCGCACATCAGCAGCCGCTCTTCCTGACGCGGTGACGCCCGCATCTTGCTTCCCTCCTTGCCGCCCCTTGCCACCTGCTCCGCACGGCCCTGCTGCGCATCTCTCTTCCTCGCCCGGCTCCGGCAAGGTCTCCTGCTCTCCACCATGGAGAGGGCTTGTTGATTGCGGCAAGAACACATACCACACTACTAGTACCAGTGATTGATAGGGATTCCTCAGGATCTGTTCTGTCGGGCTATTGGTGAGATTTGGCCTCCCGCGCCGCCATGTGCCGCCGCCTCCACGACCACAAGAACCGGGGATGGATTCCAAGTCTATCCCATTGATGGGTAAGGCTGGTCATAGCGGGGAGTAACATATACTAGTATCATGCATATGATACTAGTGTATAATACTACATCCATACTGCATAGTATCATAAAATAGTATCATAGGTGGTCTCATTTATTGTCATGCATGACACATAGTAGCATAACATTTATTATGTTACGGTATCTACCTATGTTACTATGACTCTCTCTTTCTTTTTTAATTTCCTGCCACATAAGCATGTTTGCGAGTCCCAAGTATATGATACTAGTTATGTTATCCCTATTATGGCCAGCCTAAGTAACTTGTCAGCATCTTGGTTGACCTGTGTAGCTGCCCAATTTAGTTCTGAATACCCGAGCCTCTTCATGGGTTCAGGCGGCATCTTCGTGGATGAGGACACGAGGGCTCCATCTAGAATTCTAGACCAAACTGCCAACGGCATGAGCCAAAACGAATTTCCGCTGACCAAGTTTCTTTGTGCTACTCCATGTCATGTATTGAGTCACAAATAAATCCAGGTGAATGTATATGCTACTGTTTCTCCTCGAAGAAAAAAACAAACAATTTATCCTGATGAATGGATGTATATCTGTGGTGGATGATCTGTGTCTTTCTATTGCAGGTCATAATATGCATCCACACAATTCAAATTCATGTTCTGGACTAACCATGTATTAATTGCATAGTTACTTTTTTTGTTTTACTTCTACCCACACCCAAACTGAGTTCTACAGTCAATATCTGATTCTGGTACAGGCTTCCGATGACAGTTACAACAATTCTAGAGCATATATCGTCCTCAATCCTCCTGATTTTCCTACCATCATTTCCATAGTATTCGAGTTGTAAAGCCTTGGCCTGTGGTAATTAATATTGGTTCCTAAGCTTGAAAAGTGTATTTGGCTAAATAGTACTTGATTCTATCATGTTTGTGTAGGCTGAATTGTTTTTGCTGGAAAAATATCATTACATGTATCATTTTAGTATGGTAATTATATCTTAGGGTATGAGAAATAAATGTACTAAATTATTTTTTCCGTGTAGGCTACTATGATTTAGAGGAGGTAATTGTTTCTGATGAAGAGTTAAATCTAGGCACCATGGATTGCGAACTGTTACCGTGAACTGGAGAAGTGATTATCTTTTTCTATATTGTAACTAAAATGCAGGCTTTAACTAAACATTTTGTTATGTCCGCCAATCGGCTGGTTCATTTAGTCTCATTTGTATCCACATAACCATCAGATAAAATATTTGGAAATATCGAATAAAGAGAATCAACATCACAGTTCCGAGGAGCTTCATTTCTCAAACTTTCTGGAGCAGACCATCTTGATCATTTTTGAAGGATGGGTGCTGGACTTGGCACATTGCCCTGAGAGGATCACTCGCAATAAATGTTGGTTTCTGATGGAATTATGTATCTGTATTATGCACCCCTGCCAATTTTGATTCTTGTTCTCTGGTAATCTACAGAGTGTAAGGTCTAACTGTGTCTGGCCATAATGGCGGGACGAATCCCTCATTTTCTGTTGTATTTGTTTTTCTCCGGGTTTCTTTGAAAGAGTAGTTGTTAGCCTTGGCTAAACCAATAGAATCTAGGCAACTATGAAGCATGTGGATGCGTTACATTTTTCCTGAATTAGTCCTTTGAATTTGAAGCCCTTCGGAATTTTGCACTGCTCCTAGCCCATTGGCCATGGCATTGTCTGTATTATCTGTCTTCTCTGCTACAGCTCTCCGCGGGCGCCAGCACACATTGAGTTTTATCCGCACGTACTGACAGGAGAGGAGAGTGGTGCTGCGGGGTGAGGAAATTTATGACAAAGGGAAGGCAAGGAGAGAGGCAGCCCTGATGGTCGAGCGGAGGTGTGGCGTTATTGCATATACATGACATGGGATGAGGTGGGGAGGGGCGAAAATGCGTTGGAGCACCTGGCGACTACGCTCACTGTAATCTGCTCATTCAATTGCCTCGGGATTCCATCCGCTATATTAGTTTTGTGCGTGTTGGATGATTTTTGCCGTGTATAGCTCTCTAGCGGTTTTCATATTAAATGATGCATATTGTCATTCCTGTTCTGACTTCTGACATGGCGTGCATGCATCCTACTCAACTACTAACGCCCAACAACCAGAGCTTCAATTCAATGCACCACGCTCCTCAATCTCCCACATTTTTTTCTCCATGGAAAATGGTTGCTTAATGCGCATTCTTTTTTTCTAGTACAATAAATCAAGAGTTCAAAGCTCCCTGCGGTGAACTGAACTCTTGATTTATAGTGGAAAAAGCTTTTTCATTTTCGTTGTGTGACACCTGGTGCATAAAGTTAGTAAAAAAACAGATGCACACTTTGTTCCAAACATTTTCACTGCTGATTCCATCAATCATCCGATGGGGAGATGGTGCGTTTAAAAGTGTGTGTAGTAACTCGGGCGCACACTTTGTGGCATCGGAGTGACTTTGTTGGCCTATCTATCTTTGACACGCAAAGCATTAATGAACTAGGAGTAACTTGTATTTAGAAATTGCATGCATGCATGTGGGACCCTTAACGCGGAACTTTACCATGCACGTACGTTGGCCTGACATGCAACTCAACTCCATGTCCCATTTTGGAGAAACAGTTGTGTACTCCATGATTTTTCATCGACCTATGTTGATTCGTTGAAGAAAGCTTAGTTGTCCAGGCAAAGCATTTCTCAAATTAACATACCGTTTGATTAACTACTACGAGTGACAAAAAAAATACACAGTAATATGCTGAGCAGAATTCTTTTTATGCATTCATTACGAAGATACATAGTATCACTTCTCTGATCTTGAATTGCAACAGGCTAATTGTGAGATTCAATGACATCATTTCACGCTTTCGTTGCATGGGAAGCTGTTAACCTCGTCACCTTGTTTCTCTCCTACTGACTTACGTCCGCACACGCCATACCAAGAATCTCCATTTAAAACCACGCTCCACATTTCGTTGAACATAGTTGACACATGGGGTCGGTCTCTCCAAATCCTTCTTCCAACGTGTACTAAACTGGTGCCTGAAAGAGAATTACAACTTCTCGTCATTGTTACCGAATCAAACTTAAAATAACTAACAACAGAGAGATGAATCAACAAGTGACTTGAAAAGATATATGCTTCGTTTGTGATTAAGGTACGCGACGGCTATGCACATAATAAAATTATTACTGTATGAGAGACTTGCTGTAGATGCGTTATGAGAGTCTTGCTAATAATAAATGACTTCCAGGAAGTTCATAAATGAATCAGGCGCTCGATTCTGCACGGACATGTGCAACCTGCCTGGAATTAAATGTGTATGGACACTTGGACAGATTGAAACTGTACATATATACTCACGTCTGCTGTATTGAGACATTGAAAATCATTCCGGTTAAACTTGCACTGATCCTCAAACACAAGCCAACTGGCTAAGAGCATCTCCAGCCGAGCCCCAAACACGCCCTCCCCAACCGTGCCTATGTCTGCATAGGAGGTAAACTAATGACCAGTGTCAACAACCTAGGAATTTTCGGTTTACTATAGAAAAATAAGATGAACGTATATAATCATATTACAGTTGATTTTTCCGCGTTTCTCAGTGCTGTATCTGTGTCCGAACTATATTTTTCTATTTCACTATTTAAAGCATACGTAAGCATTTATACTTGTGCATCTAATAATCGGACGTGTACTGAAGAAACTTACCGTCGAACCCAGCCGCTGTTTTCCCTTTCCACAGCAATAAGATTTGGAGTCCTTGATTTCGACCCATGCTCTGCATCTAGAACTGTCGAACCCAGCCATTAGAAGAATCGAGCTCGTCCGCTTCAGCAACTGTCGAAAGCTGGCGCCCCTCTTTGACGGTCATCTGAGCTATCCCGACTGCGCACTCATCGGCTCTTATATCTTGATTCGATCTACAAAGGGACAGAAGAAAAATCAAGATAAACAGATCTGCAACTAGTAAAGCGGTCTGTTTTATCAATCATTTCAAAACCAAATGAACTTACACGGATTCGACGCAGGGTGGTCGCTGCACCAGCCGATCTACTGAACTGCTCATCTCCTTCCGCCGAAGAAGGACAGCAGTTCAAGATTATTGATAATCAGCGGCCTCAAAGGACTACTACGAAATCTGAAATCCACTTCTACTGTGAGGAATTTGTTTGTGCGTCAATCACTAGCAGCTGGCGAGAGGAGAATAGTTTTTCAGATCTGGATATGGAGTGCTTGCGTGCAAGTAGGGGACTGCACAGGTAGGTGATGGTGGAGGGAATTAATTACATCGGGCTGGTTTCCTGTACCTGTGCCTCACAGACTGCATACAATAAATGACCACGAACATGTATATACTGTTACATCTTACGACATGGTTGCCGTATTCACCGCATGTAATGATTTTCAGCAAAATGGCACGGATCCCAAGCCTGCATGCGGGCGGCGGCGATTTCGGATGGGGGAGTCGCCGAGTGCTCCACCTGCAAGCTTACTAGTCAATGCAATAGAAAAACATGGGCACCGTAGGTCAACGGTAGCTAGAGACTGATTTGAAGCAATCGATGGCCAGCCCACTTGCAAATTAGTGTGGCTTTCATCTCAATCTTCCCCACAATCATAGCAGCGCTGATGATGCGCACATGTAGTACCAGCTACTATATTATTTTGCGTGACAAACAAGTGCTTCAAGGACAGGGAGGGCCTTTGCTTGCATAACAAAAGAGCACGTGTAGTGACAAGTGGAACCAACATTGTGTTTTTGGTTTGGTTCCACAAATGTCACTCGAATCTTATCTTCCTTTTGGGTCCCTAAACTATTGTGTGTGTGTGTGCGCGCGCGTGCGTCTATATTGTAATCAGTGTTTCTCAAACAAAATATTTTTGACATGCCTTAGATTGAGATTAGGTAAGCTGCTTACCTGTATTCAATTCAATACGGTATCAAATCCACAAGATTTCACTAGCACAACACACTAGACAAGAAGCCTCTGATGAGTCCTGACCTGGTGGAGTCTCGGTATGTTCAAGTGGGAAGGGGGGGCTAAAATATATCCACAACACATTCAAAATTTTAGGTGGATTAACTAGCTTGTTGACTCAGTAATAAAACCACCACCATTGTCTTCATCTTCTTCGTCTAACCCAATTGATTGTTGGGAGCTTGAGCCATTATTCCTCTTCTTGCCAGACTTGAGATCGGCAACAAGTTGTGTCCACTTTAGCTTGCCATTCAATATCAACAACAATGGCTAAAACCAAATGGTTTCTTCTCTGTTTCTTAATACATGGTGACCGCCACCACTGTCTAGCTAACAAAAAATGTATGGCAATGAGAATGCAAAATAAAGCATGCATATGCAAATGATGACAAGATAAAATAATTTAGCTTACATGAGTTGCCACTCCCATCTCACTTTGAGGGCCGCCAAGCACTTGCGAATAGTAGCCGACGTATTTGTTCACTTACCCTTGAATGATGTCCATCGATGTTGGAGAGATGCCACATTGCGGTTGGTGACGATAGGATGCGGCTCCGCATATTGCTTTTGACGTTCATGATACTCCTTCCAAATCTTCTCCCAATACGTATTCCCTTTTTGCTCTGTGCAACATATGAGACTATTGTTGTGGCCAAACATGATAACCAATAAGATATCCTCGAATATTGAGAATGCCGGACCTCTTGCCTTTGGCTTCTTTATGTTCTTGCTCGGATTGGGATTTGATGTTGCCCCAACTTTAAATGAGGGGAAAATTGGATCCCCTAACTCGTAGTCCATTTGGGTCGATTCATGACTATTATTGATCATGTCCGACATGATAAACTCCTTACTTATCATGCTTTTACAATCATGGATCATGTCCTAACCGGCCTAACGGTGTTTGCAAAACATTGACCATGGCATATGCAGAGCTGATTGGAGAGGAGAAAAAAGAACATACCGAGTCTTGTTGTGTCATTCCGTCGAACAGGTCATGGGCAACCCTGGCGCCACCGGTGCCCATGCTCATCCGCGCCAGAACGAGCTGCGGCGACTGACACACGTCCACTGGCGGCATTTGCGTTCGTGGAAAGCTCTCCGGAATGCACCAACTGGCTGTTGGATTCTTTATTGTCCCAACCTGGTCCGACGGCTCGATCCTTGTCTATGACTGGATGGACGGGGGTGCAGGGTCCTGGGCCCGGCAAGGGTGGAGGTGGGTGGGTGGGTGGGTGGGGGGGGGGGTAGCTGCTCCTCGAGATCTGCATCCGGTTCCCGCTCCCGCTGCCTCCATCGCAGGTCCCTCTGGGCGATGTTCTCCGGCTTGCACGGCGTACCCGAGGACGGGACACCAACGGATGACGCCGACACAGCTGTCGTCCCAGTGGTGTGGGCGGGCAAGACGACATCTAGGGTGGCGGATGGGAGCTAGCGACGAGGATGGGGAGCAAGCGTGGGCGACGACGACGACTTGAAGGCGGGAATTGGTGGAGGGAAGCGAGAGGAGGGCGAAGGGTTTGATGGATGTGATGCAATTTGTGGTGGGGTCGGGGTGTCAGGTTCGACGTGGCGGATGTACCTAGGTCTTCTCATATCCGTCATACATTTAGGCTGGATATGAGTGGTACCGGTCAGCCCAGATGTTTAAGAACTGAGGATGGGTTTTTTTAACAGTCAGTGATCGGGCCGTCCGCCCAAATATTTAAAGGTTTAAGACGTGCGAGTGTAGATGCTCTATGAAACATGTATCATGGCACAGCGGACGGAACCTTCTATCTCATCAGCTAGAATAGAAACATGTGTACGTTCATGCCCGGACTCGAGTCCTTTTCATCCATCCATTTAGATGGGCGCCACCGCCAGGCGCCAGCGGTGGTTGACGCAACGGGTACGTGCTCTTTTGATCGTCGGCCCGCCCGCGCCGACTTGCTCGCCGGATTTCTCGGCAACCATCAGCCCCGTCGGCGTCAGGGCTAAAAGAGATTAACAAATTAGCAAGTGCATTGACCTAGATAATCTATATTTTAATTTATTTATTTTTCTCTGCATTGGAGTGCCACTGCCACGGAGAATAGTGGAAAGCGATGGGTAGATCTAGATTGATTTCATGCATGGTTTCTCCTACTAGGGCTAGGCTAGGATGATTAGCCCAAGGCTGGCTGGCTGGCTGGCAAGCTGCTGCCTGCTCTGCTAGTGACACCTAACATTAGTTAGGCTGGGTGTAGTACCTAACCTAACCTAGCTGGCTTCACCTGCGTGCGTGCGTGATGAAGTTGTAATCATCAATCAGTCGGCCAATTAGCTAGCTGTGTCCCTAGGATAAACTAATGCGTATCGTCTTGGTGAGTGCATGCTTCCCGTTGACGTACGAGAGCATGACGCAAATCAAATGCATGCATGCATGCACGCAGCTTCGTCTTCTTCTACGTAATACACTGTGCAGCAGCAAGCCTCTGCCTATATAGTGTGTACTCAGTATCTTCCTTGGTCAAATCGCCCACATGGTCAATTGGTCGTTGGTCAAAGTCGCTCCATAACATGCTGCCAATCCGGCCAGCATGTTGGCTAAGAATGGTGGAATTTTGGCATAAGTGTCACGCGTGTGGCATGAAGCAATTCTGTCCTGATGTTTCTTGACGATAACTGTAGTTATTTGAAAATGGCAACTTTAGTTACGAAGGATGACAACTTTATGTCTAATGGCAAGTTTCAGTTTTTTGGTTGGCACTTTTAGTTATAATAACGTCAGGATGGTGTTACTTCGTACCACACGTGTGACACTTATCATTTGGGTTTAATTTAATTATATTACTACAGTAGGTTAGGCTGTCTATTGGTTCAGGTTGCGGTCGTTGTAAAATACAAACAGCGACAGCGTTCGAAGACACGCACGAGGGTCCAAGTTCCTCTTCCTCCCCGTCAACCCACACCGGCAGCAGAAGCCGAAGCCCAGGCTGAGGCTGAGGACGCCGAACCGGGCATCCGGCGGCACCAAGAAGGGCAGCGAGATGGGCACGGTGGCCGCCGCCCACCGGATGGCCTACAACGCCACGCTGCGGCGCACGTTCCTGCCGTCTTGGGAGGAGCTGGTGGGGTTCTTGGCCAACGTTAACGGCATCAGCCGGAGCCACGCCCACCCCTACTGATCAACGACCGATGACGACGACGACTCCGGTCGGCTGCGCACACCCCGGGTAGATTATTATAAATCGGCGATTCAAATACCATTCATGTTTGAACTTTGAAGCTTGGATTTTGAGCTGGTGATCATCATCGGGTAGGTTTTTTTTGATAAAAGAGAGCTCTCTCTCCGATTTCTATTAAGAGAAATCACCTGGTCTTCTTACAGCTAAAACGGAAAGCAAAGAAAGAAACAGACATATCTATCCCCCCCGGGGGTAAGGCACGGGCTATCGAGGAGGAAGGAGAGCCATCCATCCCCTTCCCACAGGCCCTCAAGCAGGACCCCCCAGGGAAAGATCTAAGGCCTAGGCTCAAACCGGTCCCAATACCAGCATTACAAGGTTCATAAGAGCAGAAAGAAAGCAGTTTTAACATCATACAATAGCTAAAGCATCCCCATACAAAAGAGCTCAAAAAGATACGGGGTGAGAGTAGGGCAGCAAAGGCCTCATCAAGCGTCCACCATAGCAACATCTGGCATAGGAGTTGTAGCTTGTCCCACAATTCTTCTGGTCTCCAGACGCCATCCATGGACTGCCTTGAACACTTCTTCAGCTACCTCGCCGATCTGCTTCACTCCTGCCTCCATCATCTTATTTCTTACGGGGTTTTTTCTGCAAGATGTTCCACTCATATAAGTTCTTGAGTAATAAGTTGACAGGTATATAAGGATCATTTACCCTGTTATTATCAAAAACAACACTATTTCTCAATTTCCAAATAGTCCAACAGATAGCCGAAATTCCTATCAAAACTAAGCTCCTCTCATTTTTTCCAAAGTTTTTTGCCAAATTATTGACCACCAGTTCTAATTCATCTGGTATATCAGTTAAGTTGAAAGCACATTTCAAAATATTCCACATAAGCCTAGTGTGACGCCGCCGATTCAATCGTACACTAATCATACACGCAAACGTGTACGATCAAGATCAGGGACTCACAGGAAGATATCACAACACAACTCTACAAATAAAATAAGTCATACAAGCATCATATTACAAGCCAGGGGCCTCGAGGGCTCGAATACAAGAGCTCGATCATAGACGAGTCAGCGGAAGCAACAATATCTGAGTACAGACATAAGTTAAACAAGTTGCCATAAGATGGCTAGCACAAACGGGGATACAGATCGAACGAGGCGCAGACTTCCTGCCTGGGATCCTCCTAACTACTCCTGGTCGTCGCCAGCGGGCTGCGCGTAGCAGTAGGCACCTCCAGCGTAGTAGGAGTCGTCGTCGAAGGTGGCGGCTGGATCCTGGGCTCCATCGTCTGGTCACAGCAATCGGGTAGAGAAATGGAAAAATGGGGAACCAGGCAACTGTGAGTACTCATCCAAAGTACTCGCAAGCAAGGAGCTACACTACATATGCATGGGTATATGTGTAAAGGGCCATATCAGTGGACTGAACTGCAGAATGCCAGAATAAGAGGGGGATAACAAATCCTTTCGAAGACTACGCTTTTGGTAACCTCCATCTTGTAGCAGGAGAAGAGAGTAGATGGTAAGTTCACCAAGTAGCATCATGTAGCATAATCCTAACCGATGATCCTCCCCTCGTCGCCCTGTGAGAGAGCGACCATCGGTTGTATCTGGCACTTGGAAGGGTGTGTTTTATTAAGTATCCGGTTCTAGTTGTCATAAGGTCAAGGTACAACTCCAAGTCGTCCTGTTACCGAAGATCACGGCTATTCGAATAGATTAACTTCCCTGCAGGGGCGCACCACATAACCCCACACGCTCGATCCCATTTGGCCGGACACACTTTTCTGGGTCATGCCCGGCCTCAGAAGATCAACACGTCGCAGCCCCACCTAGACCAACAGAGAGGTCAGCACGCCGGTCTAAACCTAAGCGCCCAGGGGTCTGGGCCCATCGCCCTTAGCACACCTGCACGTTGCGTGGGTGGCCGGAAGCAGACCTAGCCTAGCAGGCGTTCCAGTCCAATCCGGCGCGCGTCGCTCAGTTGCTGACGTCACGAAGGCTTCGGCTGATACCACGACATCGAGTGCCCATAACTGTCCCCGCGTAGATGGTTAGTGCGTACAGGCCAGTAGCCGGAGGGGGAAACATCCGGGAAATTATCATGATGCTAGGTGTGCCCTAACGCGGTACCATGATGCTAGGTGTGCCCTAACGCGGTACGAGGTGGTACCGGTGAAGGGGAGAACATCCGGGAAATTATCCCCGGTGTTTCGCGTTTTCGGGTAAAGGAGCCGGAGGGGGAAAGTTGCGT
This sequence comes from Triticum urartu, assembly GCF_003073215.2. NCBI lineage: Eukaryota > Viridiplantae > Streptophyta > Magnoliopsida > Poales > Poaceae > Triticum > Triticum urartu. Next base: position 563,433,498 of record NC_053022.1, on the reverse strand, counting down.
GTTCGCTATACTAGGGATGCGTGGCGGACGAACGGGTTGCGTATCCGGATTCGTCTCGTTGTTCTGAGCAACTTTCATGTCGAAAATAATTTAATCCGAGTTATGGATTAAACGATATGATTTTCTAAAGATTTTGTTAATTTCTGGAATTTAATTAATTATTTAAATTAATCTAAAAATGGATTTATGACATCAGCATGATGTCATTGTTGGGGAGCATAGTAATTTCAAAATTTTCCTACGCACACGCAAGATCATGGTGATGCATAGCAACGAGAGGGGAAAGTGTGATCTACGTACCCTTGTAGACCGACAGCGGAAGCGTTAGCACAACGTGGTTGATGTAGTCGTACGTCTTCACGGCCCGACAGATCAAGCACCGAAACTACGACACCTCCGAGTTTTAGCACACGTTCAGCTCGATGACGATCCCCGGACTCCGATCCAGCAAAGTGTCGGGGTAGAGTTCCGTCAGCACGACGGCGTGGTGACGATCTTGATGTACTACCGTCGCAGGGCTTCGCCTAAGCACCGCTACAATATTATCGAGGATTATGGTGGAAGGGGGCACCGCACACGGCTAAGAATATGATCACGTGGATCAACTTGTGTGTCTAGGGGTGCCCCCTGCCCCCGTATATAAAGGAGCAAGGGGAGGAGGCCGACCGGCCCCTATTGGCGCGCCAGGAGGGGGAAGGAAGTGGGGAGGGAGAAGGAAAGGGGGGCGCCGCCCCCCTCTCCTAGTCCAATTCGGACCAAGGGGAGGAGGCGCGCGGCCCACCCTGGCTGCCCCTCTCTCTCTCCACTAAGGCCCATATGGCCCATTACTTCTCCCGATAGGGTTCCGGTAACCCTCCGGCTCTCCGGTTTTCTCCGAAATCACCCGGAACTCTTCCGGTGTCCGAATATAGCCGTCTAATATATCAATCTTTATGTCTTGACCATTTCGAGACTCCTCCTTATGTCCGTGATCACATCCAGGACTCCGAACTAACTTCGGTACATCAAAACTCATAAACTCATAATATAACTGTCATCGAAACCTTAAGCGTGTGGACCCTACGGGTTCGAGAACAATGTAGACATGACCGAGACACGTCTCCGGTCAATAACCAATAGCGGAACCTGGATGCTCATATTGGCTCCTACATATTCTACGAAGATCTTTATCGGTCAGACCGCATAACAACATACGTTGTTCCCTTTGTCATCGGTATTTTACTTGCCCGAGATTCGATCGTCGGTATCTCAATACCTAGTTCAATCTCGTTACCGGCAAGTATCTTTACTCATTTCGTAATACATCATCTCGCAAGTAACTCATTAGTTGAAATGCTTGCAAGGCTTATGTGATGTGCATTACCGAGAGGGCCCAGAGATACCTCTCCGACAATCGGAGTGACAAATCCTAATCTCGAAATACGCCAACCCAACATGTACCTTTGGAGACACCTGTAGAGCTCCTTTATAATCACCCAGTTACGTTGTGACGTTTGGTAGCACACAAAGTGTTCCTCCGGCAAACGGGAGTTGCATAATCTCATAGTCATAGGAACATGTATAAGTCATGAAGAAAGCAATAGCAACATACTAAACGATTGGGTGCTAAGCTAATGGAATGGGTCATATCAATCACATCATTCTCCTAATAATGTGATCCTGTTAATCAAATGACAACACATGACTATGGTTAGGAAACATAACCATCTTTGATTAATGAGCTAGTCAAGTAGAGGCATACTAGTGATGTTTGGTTTGTCTATGTATTCACACAAGTATTATGTTTCCGGATAATACAATTCTAGCATGAATAATAAACATTTATCATGATATAAGGAAATAAAATAATAACATTATTATTGCCTCTAGGGCATATTTCCTTCAGTCTCCCACTTGCAATAGAGTCAATAATCTAGATTACACAGTAATGATTCTAACACCCATGGAGCTTTGGTGCTGATCATGTTTTGCTCGTGGAAGAGGCTTAGTCAATGGGTCTGCTACATTCAGATCCGTATGTATCTTGCAAATCTCTATGTCTCCCACATGGACTAGATCCCGGATGGAATTGAAGCGTCTCTTGATGTGCTTGGTTCTCTTGTGAAATCTGGATTCCTTTGCCAAGGCAATTGCACCAGTATTGTCACAAAAGATTTTCATTGGACCCGATGCACTAGGTATGACTCCTAGATCGGATATGAACTCCTTCATCCACACTCCTTCGTTTGCTGCTTCCGAAGCAGCTATGTACTCCGCTTCACATGTAGATCCCGCCACAATGCTTTGTTTAGAACTGCACCAACTGACAGCTCCACCGTTTAATGTAAACACGTATCCGGTTTGTGATTTAGAATCGTCCGGATCAGTGTCAAAGCTTGCATCAACGTAACCATTTATGATGAGCTCTTTGTCACCTCCATATATGAGAAACATATCCTTAGTCCTTTTCAGGTATTTCAGGATGTTCTTGACCGCTGTCCAGTGATCCACTCCTGGATTACTTTGGTACCTGCCTGCTAGACTTATAGCAAGACACACATCAGGTCTGGTACACAGCATTGCATACATGATAGAGCCTATGGCTGAAGCATAGGGAATATATTTCATTTTCTCTCTATCTTCTGCATTGGTCGGGCATTGAGTCTTACTCAATTTCACACCTTGTAACACAGGCAAGAATCCTTTCTTTGCTTGATCCATTTTAAACTTTTTCAAAACTTTGTCAAGGTATGTGCTTTGTGAAAGTCCAATTAAGCGTCTTGATCTGTCTCTATAGATCTTAATGCCCAATATGTAAGCAGCTTCACCGAGGTCTTTCACTGAAAAACTCTTATTCAAGTATCCCTTTATGCTATCAAGAAATTCTATATCATTTCCGATTAGTAATATGTCATCTACATATAATATCAGAAATACTAGAGAGCTCCCACTCACTTTCTTGTAAATACAGGCTTCTCCAAAAGTCTGTACAAAACCAAATGCTTTGATCACACTATCAAAGCGTTTATTCCAACTCCGAGAGGCTTGCACCAGTCCATAAATGGATCGCTGGAGCTTGCACACTTTGTTAGCTCCCTTTGGATCGACAAAACCTTCCGGTTGCATCATATACAACTCTTCTTGCAGAAATCCATTCAGGAATGCAGTTTTGACATCCATTTGCCAAATTTCATAATCATAAAATGCGGCAATTGCTAACATGATTCGGACAGACTTAAGCATCGCTACGGGTGAGAAGGTCTCATCGTAGTCAATCCCTTGAACTTGTCGAAAACCTTTTGCGACAAGTCGAGCTTTGTAGACAGTAACATTACCGTCAGTGTCAGTCTTCTTCTTAAAGATCCATTTATTCTCAATTGCTTGCCGATCATTGGGCAAGTCAACCAAAGTCCATACTTTGTTCACATACATGGATCCCATCTCAGATTTCATGGCTTCAAGCCATTTTGCGGAATCTGGCTCACCATCGCTTCTCCATAGTTCGTAGGTTCATCATGATCTAATAGCATGACTTCCAGAACAGGATTACTGTACCACTCTGGTGCGGATCTTACTCTGGTTGATCTACGAGGTTTAGTAGTATCTTGTTCTGAAGCTTCATGATCATCATCATTAGCTTCCTCACTAATTGGTGTAGGTGTCACAGAAACTGGTTTCTGTGATGTACTACTTTCCAATAATGGAGCAGGTACAGTTACCTCATCAAGTTCTACTTTCCTCCCACTCACTTCTTTCGAGAGAAACTCCTTCTCTAGAAAGTTTCCGAATTTAGCAACAAAAGTTTTGCCTTCGGATCTGTGATAGAAGGTGTATCCAATAGTTTCCTTTGGATATCCTATGAAGACACATTTCTCCAATTTGGGTTCGAGCTTATCAGGTTGAAGCTTTTTCACATAAGCATCGCAACCCCAAACTTTCAAAAACGACAACTTTGGTTTCTTGCCAAACCATAGTTCATAAGGCGTCGTCTCAACGGATTTTGATGGTGCCCTATTTAACGTGAATGCGGCCGTCTCTAGAGCATAACCCCAAAACGATAGCGGTAAATCAGTAAGAGACATCATAGATCGCACCATATCTAGTAAAGTACGATTACGACGTTCGGACACACCATTACGCTGTGGTGTTCCGAGTGGCGTGAATTGCGAAACTATTCCACATTGTTTCAAATGTACACCAAACTCATAACTCAAATATTCTCCTCCACGATCAGATCGCAGGAATTTTATTTTCTTGTTACGATGATTTTCAACTTCACTATGAAATTCTTTGAACTTTTCAAATGTTTCAGACTTATGTTTCATTAAGTAGATATACCCATATCTGCTTAAGTCATCTATGAAGGTGAGAAAATAACGATATCCGCCATGAGCCTCAACATTCATCGGACCACATACATCTGTATGGATGATTTGCAACAAATCTGTTGCTCTCTCCATAGTACCGGAGAACGGTGTTTTTGTCATCTTACCCATAAGGCACGGTTCGCAAGTACCAAGTGATTCATAATCAAGTGGTTCCAAAACCCATCAGTATGGAGTTTCTTCATGCGCTTTACACCGATATGACCCAAACAGCAGTGCCACAAATAAGTTGCACTATCATTATCAACTCTGCATCTTTTGGTTTCAACATTATGAATATGTGTGTCACTACTATCGAGATTTAATAAGAATAGACCACTCTTTAAGGGTGCATGACTATAAAAGATATTACTCATATAAATAGAACAACCATTATTCTCTGATTTAAATGAATAACCGTCTCGCATCAAACAAGATCCAGATATAATGTTCATGCTTAACGCTGGCACCAAATAACAATTATTTAGGTCTAATACTAATCCCGAAGGTAGATGTAGAGGTAGCGTGCCGACCGCGATCACATCGAATTTGGAACCATTTCCCACGCGCATCGTCACCTCGTCCTTAGCCAATCTTCGCTTAATCTGTAGTCCCTGTTTCGAGTTGCAAATGTTAGCAACAGAACCAGTATCAAATACCCAGGTGCTACTGCGAGCATTAGTAAGGTACACATCAATAACATGTATATCACATATACCTTTGTTCACCTTGCCATCCTTCTTATCCGCCAAATACTTGGGGCAGTTCCGCTTCCAGTGACCAGTCTGCTTGCAGTAGAAGCACTCAGTTTCAGGCTTAGGTCCAGGTTTGGGTTTCTTCTCTTGAGTAGCAACTTTCTTGCTGTTCTTTTTGAAGTTCCCCTTCTTCTTCCCTTTGCCCTTTTTCTTGAAACTAGTGGTCTTATTGACCATCAACACTTGATGCTCCTTCTTGATTTCTACTTCCGCAGCTTTCAGCATTGCGAAGAGCTCGAGAATAGTCTTATTCATCCCTTGCATATTATAGTTCATCAAGAAGCTCTTGTAGCTTGGTGGCAGTGATTGGAGAATTCTGTCAATGACGCAATCATCTGGAAGATTAACTCAAAATTGAATCAAGTGATTATTATACCCAGACATTTTGAGTATATGCTCACTGACAGAACTGTTCTCCTCCATGTTGCAGCTATAGAACTTATTGGAGACTTCATATCTCTCAATCCGGGCATTTGCTTGAAATATTAACTTCAACTCCTGGAACATCTCATATGCTCCATGACGTTCAAAATGCCGTTGAAGTCCCAATTCTTATTGCCTGTAAAGCATGGCACACTGAACTATCGAGTAGTCATCAGCTTTGCTCTGCCAGACGTTCATAACATCTGGTGTTGCTCCAGCAGCAGACCTGGCACCCAGCGGTGCTTCCAGGACGTAATTCTTCTGTGCAGCAATGAGGATAATCCTCAAGTTACGGACCCAGTCCGTGTAATTGCTACCATCATCTTTCAACTTTGCTTTCTCAAGGAACGCATTAAAATTCAACGGAACAACAGCACGGGCCATCTATCTACAATCAAACATAAACAAGCAAGATACTATTAGGTACTAAGTTCATGATAAATTTAGGTTCAATTAATCATATTACTAAAGAACTCCCACTTAGATAGACATCCCTCTAATCCTCTAAGTGATTACGTGATCCAAATCAACTAAACCATGTTCGATCATCACGTGAGATGGAGTAGTTTCACTGGTGAACATCGCTATGTTGATCATATCTACTATATGATTCACGCTCGACCTTTCGGTCTCCGTGTTCCGAGGCCATATCTGTATATGCTTGGGTCGTCAAGTATAACCTGAGTATTCTGCGTGTGCAACTGTTTTGCACCCGTTGTATTTGAACGTAGAGCCTATCACACCCGATCATCACGTGGTGCCTCAGCACGAAGAACTTTCGCAATGGTGCATACTCAGGGAGAACACTTCTTGATAATTAGTGAGAGATCATCTTAAAATGCTACCGTCAATCAAAGCAAGATAAGATGCATAAAAGATAAACATCACATGCAATCAATATAAGTGATATGATATGGCCATCATCATCTTGTGCTTGTGATCTCCATCTTCGAAGCACCGTCATGATCACCATCGTCACCGGCGCGACACCTTGATCACCATGGTAGCATCGTTGTCATCTCGCCAATCTTATGCTTCCACGACTATCGCTACCGCTTAGTGATAAAGTAAAGCATTACAGCGCAATTGCATTGCATACAATAAAGCGACAACCATATGGCTCCTGCCAGTTGCCGATAACTTGGTTACAAAACATGATCATCTCATACAATAAAATCATGTCTTGACCATATCACATCACAACATGCCCTGCAAAAACAAGTTAGACGTCCTCTACTTTGTTGTTGCAAGTTTTACGTGGCTGCTACGGGCTTAAGCAAGAACCAATCTTACCTACGCATCAAAACCACAACGATAGTTTGTCTAGTTGGTGCTGTTTTAACCTTCGCAAGGACCGGGCATAGCCACACTCGGTTCAACTAAGGTTGAAGAAACTGTCACCCGCTAGCCACCTTTGTGCAAAGCACGTCGGGAGAACCGGTCTCGGGTAAGCGTACGCGTAATGTCGGTCCGAGCTGCTTCGTCCAACAATACCGCCGAACCAAAGTATGACATTCTGGTAAGTAGTATGACTTATATCGCCCACAACTCACTTGTGTTCTACTCGTGCATATAACATCAACACATAAAACCTAGGCTCGAATGCCAATGTTGGGGAACGTAGTAATTTCAAAATTTTCCTACGCACACGCAAGATCATGGTGATGCATAGCAACGAGAGGGGAGAGTGTGATCTACGTACCCTTGTAGACCGACAGCGGAAGCATTAGCACAACGCGGTTGATGTAGTCGTACGTCTTCACGGCCCGACCAATCAAGCACCGAAACTACGGCACCTCCGAGTTTTAGCACACGTTCAGCTCGATGACGATTCCCGGACTCCGATCCAGCAAAGTGTCGGGGTAGAGTTCCGTCAGCACGACGGCGTGGTGACGATCTTGATGTACTACCGTCGCAGGGCTTCGCCTAAGCACCGCTACAATATTATCGAGGATTATGGTGGAAGGGGGCACCGCAGACGGCTAAGAATATGATCATGTGGATCAACTTGTGTGTCTAGGGGTGCCCCCTGCCCCCGTATATAAAGGAGCAAGGGGAGGAGGCCGGCCGGCCCCTATTGGCGCGCCAGGCGGAGTCCTCCTCCTAGTAGGAGTAGGACTCCTACTAGGAGGGGGAAGGAAGTGGGGAGGGAGAAGGAAAGGGGGGCGCCGCCCCCCTCTCCTAGTCCAATTCGGACCAGGCGGGAGGAGGCGCGCGGCCCACCCTAGCTGCCCCTCTCTCTCTCCACTAAGGCCCATATGGCCCATTACTTCTCCCGGTAGGGTTCCGGTAACCCACCGGCTCTCCGGTTTTCTCCGAAATCACCCGGAACACTTCCGGTGTCCGAATATAGCCATCTAATATATCAATCTTTATGTCTCAACCATTTCGAGACTCCTCGTTATGTCCGTGATCACATCCGGGACTCCGAACTAACTTCGGTACATCAAAACTCATAAACTCATAATATAACTGTCATCGAAACCTTAAGCGTGCGGACCCTACGGGTTCGAGAACAATGTAGACATGACCGAGACACGTCTCCGGTCAATAACCAATAGCGGAACCCGGATGCTCATATTGGCTCCTACATATTCTACGAAGATCTTTATCGGTCAGACCGCATAACAACATACGTTATTCCCTTTGTCATCGGTATTTTACTTGCCCGAGATTCGATCGTCGGTATCTCAATACCTAGTTCAATCTCGTTACCGGCAAGTATCTTTACTCGTTTCGTAATACATCATCTCGCAAGTAACTCATTAGTTGAAATGCTTGCAAGGCTTATGTGATGTGCATTACCGAGAGGGCCCAGAGATACCTCTCCGACAATCGGAGTGACAAATCCTAATCTCAAAATACGCCAACCCAACATGTACCTTTGGAGACACCTGTAGAGCTCCTTTATAATCACCCAGTTACGTTGTGACGTTTGGTAGCACACAAAGTGTTCCTCCGGCAAACGGGAGTTGCATAATCTCATAGTCATAGGAACATGTATAAGTCATGAAGAAAACAATAGCAACATACTAAACGATCGGGTGCTAAGCTAATGGAATGGGTCATGTCAATCACATCATTCTCCTAATAATGTGATCCCGTTAATCAAATGACAACACATGTCTATGGTTAGGAAACATAACCATCTTTGATTAATGAGCTAGTCAAGTAGAGGCATACTAGTGACGTTTGGTTTGTCTATGTATTCACACAAGTATTATGTTTCCGGATAATACAATTCTAGCATGAATAATAAACATTTATCATGATATAAGGAAATAAAATAATAACATTATAATTGCCTCTAGGGCATATTTCCTTTAGTCATGCTGACGTCAGCAGTCAACGGGGGTTGACTGGTCAACCTGACCAGTGGGTCCCACTGGTCAGTGACACAGCTTAATTAAACTAATCAAAATTAATTAGGAGGTGGGCCCCACTGGCATACTAATTAATTAGCTAATTAACAGTAGTTAATTAGGTTAATTAATCATTAGGTTAATTAATATTAATTGGTTAATTTAATCAGAATTAATTAGTTAATTAATTAATTAATTTTTTTATTTTATTTTATTTTTGTAGGCGTTTTGGGGGGCCCACTTGTCATTGGCCCTAGGGGGCCATAGCGGTTCAGGCGGTAACGGGTGCGGGCGCACCCGAGTGAGCACCCGTCCGTAGGGCGGGACGAGGCCAGCAGGGCCGGACGGTCACCGGAGGGGGGACGCCGGCGGGAGAGCAGCAGGGCGGCGCCGGAGTGTGGCCACGGGCCAGACACTACAAGAAATATGTCAACTTGTGACCACCACTATTGGTCACTGAATGGTCACAAATTTCCATTTGGGACCAAAAACATAAGGTCAAAAGCTGACCGTCATAAACTGACATTAGCGACCTTTCTTCTGGAATGGTCGAAACGTTTATGACCAAAAAAAGGTCGTAGATATAACGACCAACTGTTTTGGTCGCTAGCAATCCGACCACACCACGTCAGATCCACCGTGGCAAGCTGACGTGGCAGACTTACGACCAAATGAAAAGGTCGTAAAATAGAATCAGCCCGGTCCATTTCAGCCGTCTTGATGGGCCAAGCCCAATAATTCAGCCCATTTAATTTTTCTCTCTTTATTTTGCTTATCTGCATGGGCCTGGCCCAATAATTTGGCCTTTTATTTTCTGGGAATGGAGCCTTTTTCTGATGAATTCAGCCCGGTCCACTATTGTTTTGGGCCACAGCCTTTTTAGTCTAGTTCGAATTTGGGCCTTGGCCTTTTTATTTTGTGTTATGCAGCCTTTTGTAAAAAAAATCTTACAGTCATTTCTTTTTTAGGCCCAAGCCTTTTTAGTCTAATTCTTGTTTGGGCCTCGGCCTTTTTAGAGCCTAGGTTCATATTTTGCATGACTTCAGAAAATGATCCACAAGCCCAGGTTCACAAGATCCACATAACTATAAACAGGCCCAGGTTCACAAGATCCATAAGTGATCCACAAGGCATAAAACAGCCAGGTGCAAAACACTACCAGATGCAAAACACTACCAAGTGCAAAATGCAAGAAACACTACCAGATGCAAAACACTACCAGATCCACATAAGTTCACGACCTACTACGACATAACTTCACATCAAGTTCAAAGACAAACTGCACAGCAAGTTCAAAAACCATCAAACTGCCTTAGCTCCAAAGAGAGCCATCAAGTGGGCTAACTGCTCTTCCTGCTCTTGAGACTTCTTGCACAGCAGCTCAAGTTCCTTGTCGCATGCAGCTTCAGATTCTTCCACCTTCATCTTGATTGCCGCCAATTCTTCTTGCATCACTTCAGCTTGAAGCTCAGACCTCTCCAGCTTCTGCTCAAGGTCACGAACATGAGCAGCAACTTCAGTTGTTGCTTTGCCGGAGTTGTTCCTAGATGACTGGAGCCCAACATTCCTGAGGAATGTGCTTTGCTTGACTTCGGTCTTGAGGACTTGTTCGACAATTTCAACAGCAGACTTTGGCTCTCACCTTCTGGTACCGGCGCGTCCTTCATTTTTTCCATCTCAAGCTAGCATATGGAGGAAAATGATAGGCATTAGTGGGAGATCTATTTCACATTTTGCAAACCAAACCAAGCAAGAGAAACCAAACCAGCACACAAAATCTATACAAGAAGATGATGACTAGTGACCTGGAGACATGCAATTGGAACAATATGATCACTTCATTAAGCCTAGAATGGTGGTTCTATATAAGATGGCTTCCCGAGTGAGCCGATCATCAAACTAACATTCAGATCAAATTTCATCATATCATAAAAAATGCATCAAATAGCTACAGCAAGTTCTGATATCTTTGTTGAACTATCAAACAACATCAAAGCATGGAACCTAGCGTGTGTTCTTGACTGGCTCCGAATCAAACAACATCAAATCATCAAAGCATCAAAGCTGGCTGTGAATCAAACAGGGCAAAGCATGGAGTGACTTACTATAGCAGTCTTGACTGGCTCCGAAAACCCGTGCTTCTTGCTGTTGTGGGTGGCCTTAAACAAGTCAATCGCAGACAGCTCCTCACCCTTACGCTCTTCTTTCTGAAATGTTTTTCAACAAAAATCAAAATGTTATTCAGCAAGAATCAGAAATGTTATTCAATGAGGATCAAACGGTAAGGTCTCTAGAGAAGAGTTCTCACAGTGGAAAAAACGTGTGCTGTGTAGTGCCTGGAACCAGTTCTGTGATTGTTCACAACTTTTTCTCGATTCATCTTGTTCAACACACATGTTTCCTACAAAAAAGCATACTATCAGCATGATCTAGCACTAGCATATCATGTGCAGAACATAAAGCATCAAACAAAGCAGAGACAAACCTTGTGTCTTGGGGTAGACCACATCTCCACCAGAGCTTGCCATTCACCATCTGTTAGATCAGGCACCGGAGACTTAATGCTGACTTTATTTGCGGCTACAGTATCAAAATACTTCTTCTTAATCTGATGGCGTCTGTTCTTTGAATATTTCTGTAGAATATCTTTGCACGAGGTCTTGATGGTCTCCGAGTTCGTGTTCATCTCAAAATTTGCCTACCAAGATAGCAAACAAGGTAGGAACACTATTAGTGATCATGCATAGGTGTAACAGAAAATAGATAGCACATTAACTATGAAACAAGTAGCTTACAGCAACTTTCCCAATGTAGTTCTCCAATAGACTAGCATTTTTTTGTATAGCTTGAAGTGAGGAAGAACCGGAAGATGGCTTTTTGCAACGAGTCCACACTCAGAAGCAAGCTTTGCTGCCTGCAGAGGCTTCTCTGGACGAATCATCCCTTCGGCAATTTGGATAGGCACCTTGCTACCAAGCGACTTGGTGATCCTCTCTAGCTCTTTTCCCTTTCTAAGTCTAGTCTTGGGAGTCATTGCATCTGAAAATAAAACTGAACTCATAAATTAGAATAGAAATCGACAAATGCAGGAATCGACAAACGCATACATGATCATTCCATTTGGAAAATGCACTAGTAAAAGATAGCATTGCAAAGGCCAACTTGCCTGATTGAAGCACAAGCTGCTGTTCTTCTTCATTGATGACAGCGTTCCTGTCAATAGAAGGTGCAACAGGGCTGAGGTCTGTGTGGACAGTGCCTGCTTCATCAATGCAGATGGTTCCTGCTTCATCTAGGCAGACAGTGCCACTTCCATCCATGCTGAGAGTGGTTCCTTCATCCATGGGCGGCAACTCATCACCTGTTTGCACCGAGGTCTGAGAGTCCATGCGTAGGATACTTTCCTGATGGTTCGTCGCAGTCGCCATCCTTGCTTTCTGCCTTGTGACTCTATCAAGGGCAGGTTCATCAGGTTCCAGGATCCTCTTTTTTGTCCTGGAGCTGGGGCCATCACCCTTCCTGGAGGCATTGCAGCAGATGTTTCTGAGCTCTTGTTCTTCTTGCTGACTGTCTTCTTAATACCAGGCCTCTTCGTCCTAGATTCCTTCAGTGCCTCGTATAAACAACACGGAAAAAACATTAGATCACAAGAGAAATATGTGAGCACAAGGAATAACATAGAATAACAGAACCCCAACCCTCCAAGCAAGACAGAGTTTGCACCTTAACAATCTTGTTGACTACAACATCATCCACTTCCTCTCCATCAATAACTTCATCCTCCTTAGGATTGTACTCTAGGTAATCATTGATAACTCCACTACCCTCTTGAACCTCATCACTTCTACCTTCTTGTACACCATTTTTTTCCTAATCATCAACGCTATTGCACCAATGCCAAGGGACTGGAACATCCGATTGTTCCTCATGATATTTCTAGCCCTAACCTTCTCGTACTCGGTGAGAGGCTCTTCTTTGCATGATAAAGGAAACATAACTATTAGGTGAATGTTTGGAATGCATGGACAGACAGCCAAACATATCTTATGAAATTTTATTATCATTTAATCCTAGTTATTCAGGTAAGGAAGACTAACAGCACACAGGCACAATTAAGCCAGCTTATTCAGATTGCAGCAATACATTTCACTTAGCATATTAAGACACAGATTTTATGAAACTGACAGTATAACCACAAGGAGCAAGTTGCATACCAACGGTTGGCCTCATGCTTGACCTTGTCCTCCTTGCCATGGATGATCTTGAGGTGGTGCTTGCAAAATAGAATAAACAACAATCAGATACAACAGGGGTAAAGTAAAATGATGCACTTGTATCAATAAAGGAAAGCATTGGGACCATCATGCACATACATGTAATACATGTGAAACAAACTTGATGGATAAACAATACAGTGATCTAGTGTTATTAATTAAGAAAACATGTAAGTGCACTAAACAAGCATGCATGTACACTGGAAAGATATGAAGCATCTCTTAATAACTTCACTACATCAAGCAGGAGGTAGTAATGTACATCAAGCAGGAGGTAGTAATGAACATCAAGAAATCTTCCTAGTGCCTCATATAAAGTACACAACAAGCAAGCAAAATGCTAGTAATATTGCTGATGCAAACCCTAACCCTATGTACGCTAGCAAGCAACTGAATTGAAGAGTGGTAGCAAGCAAGCAAGCATCCCCATGATGTACTGAAGAGACTAACAACGCTTGGACTGACATTCTACTGATTGTATTACTCTGTGTATGCCAAGAAAAACTAAACTAAACTAAGATAAATAGAAATTAGCATGTGATGAACAAAGATAACTTTAATAAATATGAAATCAGCATCAGTCACTATACATAGAAAAAATAGATTATGTAGTATGGTTCCTATATCAGGAAGTGAAAGTCTAAATCGCAATCCACCAACAGGCACCTTATGGGCATCCTCTATGAACAGGATATGCATAAGGTGCTTTCAGCGTCCACAGTTTCACTTCAACAAGCTTTGATGATGATAATCTTAAATGGGAATCAAACTCAAAACAAGCAAAGAAAAATTCCCCATGCATGTTCCTCTACAACCTATACAACAATTTTTCAGAAGCTTCAAGTTGGCAGCCAAACCCGGTTCGATTTGGTATATCAACCCATATAGACACATATCATGTTGAGTAAGTAAAGCATGCATGATACACTCATCCTAATCAATGTGTGGTATCACATTCTCATATTAATGGAACAGAAAAATAGAATTCTGCTAAGACCCACAACGATTGCAAGCAAGTGGCTTTGTGTACCCCCATCACAAATGCAGGCTAACCCATGCATAGGCAGACCGTCATAAACAAGAGTAGCATGTACTAGCAACATGATTCCTGTTGTAACTCACCCTCATCAGAATTTAGACTACTTTACCAATTAGTACAAGATTTACATATGAAGTCTGTCAAGTGAATTAGTACAAGATTTACAGGACCAACATGCACTCTTAGCAACAGTAGTCAATACATAGAGAAGCACACGCTCTTAACAACAATTGAAATCATGCATAGGAAGGACCCCATGAACCCCATGAAACCCTAACCCCAGGAACCCCATGAAACTCTAACCCCATGAAACCCATGAAACCCTAACCAGAGGGAGATCATCCCCATGAATCCACATTGATCCTTCTCCATGAACAAGAAAAGCAGGAGATCCATCAATCCTAACCCTAACCATCTCCATGAACTAGAGAAACGTGTACCCCATGAACCCTAACCCTAGCCATCACCATCCCCATTGATCCATCCCCATGAACCCTAGATGAACCCATGAGGGGGGTCTACCGAACCCTAGAAGATCTACCCATGAATATCGAGGGGAGATGGCTAGAGGGGAGAAGTGCCTAGGGGTGGATGATGTTGAACCCCATGAACCCTAACCCCATGAACCCCATGAACCCTAACCCTGGCCCCATGAACCCTAACCCTAACCCCATGAATTAGAGGGAGATCATCCCCATGCAACAATTAAAATGAACCCTAACCCCAAGAACAAGGACCTACCGAACCAGCAGGAGATCCTAACCCTATAAAATCCTAACCCATGAGGGGATCTACCAAAGGGGAGATGGATCGACCAGAGGGGAGGTGGATCCACCAGAGGAGGGGAGATGGATCCACCAGAGGAGGGGAGAAGTACCTAGGGGAAGATGATGTTGACGATGCAGCGGTGGTCGTCGTCGCTCGCGCCATCGTCGATGTAACTGCCGTCCTCATCGATGTAGTCGATCGCGTCGTCGTCGTCGTCGATGTGGGCGGCGCAGCAGCGGCGGGGCGGCACGGAGGAGGGGAGGGGAGGGAGTAGGAGCGGGGCGGCGCGGAGGTGGGGAGGGGAGGGGAGGGTTCGTCGTGGAGAGGGGAGGGGAATGGGGAAATTTTGGGAGGGAAGGGAGGGGATCCCGCGTGTTAGTGGGAGAGGGAGTGGTGGATCCCGCCTGGTAGTGGGAGAGGGAGTGGTGGGTCCCGCATGGTAGTGGGAAAGGGAGAGGAGGGAAATTTTTGGAGAGGGAAATTTTGGTGGAGGGAAAATTTTAGTGTGGGAGGGAAATCCTTTTGGGTTTGGGTGTAGAAAAAATAGGGTTTTTTGTAAATTTTGTAGAAATCAAGGTTAAAATCATACCGAGTAGCTGAAGAAAATGCCGGTATTGCAAGTTTAGTATTTTTGCTAGTTGGTAGGCCACATTTGATGATGTGACGCGGAGGTCTCCCATTTTTTTGAATTTTTTACGGTGTTTTCAAAAACCGGTCGATTTCGTCGCGGCGGCCGTCCGTGGCTAGGGTTTGAGCCGTGCAAATCTGTTGTCGATTCTGTGATGAAATGCCTAACTATGAAGCTAAAAAGCATTTTTAGTGAAAATAACGGGCAAGCTATAGAGGACCCGCAGTTCAAATTCCAGCCAGTTCCAGCTGAATCGGCCGAAGGTGGTCCGAATTGCCGGGAGTAGCTACGAGGGTCAGAAATGCATGCTTTTTGGCGACCGTCCGTAAAATAGGGTCTACTTTGAGATAGACATGGAATGGCGCCGTTTGGGGTGCCCCTCCTTGTAGCCGCTTCAAGAAAAACGCATGTCTTTTGCATTCAAAAAATGAAAAACGGTTTTTTTTTGTTAAACAAGCTGGAACCTCGCTTTGGCAACATTGTTTGCCATCACAAGACGGAGGCATGCGCCCAATTTGGGCATATTATCAGAAACTATTCAACGGATGCGTCCATATCATTGCTAGTTTGGCTTGAAAGCCATGAATCTTCGTTCATGGTAGGTCGTTTTTGAGAAAACTTTTTCAAGAAAACACCGGTATTGCAAGTTTAGTATTTTTGCTAGTTGGTAGGCCACATTTGATGATGTGACGCAGAGGTCTCCCATTTTTTGATTTTTTTTGAATTTTTTACGGTGTTTTCAAAAACCGGCCGATTTCGTCGCGGTGACCGTCCGTGGCTAGGGTTTGAGCCGTGCAAATCTGTTGTCGATTCTGTGATGAAATGCCTATATGTGAAGCTAAAAAGCATTTTCAGTGAAAATAACGGGCAAGCTATGGAGGACCCGCAGTTCAAATTCCAGCCGGTTCCAGCTGAATCGGCCGAAGGTGGTCCGAATTGCCGGGAGTAGCTACGAGGGTCGGAAATGCATGCTTTTTGGCGACCGTTCGTAAAATAGGGTCTACTTTGAGATAGACATGGAATGGCGCTGTTTGGGGTGCCCCTCCTTGTAGCCGCTTCACGAAAAACGCATGTCTTTTGCATTCAAAAAATGAAAAACGGTTTTTTTGTTAAAAAAGTTGGAACCTCGCTTTGGCAACATTGTTTGCCATCACAAGACGGAGGCATGCGCCCAATTTGGGCATATTATCAGAAACTATTCAACGGATGCGGCCATATCATTGCTAGTTTGGCTTGAAAGCCATGAATCTTCGTTCATGGTAGGTCGTTTTTGAGAACACTTTTTCAAGAAAACGCCGGTATTGCAAGTTTAGTATTTTTGCTAGTTGGTAGGCCACATTTGATGATGTGACGCAGAGGTCTCCCATTTTTTGATTTTTTTTTGAATTTTTTACGGTGTTTTCAAAAACCGGCCGATTTCATCGCGGCGACCGTCCGTGGCTAGGGTTTGAGCCGTGCAAATCTGTTGTCGATTCTGTGATGAAATGCCTACCTGTGAAGCTAAAAAGCATTTTTAGTGAAAATAACGGGCAAGCTATGGAGGACCCGCAGTTCAAATTCCAGCCGG
This sequence comes from Triticum urartu, assembly GCF_003073215.2. Classification (NCBI taxonomy): domain Eukaryota; kingdom Viridiplantae; phylum Streptophyta; class Magnoliopsida; order Poales; family Poaceae; genus Triticum; species Triticum urartu. Next base: position 563,416,339 of record NC_053022.1, on the reverse strand, counting down.
TTCCAGCTGAATCGGCCGAAGGTGGTCCGAATTGCCGGGAGTAGCTACGAGGGTCGGAAATGCATGCTTTTTGGCGACCGTTCGTAAAATAGGGTCTACTTTGAGATAGACGTGGAATGGCGCCGTTTGGGGTGCCCCTCCTTGTAGCCGCTTCACGAAACACGCATGTCTTTTGCATTCAAAAAATGAAAAATGGTTTTTGAATTTTTACGGTGTTTTCAAAAACCGGCGGATTTAGTCACGACGGTCGTCCGTGGCTAGGGTTTGAGTCATGTTTTTAGCATTCAAAAAATGAAACTTATATTTGTTTCATACATGAGCATGCACAAAAACCCATAATTTTATCTTTCATCCATGAGCATGCATAAAAAATTTCAATTCCCATCAATTACCAAACTGAATATTCATTGTTAAAAACATGACTTGTTTAGATGACACTGTCATAGAGCATCCATGAGCATGCACAAAATTAAACCTGACATACTTAACATTGACATGTTCATATTACACTAACAAGCTTAAACCTAACATGCTGAACACCTTCTTAACATCTTCACTCCTCCTTCTTCTCCTTCATCAACCTGATGCGCTGAGAGTGGCGAATCCCAACGCGGATGTACTCCTCTACCACAATTGGCATGGTCCTGTCGCCAAGCTGTGGGATTGCAGGCGCCGCCACCATCGCGAGGTCGTCGTCCGCCACCACCATAGCAAGGTCGTGGTCCGCCACCACCATCGCGAGGTCGTCGTCCGCCACCACCATAGCGAGGTTGTCGTCCGCCACCACCATAGCAGGGTCGTCATCCGCCACCACCATAGCAGGGTCGTCATCAGCCACCACCATAGCATGTTCGTCGTCAGCCAGAATAGGTTGCTCATCGTCATCCCCGCTCTGCTCCTTGTCATCCCCGCTCTGCTCCTCGTCGTCATCCCCGCTCTGCTCCTCGTCATCCCCGCTGCTGCTCCCATTACTTAGCCAAATGCAACAAAGTGTGAACATGGTGTTGTCGTCGTGCAGGTAGAGGAAGCCAAAAGGACAGGAAGAAGAGAGGCAGAGAGCTTACTGGCATCGTCGTCGTGCTGGTAGTACATGCGGCACATGGTGTTGTCGAACATCTTCACGGTGAACATGGCGTCGCCGTCGTAGCGGAAGACAAGGAAGTACCCGAGCTGTAGCTCATGGGCGCGGGCGAAATGCTCCCAATCGGGCCCTAGGTACATGTGGCCTTCACCATCAAACACCACCAACACTTCCCACAGCCTGTGAAGCCCGCTGCCAGCCTCCCGCAGCTTCACTTTGTGGGGCTCACGGCCGGCGAGCATCTTCGCAAACTTGTTAGGCAGCCTCTGCAGCGAGGGTCAAGCAGTGGTTAATTGTGGCAATCAAGCACTAGACAGCAGAGTGATGATAAAGAAATGAGTGATGATAAATATACCTGCCTACTACAAGATTTCTCAATTACGACCTCGAAGAACTCGAAACCTTCCAAGCCAGCCATCTCACTTCTCTGAAAAGCAGCATTGTAATTAAACAACAAGTTACCATAAACAGGACTGGACATAAATAGGAACAGAACCAAGTTTATGATGGCAAAAGTGATAAAAATGAGAAGAGCAATGCACTTGTGGATATTTATGATAGCAAAAGTGAGAAAAAAAGCAATGCACTTGTGAACATTTGGAATACTACTACTCTATCTACAATGGACCATATCTTCCCATGTGCCCATGTCTACTATAAATGGCAAACACAGCATCAGGATCATATCTACTATAAATGGACCATATCTACAATGAACCATATCTACTATAAATGGACCATATCTTCCCATGTGCTACATTTTGTTAGAACCCAGCACTTAAGAACTGAACCCTAGATTCTCAATTTAAACACACCTACCCAATACAGTCATGTACAAAACTGAACAGCTTTATAGTCGTCGATATGCGCATGAAGGCTATTGGCTTGACACCGATATAGTCATGTACAAAACTGAATTTAACACTAGAACTTCAAAGATTCAGAGCTATTGGCTTAATTTGCTTTGCTAGGGTTTATATAGCCAAAGGCCACTGGAGGCTAGATTCCCTACAAGTTTAACTGCTCCAGTGTGCCGCTGCATCTTTTTAGACAAATATAAACATGTTTATTTTAAAAACAAACAAACAAAATTGAATTCTACGTCATTGTGAAGAGAACCACAGGGAAACTAGCATACCTAGCAAGGTAGCACCACATCAACTGAACATGGCCAAAAGGGGCCTAAACCTAAATGCCTAATTCAGTCTGCAAAATCCCTCTGAATGTGGTCCAATCGCTCGACAGTTTGGCTGGAATCAACAGAACGCACGCGCATGCACAATACGACCATTAGCCATGTAGTATACCACAATTCCAGTAGGGACGCACGCGCAGGCACAATACGAGTAACTCCTAAATCAGCATGCTTGTTGGTCTTGTTGGCCTTGTCGACAAAGAACATGGGGGAAACAAAGAAATCAAAGAACACGGGGGGAACAGAACGGACCTGGGGGGACGGCGACTGCTTGAGCTTGTTGGCCTTGTCGGTGTCGTGGACGGTGCCTCCTCTTGATCTACTACTCTATCTACAATGGAACCCTAATCAGCATGCGCCGGGGAACCCTAATCTAATCAATAGGAAGAGGAACAGGAAGGACTCGGCGGATTCATACCTTAGGAGGCCGTCACTATCGATGGAGGAGTGGTTCGCCAGGGAGGTCGTCACCGTCGATGGAGGAGAAGGGGATGTCGGCGGCGGAGAGGAGGAGTGGGTCGAGTGGATAATGGAGAGGAGGAGCGGGTCAAGTGGACAGCCAGGAGTGGGGAAAAGAGTGGGTCCACTTGTCAGCGAGTTCTGTTTTGATATATTGAAAAGGGTTGGCATAGAGTACAAACCAACAGCCTCTAACTAGCCCAGTGGTAGAAAAACAGTGGAATAAGCAGTAGGTCGTGGGTTCGAGCCCCCGCTCGCCCAATATTTTTTGGTAGCTCAGGGGAAAAGGGTCGAGTGGGTAGAGTAGCAAAATGGCCCACTTGTCAGTGAGTTGGTCGAGTGGCCCACTTGTCAGCGAGGTCTGTGTTTGATACTTGACTGGTTTGATGATTTGAAAAGAGATGGCATAGAGTGGACGACCAGTAGCCTCTTCCTAGCCCAGTGGTAGAAACACAGTGAAACGAGCGCACGGTCGTGGGTTCGAGTCCCTGCTCGCGCATATGTTTTTGCTCATAATGAAATGGGGCCGCGCGTGGGATCAGATGGCTATCTGATGGAGAGCGCCCAAAAATTCAGTTAAAACAGCTCTGAAAACATCTTTAGTTCACCAAAAACAACATCTTCAGTTCAAAAAACATCTTCAGTCCAAAAACAACATCATTTTGCAATCTTTTACATCACAACCAAAACTACATGATCACCAAAACTAAGAAAAACAGCTCTAAAAACAACATCTTTAGTTCATCATTTTGCTTCTTCATTCAAAACAACATCTTCATTTTGCATTGTATCTTCCGTCACAAAACTACATCATTTTGCATTGTATCTTCAACCATCTTCTGCCTCTCCATCACTACACAGTCTCATGCATTTTGGTACCTGGAGAGATTTGTAGTACAAAAACTACATCAGGATCACATCAACAACAACTACCAAGGAGACAAAATAGCATTAGATCACCAAGGAGACCAAATTTACCTTCACTACTCATCGTCGTCGATACGAAAACAAGGAACTCTATGCCCACTCCTGTTTTCCTCATCATCACTACAATATTACAGCATAGTATGATCAGTCCGGTTTTTCTCATCCTCGCTTTCATGTCCATCCTCTACCACCTTTCTTCTTTTCTTGATGCCTTCAGCTGTTGCAACACCAACGATCACACGTTCCCGGTCCATTCGCACTCTGCTTTGCACCGGAACTTCCATAGAGTCATCATCAGCTTGCAACGGAACTTCCGTAGAGTCATCATCTTGGTATGTTAGTCCACCATCACCGGGGCCCTTTTCCACTTCAGTTTCAGTCACACTCCACAAGTGTCTGTGCTGAAAGTTTTGCACAACTCGCCATTTTCCATGCAAAAGAGTGTCTGGCAGATAAAACACCATTGTTGCTTGTGTTGTTAGAATAAAGGGATCACTCTTATACCAGCACCTTGCAGTGTTTATGCTTTTGAAGTGTCCATCATATTTGACAAAAGAGTCTCTCCTCTTCTTGCTACCAAGCTCAAACCAGTCACAGCGAAATAAGACAACCGAGCGATGGATGCCTCCACTAGAGTTGTACTGCAACTCTATGATGCTTCTCAACTGACCATAGAAGTTAATGATCTCACCATCATGTGACCCCTCAGTGACAATTCCACTATTCTGTGTCTTCCTTTTTTCCTTGCGGTCAACGGTGTGGTACCGGACACCATCAGCAATGCATGCTGAATACACTCTCACTCACTTATCCGGTAAGCATGCCAAAGCAAATAGATCATCACTGACCTTCTTGTCCTCATGCAACTTTCCAATCTGCACAAATAAACCATTTAGAAAACAATGGTATTTAACAATGGGTGAATAACACAGAAAACATAAAACAAGTGGCTAAAGATCTCACATGATTCTTAAACCACTTAGCAAACCCCTTGGCAAACCTTTTATCAACATTGATATTGCTTTCTTCCTGATTTAACTCTTCCTTGCATTTCCTGCAATGCCAACAAAACATGTGAATTAAAACATTAGGCTGGTGCCAACCCAAGCAAAAAAAATATAATGAGTGCACAAGATATAACATACTCGATATATGGTAGAACCTCGGCGCGATTGCTGAGCACAAACAAAACCATCTTGTGATACTCATCACCAGCCTCCAAGTATTGTGAGGCTCCAAGAAAGTTCACACCATGGTTGAAAACAGAGACATCACCACTTTGCGAATTAGACCGCTCTCTATTTCTGCCCGACCGGTTCCATCTTGTTTCCACATCACCAAAGTATCTAGAGCAAAAAGTCAAGCACTCATCAACGACATATGCTTCAGCAATAGAACCTTCAGGTCTTGCCGTGTTTCGCACATAACGCTTACAAGTAAGCAACCTTCTTTCGATTGGGTACATCCAACCGTATTGCACAGGGCCTCTAAGCATTGCCTCTTTGGGTAAGTGCACCGCCAAATGGACCATCACGGTGAAGAAAGCTGGAGGGAAAATCTTCTCGAGCTTGCAAAGAATAATTGGGATTTATTTTTCAAGTCTTTCCAAGACAGTTAACTTGAGGGTTTTGCAGCACAGTTCTCTAAAGAAATTTCCCAGCTCAGCAACCGCTTCATATATATCCTTGTGCATGATTCCTCGGAGGCCCGCCGGTAAAATCCTTTGGAGGAGGATGTGACAATCATGGGTTTTCAGTACTGAAAGCTTGAATCCATCAGAAGTAACACACTTTGCTAGGTTAGCAGCATAACCATCTGGAAATTTCACCGCTCTTAGGAATTCATAGAATGCAAGCTTTTGTTCTTTATTCATCGTATACCATGCTCGTGGAATTTCAAATGAATCTTCATCTTCATTGTGCTGTAGATGCAAATCTTCTCTTATGCCCATGTCCTCCAAATCAAGCCTAGAACTAACCGTGTCCTTTGTCTTCCCTTCAACATTCAGAAACTTCCCTAGCAGATTCTCGCATATGTTTTTCTCAATGTGCATTACATCGAGATTATGCCTTAATTCCAGATCAGCCCAGTATGGCAGGTCCCACAAACAAGACCTCCGGTCCCAACATTGACCTTCCTCACGCTTTCTTTTCTTCGCCAGCTTTCCTGGTCTCACATCTTTCACCTTTTCAAGTTGCTGCTCCAGCTCTTCTTTAGTGAATTCAGCTGGCTTGTCATGGGTTTCATTCTCACCATTAAAATATTTGCTTCTTCGCCAGTGATGGTTTCGGTGAAGAAAGCGGCGGTGCCCAATATAGCAGATCTTGCTCCTTATTCTCTTTGAGCAAGGGTCTTTGTCACAATGGACACAAGCCTGATAACCCGCTGTGATCCTCCCAAACAGAGTGTGCAGAGCTGGGAAATCATGGATGGACCATATGATCGCAGCACGTAGATTGAACTTTTCTTCCGAACTCAAGGCATCATATATAGGTACACCAGTCCAGAGCTGGAGCAGTTCTTCTACGAGGGGCTCCATAAAGACATCAAAATCCTTTCCTGGAGAATCTGGACCCGGGATAAGCAATGACATCATGAAGTTGGACTGATCCATGCATGCCCATGGTGGCAGGTTGTACGACACCACAAAAACTGGCCACATGCTATAAGACGTGCTCATGTTCCCAAACGGATTAAACCCATCTGTGGCAATGCCAAGTTTTATGTTCCTTGGATCTACAGCAAAATCTAAATGTATACGGTCAAACTCTTTCCATGCCTCTCCATCCACTGGATGGCTCAGCTCATTGTCCACAGGTTGGCGCTTCAGCTTGTGCCACTGTACCTCATGCGATGATTTCTTCGAGATGAACATCCACTGCAGCCTTGGTATCAAGGGAAAGTGCCTCAGTACCTTCTCCGGTATTGACTTATTCCCATCAGCATCTTTCCACCTAGATGCATTGCATTTTGGATAGTTGTCATGCTTTGCTAAATCCTTCCGAAACAAGACACAATTATTTGGGCATACATGTATTGACACATAACCTAACCCCAGCCTGCGGATTATGCTCAATGCTTCATCATAAGATCTGGGAACACAACTATCAGGGAATTGCAAGCTCAAAAGACGGAGTATTGCGTTGAATGCGGCATTGCTAATCCGGTAGAAAGACTTGATGTGGAGTAACTTCACGGTGAAGGTAAATCTTGAAAATTTACCCCCTTCATGAGCTGCGCGCTTCACCTCCTCTAACACCTCAGCAAACAACAATTTGTCTCCATCAGCACGATCTTCAGCATCGTATAAATCCTTCAATAGGTCAGGAATCCTATCATCTTCATGCCCATCCTCTTCCTCCAAAACAGCATTATCTCGCAAAACCTTTTCCATGAAATCAATGCCAGCATCACCACCACCCATCATATGAGGGGCCTCTGTATCAGCTTCAAAATGTTGAGGTTGTCTGTCTAAAGGTTCTCCATGATATATCCATCTATCATATGTGCTGGACATCCCATTAAGAAGCAGATGAGCTTCCACTCTTCCTTGAGCCATTCCTGGACGGTTGAGGCATTCACAACATGGGCAAAGAATGTGAGCGTCGTTGGCAAAATTTGCCCGAACAAATGCCATGAAATCATCAACTCCTTTCATATGTTCTTTTGAAAACTTTCTAACTCCTTCTCTAATCAGCTTCTGTCCATCTGCCAAAGACAACAAATTGTTGCAACTTAGCAAATCAATCTAAGTGCATCAACATTAATTAATGAAAATGGATGGAAGTAATGGAAGCTAAAATTCCAGAAAATTTTATATGCTAATTGCCTAACCATAAGGCCTGAAGAATTCTTAACAAACAAGCTGAACAATTCCTAACAGTACATCAAGAAAATTCATCTATGCAATATCTACCAAACAAGCAAGCTATCTCCTAACTACTAACAGTGCATCAACAAAATTCATCTATGCTGAAGAACATCTGACTGAAATCCATCTCCCATTGCTCGGGTGACGAGAGAGGAGAGGGGGGAAGAGGTGAGGGGTGCATACCGGGAGGTGTGCTTGCGGCGGCGGCGAGTCCCCCATGCTCGGCGAGCCCCCACCACCGTCGGTCGCCTACGCCCCTGCTGGCCCCCGCCTCCACGCCCTACCTCGCCTTCGCCCCCTGTCGGCCGCACCCCCGCCTCCGCTGCCGGCCCCGCCCCCGCCTCCGCCCTTGCTGGTTGCTTCCGCCGCGAGGCCGTGGGCGAGGTCACCTGGTTGCTTCCGCCGCCACCTGGTCGGAAGACCTAAAAAACGCTAAGTGTTGCTCTGTTCGATGGCACCCGCCGCCACCTGGTCGGAAGGTCCCACTTGTCACTGATACGTGAGAGCCGTGGTTTTATATACTATATGGAAAACTACCCACACATTAGCAACAATCTCTCTCTAGCCCAGCGGTAACAAACAAGCGAACCCAGCGCGAGGTCGTGGGTTCGAGTCCCCGCTAGCGCATATTTTTTTAGGGAATTAAACGCTCGCTCACCCACCTGTCAAATGGGTCCCGCCTGTCAGTGTTGCAAATCGTTGCTCTATTTGATGCCACCTGGTCGGAAGGTCCCACTTGTCAATCATACGAGAGAGCCGTAGTTCTATATAATGTATAGATAAACTCCCAGATGTGAGCAACTGTCCCTCTCTAGCCCAGCGGTAGCATGCGAGAAAACCAAGCGCGAGGTCGTGGGTTCAAGTCCCGCCTCGTGCATCTTTTTTGGGTGAATTAAGCGCTCGGCCCCACCTGTCAAATGGGCCCCGCCTGTCAGTGTGTGCCCCGTCTGTCTCAAGCAAAAATGACACCTAGACAGTGACACATAAGCGAGGTTGTTGAGGTGGCTGCCTAATCATCCTAATTCATTCAAACTCAAGTGTAGTGACCATTTTATATTGGTTGTTATCAGCTAGGCATGAGGCAGTGGACAGTGCTACTAGCTTTACGACCATTTCCTCCAATGAAATTATGACCTTTCTGACCAAAATGGTCGTTATGGTTTAGGGTTTAGAACCCCCAGACAGCTTTTGACCAATTGGTCTAAAATGGTCATAAATTTATGACCAATTCTTCGAGGGTCACTGACAGAAGGTCATAAGTTGACATATTTCTTGTAGTGAGAGGGGGAGTGGCTTGCCGAGCCAGACGGCCAGGACGAGGCACGTGCGCGGCCAGGAGGCGGGGTAGGGCGCCGGACGTGGCCAGGCAGTGGTGGACGAGGGCGCACGGGAGCGCGGCCACGCATGTGTTGGGCGCGGCGGGGGAGACGGCGCCGGCGACAGAGAAGGGAAGGAAGGAACCGAGGCGCAGTGAGCGCGGTCGCGGGCGCGAGGGCCACGGTGAGCGCGAGGCAGCAGTGAGTCGCAGCGGCCGTGGGGCGGCAACGGGCGTGTGCAAAGGGGGCGGAGGCCGAGCGGGATGGACCCGAGCCATGACAAGCGAGAAATGGGAGGGCACGGCCGCGGCGAGGCCGGCCGCGAGGTGCGGTGAGCAGGGGGGCCACGGGGCTGGCGCGGCGAGTACGCGTTGGCACGGCGAAGGACGGTGCCGGGCGCATGCGGGGCAGGGGAAGAGGGGAGGGGCGCGAGCTCACTGTGGGGGAGTAGCGACCGGGGCAATGGGTGCGGGGAAGTTCGGGGAGGTCGACGGGGACGACGCGGCGGAGCGGGAGGCAGTCCGACGGGGGAGCGTTTCGGCGAGGTCTCGGGCGGCGGCGTCCAACGGCGTGGGGCGGCGTGGTCGTTGCGAGCCCCGATCCGATCTGGATCGCGGGGAGGGGGGCGCGTCGCGGGGAGGGGAGTGGGGAGTGGGTAGATTATGGTTTCGGGGGGGGGGGATGGATAATGAGGAGTGGGGGAAGGCCGGCCGGCTGGGCCTAGTGGGCGAATGGGCCGGCCCGTTGGGTCTGCTGGCCCAGGGGGGGTCATTCTCTCCCTTTTCTCTAGTTTAGATTTATTTCTGTTTTTGTAGTTTCTTTTCCTTTTATTTACTTTGCTTTTCTGTTTTATTTCATTTTAATATATTTAGACATTTTCTAAAAGGGGGTTTGTTGCACAATAATTACCTAGGCATTTAACTGCACACTCTGAATATTTTAGTTTAATATTTTGAAAACTTTTATCGTTTAACTTGAATTTGAATTTTGAATTCGAACGGGGTTGAATCATCGCGAGATTAACAACGGTAATCGTGGTGATGTGGCATTGTTAGCAGAGATTACTGTAGCTTAAATATCCGGGCGTCACACCTAGCTACTGAACAGGTCAGAAACAAATGATTAATACTCTCTCTACGCCCACAGAATGGACAATTTTCATCACCTTTCCAACCCTTACGTAGCAGGTTATCTTTAGTGAGAATGCTGTTTTTGAGAGCTAGCCACATGAAGACTTTAACTCTAGGTGGCATTTTAATTTTACACATATATAAGTGTGGGTATATGATCCCATTTTCTACAAGATGTCTGTAGAAGGATTTTACTGTATAAATCCCATTTTTTGTCAGAGTCCATTTCACTTTATCTTTTGTAACTCTCAACACCACTGAGCTGCATACCTCTTTTATATGATCCCAGAGCTCTTTTGAGTCCCCTATCAGGGCCCTTCTAAAGCATATGTTATTAAACCCTTTCTCAAAAATTTCTTTAACTATTTTCTTTTTATCAAAACAGATATTATATAACCTGGGAATTTTTTTACAAAGCGGTGCTGATCCAATCCACCAGTCTTCCCATAATCCGGTGTTACCTCCATCTCCTATCATGAATTTACATAAAGAGGTAAAATGATCCCTATGTTTCAATAACTCCTAAAATTGGGAGTCTCCTTGTTTGGTGGTTATATTTCCAATAGGTTTGTATCCTTGGTATTTTTTTCAAAATAATCTCTTGCCACAACCCTTCTGTGTTGTAAATTTTCCACCACCATTTTCTCAAAAGAGCTTTATTCATAAGTGCTAAATTTTGAATCCCTAAACCACCCATGTCTTTAGGTCTACAGACATCAGACCATTTAACCAGATGATATTTTTTCTTTTTATCATCTTCCTGCCACAATGATACGTCTCCAACGTATCTATAATTTTTTATTGCTCCATGCTATATTATCTTCTGTTTTGGACATTATTGGGCTTTATTATTCACTTTTATATTATTTTTGGGACTAACCTATTAACCGGAGGCCCAACCCAGAATTGCTGTTTTTTGCCTATTTCAGAGTTTCGCAGAAAAAGAATATCAAACGGAGTCCAAACGGAATGAAACCTTTGGGAACGTGATTTTCGGAACGAACATGATCCAGGAGACTTGGACCCTACGTCAAGCAACCAACAGGGAAGCCACGAGGTAGGGGGCGCGCCTACCCTCCCAGGCACGCCCTCCACCCTCGTGGGCCCCCTGTTGCTCCACCGACATACTTCTTCCACCTATATATACCTACGTACCCCCAAATGATCAGAGGCGGAGCCAAAACCCTAATTCCACCGCCGTAACTTTATGTATCCATGCGATCCCATCTTGGGGCCTGTTCCGGAGCTCCGCTGGAGGGGGCATCGATCACGGAGGGCTTCTACATCAACACCATAGCCTCTTCGATGATGTGTGAGTAGTTTACCTCAGACCTTCGGGTCCATAGTTATTAGCTAGATGGCTTCTTCTCTCTTTTTGGATCTAAATACAATGTTCTCCCCCTCTCTCGTGGAGATCTATTCAATGTAATCTTCTTTTCGGTGTGTTTGTTGAGACCGATGAATTGTGGGTTTATGATCAAGTTTATCTATGAACAATATTTGGATCTTCTGAATTATTTTATGTATGATTGGTTATCTTTTCAAGTCTCTTCGAATTATCAGTTTGGTTTGGCCTACTAGATTGATCTTTCTTGCAATGGGAGAAGTGCTTAGCTTTGGGTTCAATCTTGCGGTGTCCTTTCCCAGTGACAGTAGGGGCAGCAAGGCACGCATTCTATTGTTGCCATCGAGGATAACAAGATGGTTTTTTATCATATTGCATGAATTTATCCCTCTACATCATGTCATCTTGCTTAAAGCGTTACTCTGTTCTTATGAACTTAATACTCTAGATGCATGCTGGATAGCGGTCGATGTGTGGAGTAATAGTAGTAGATGCAGGCAGGAGTCGGTCTACTTGTCTTGAACGTGATGCCTATATACATTATCATACCTAGATATTCTCATAACTATGCTCAATTCTGTCAATTGCTCAACAGTAATTTGTTCACCCACCGTAAAATACTTATGCTCTTGAGAGAAGCCACTAGTGAAACCTATGGCCCCCGGGTCTATCTTCCATCATATTAATCTTCCAACACTTAGTTATTTTCATTGCCTTTTATTTTACTTTGCATCTTTATCATAAAAATACCAAAAATATTATCTTATCATATCTATCAGATCTCACTCTCGTAAGTGACCATGTAGGGATTGACAACCCCTTATCGCGTTGGTTGCGAGGATTTATTTGTTTTGTGTAGGTGCGAGGGACTCGCGCGTAGCCTCCCACTGGATTGATACCTTGGTTCTCAAAAACTGAGGGAAATACTTACGCTACTTTGCTGCATCACCCTTTCCTCTTCAAGGGAAAACCAACGTAGTGCTCAAGAGGTAGCACACAATAACCTAGCTCTAAAGAAATTCATTCGCTTATTTACCCCAACAGGTAATCCATAAGAGGACATCATAAAGTAGGGGATGCCTGTCAGAGAAGATTGTATTAAAGTGACCCTCCCAGCACTAGCAAGGAGCCTCCCTTGCGAGGTTTCATATTTTTTCTCCATTTTACTCTGTGGAGGTTTCCAGTGCTTGTTGCTAATTCTACTTCCATCTACTGGTAGTCCGAAATATTTCATTGGCAAAGCCCCAATGGGGCAAGTGAATATCTTAGCATATTCATCTTTTTTGTTTTTGGCCTCCCCAAAAAGGAAAAGTTCACTCTTATGAAAATTAATTTTTAAACCAGACATCTACTCAAATAGGAATAATATATATTTGAGGTTATGTGCACTATCCATGTCATCTTGCAAAAGAAAGATGGTATCATCTGCATACTGCAACATGTTAATCCCATTTGTGGCATATTCCTCCAGTACCCCCTTAACTAGCCCATATTTCCTGGCATTATCAAGCATGATAGCCAAAGCATCAGCTGCCAAGTCAAAATTAAGAGGTGACAGGGAATCCTCCTGTCTTAGCCCTTTATGAGTAGGGAAATATTTCCCTAGGTTTTCATTTACCTTCACACAAACCTTTCCCCCTCTGATTGTTTCCATCACCCAATCTATCCATTTGTCTGGAAAACCTTTCATTTTGAGCATTTGGAAAAGGAAGGACCATTTAATCTTATCGTAAGCTTTTTGAAAGTCTATTTTTAAAAGCAAAGCACCTTGTTTCTTCTTTTTATGCTATTCAAGGCTTCTTGTAAAATCAAAACCCCCTCCATAATATATCTGCCCTTAACAAAAGCAGTTTGCACAGGGGAAATAACATCTGCTGCCACCATATTCAATCTGTTCATCAGAACTTTAGTAATAATTATGAAACAAACATTTAACAAGCAAATAGGCCTGAAATTTTGTATCCTAGCAGCATCCTTGCTTTTTGGGACTAAAGTAATAATCCCATAATTCAACCTACTAATATCAATTTTCTTGTTTGCAAAATCATCCAGTAAGGACTTAAGGTCATGCTTCACCAACTCCCAATAGTGCTGATAAAATTCAGTTGTAAATCCATCAGGGCCAGGTGACTTATTATGGGCCATATTAAAGACCACATTCTTAATTTCCTGAATAGAGAACTCATTGATCACTATGTCTCTATACTGCTCATGAATCCTTTTTGGATTTTCAATATTTAGAGAAATTGTAGAGTTGTTAGGATGACCAAACAAGTTTTTATAGAAACTTGTTATATCTTCTACCAGTTTTTTATCCCCCTCAATCACCCCATCCTCTTGCTCAAGCCTATTAATCTTGTTTCTTCTAAGTCTCCCATTTGCCTTGGCATGGAAGAATTTTGTGTTACTATCTCCTTCCAGTAATTCATCCACCTTAGCCCTTTGCTTCCACTTAGCTTCTTCCTGTTGTAGCAGCCTATCCAACTGAGATCTAAGTTCTATTTGTTCCTTTCTAACAGCAGCAGTGATCCCATTCTATTCACAATGTTTATCAATACTATCTAGCATAAGTAAAATGTCTTTTTTCAACTCAACATACGAAGTATTCCTGTTTCTGTTTCAGCCTTTGAGTTTAGGCCTGAGTAGCCTAAATTTTCCCAACAGTCTGTCCACACTGTCCCCAGTGATACTGGTGTCATTCCAGACATCATGAACAATCTTGTCAATTCCCTCTCTCAAGAACCAAACATTTTCAAATCTGAAAATGGGATCAGATTTTTGAATGTCACCAGAATCTAAAAGAAGTGGTGTATGATCAGATTTCTCTCTAGTTAGTGATGTAATTTGAGTCAAGGGGTATACCTCCTCCCATTCTGTACTACATAAAATTATATCCATTTTTTCAAAGGTGGGTACAGACAGATTATTGCCCCATGTAAATTGCCTACCATTCATTTCAAGCTCTCTAACTCCAGCTTGTTCCAAAATAGTATTAAACAAAAAACTCCAATGTCCAGGAGTGCCAGGTTTATTTTTTTCACTGGCTTTTCTAATAATGTTGAAATCACCCCCTATCAAAATGGGATTTACACTAGTTTGAAAAGTTCTAGAGAGCTCAGCCAGGAATTTAGCTTTCCTCTCTGGTTGAGCATCTCCATAAATCACTACCAGGTCCCAAATGAACCTAGTTTTTAGATCCTGCACTGTTACTTTAATGTGATAGTCTCCTTCATCTTGTGATATCACATCTAGAGTGGTGTAATTCACCCCTAACAAGAGTCCACCAGATTTCCCCCTAGCTGGAGTGAAATGCCAGTGGAAGTCTCTGCCAGCACAAATTTGTTGTAAATCATTTCTAGAAAATTGTTGTCTCATGGTTTCTTGCAAACCCAGAAAATCTACTTTCATATCCATTATCATTTCCCTAAGGAATCTTCTTTTAATGTCCCCCAAAACCTCTCATATTCCAAAAAATACTTCTTATTTCTTTTGTTTTTTTTCTTAGTAGAGGATTGTAGCATTTTTACAGCAAAGGCAGTTTTAACCCCAGAACCTCTAGTGGTTTTCTCCTTCTCCCCCCCCCCCCCCCCCTTGATGATAAAAGTTCTCTAACTATTTCCCAATCCTCATCATCCTTTCTATCTCCCTCCTCATCTCCCTGGTCTAGTAAATCTTTCAGGGTATGTTCCCAGGTGTGTATGATCTCATTTTCCTCGAGCAGCATATCTTGTTTCTGTTTTTTATATATTTAAATCAGACACCCACAAATCAATTCTAGCATGTTCCGCATTTTTTATAAATTCCAAATTATATTTAATCATCATCGGGTAGGTAGGTTAATGCAAGTATGTATTGTGATTAATGAGTAGATTAGTTAGTTAAACGGACCATGGAAAATTAAAGATTGATGTGGAGTGTGAACAGTGGTGTGAAACGCGGTGCACATCGCCGACCGTCGCGCATCACCGGCGATCGAGCCATCGAGGTGAGGTGTGAACGGCAGCGTGTGGTGGCGAGTGAGAACACCTCTTTTCAATTATTTTTCTTCTACGTTTTCTTCTTCCCGATCTCCTACAACAGAGTTTGTACATTCCTGAGAGCTAATTCTACCAGTGGCCATTAATCCGTGAGAGCAATCTGTTGCTGCACAGTTTACATAAAGTACACGGTGATTGTGCACGCTTAATTGCTGCTGCTAGTCTGTGTGGTTGGACGATACTTGCTTTCGTTGTGTAATCGACTCGACGGCGTCCTACAATATTGTAGGCGCAACGCGCGGCGGCGACGCACCACACATGTCCTTTTGGTTGGTTCACAGGGAAAAGACGACAGGGCACCACTTTACGGAAAGCCAGCCAGGGAGCGGGATCGACGGCGACGTGTGTCGACGGCGGCGATCCCCGGCCGGCCAAGGCAGCCAGCCATGCACGGCCGCCGCGGGCGGCGCCAAGTGGCCGGACGACATACGCACACACGCACGTGCGGCCGTGGATACAAAAAGAGTAAGAGCAACTCCAATGGGCCGTCCCAGACAGATGATGATTTTGTCCGCTTTTTGTTTGATCAGTCAGGCGAACACAAACGTCCGTTTCCGCGTTTGGGTTGACGCATGCGCTCAACACTGACCCGACACATTTTAACGGCGCGAGAAAAAAGAAAAAACATTTCTAAAATAAAAAAAATATTAATTAAACATTAAAGCCGGCCAGGAAGGCCGGCGAAAGTCCACGCGTCCATATTTGCATTAATGAAAATTTAAAACAAACTAAACTACGAGGCGGCGCGCTGCCCTAGGCGTTATCGGCGTCGTCCTCGGGGTCCGTGAGGTCGACGAGCGTCGGCACAGGGCCGGCCCACGGGAACGTCGTGTTCCAGAGGGCGTTCTTGTCGGGCGAGGGCTGTGCCGCCGCAGGGGGGTGGGGGTGGGGCTGTGCCGCCGTGGCCTGGCGAGTCCCCTCCTCGGCCTCGCGCTGCTCGGCCTTGGCGTCGCGCTCGAGCATCTCGAGGTATTCGCCGTGGCGGCGCTCCTCGGCCAGCCGTCACTGGCGCCATTGTTCGAGGTACGCCGCCCCCTGCGCCGGCGTCGCCCCCATCCAGACCGGCGGCGCGCTCACCCACTCATGCACAACTCGCGTCCAGGAGTAGCACTCGATGGGGGACGGCTCCGGCTCCGGCTCGGCTTTCGCAGGGGACGGCGGGGCCACCGGCGGCACGACGCAGTCGCCCGCCGCTGAGAGGGCCATGGCATGCGCCCTGGCCGCCTCGTACGCTGCCTCCTCTTCCTCGTTCGCCACCAGCCTACGCCGCTCGTCCTCCTCGCTCTCCCGGAAGACCGCCGCAATAGCCGCCTGGTAGGCGGCCTTCGCCTCCTGGTCCTCCTTGAGGACGACGAGCGGGGGGCGGCGGCACGCTGCGGTCGACTTCGTGAACGCCGTGTCGCCTCGCCTCCTCATGCTCGAAGGCAAACCATCGAGCCCAGTTGGGCGAGTCGGATGCGTAGGCAGGATCGCGACGCTGCTCCGTCGTTAGGAGCGCCCGCCGATGCCGCACCTCCACCGCGTGTGCCCTAGTCGACCGTGGCGCCGCCGGCACTGGGATCCTCTCCGGATCCAGGTGCCAGTCGTGCCGCAGGGTGGCGTCGGGGTACGGGAGAGGCACGCGGTGTTGCCAGTGTCACTCCGCCTGGTGCACTGGCACGCTGATGCGCTGCCTCGGCCGACGAGCTGGCGCCGACGGAGGCAGGAGAAACTCGGAGGAGAAGGATGGCGGGGGCCTTGCCCTTCGACTTGTTGCTGCCGGCGCCGGGGAAGAGCCCCATCTAGCTTCGCTGTGGTGGCTAGGATTTGCCGCCAAGGGGCAGCAGAGTGTGTCTAGATGGGGACGGGGCTGGCTGGAAGCGGATGAGGACGGCCCCGCCGCACGGTCGGCTTAAAAAAGGACGACCGCCGTCGCTGACGCGTGGTGCCCGTGGTCATAAATTAAGCTGACCAGGCTTACCGCGGGCAGTTGAACGACCGTCAGGTGAGGCGCAAATTTGGGCCGCAAGTGCGTCGGCGCGGAGGCGAAGCGAACTCGATTTGGGTTTGGGTCGAAGTGTTGGGCCTCCTTTTTTGTCCGCGTCGATCCAAACGGATGACGGCGGATGAAATGGGTCGCCCATTGGAGTTGCTCTAAATAAGAGTTGTAGACGCAGTAGAGGATATGATCCGTGGGCACGTGATACACGACAGAGATACGCGATGCCGTAGACAAAATCAAAAATCTTGAGACGCAACGTACATTCGTACGCAAAACACAAGAATAAGATGTGTACCTCCGAGCAGACGACCACCGTTCGTACGCGTGACGGCCTAACTAATGCAATGCAATGCACTGAAACATGGGCACCGTAGATCAACGGTAGCTAGAGATTGATTTGATGCAATTGATGGCCGGCACACTTGCAAATTAGTGTGGCTTCCATGTCAATCTTCCCCACAATCATAGTACAGTAGCGCTGATGATGCGCACACATGTAGTAGTACCGGCTACATTATTTTGTCGCTTCAAAAAAAAAGGCTACTCTAGTATGCATTATTTTGCGTGACAAACAAGTGCTTCAGTGACAAGGGATAACAAAAGAAGCTACTCTCTCTTGCATAACAAAAGAAGCACCTGTAGTCATAAGTGGGAGGGGCAAAAGTGTATTTCCGGATTCCTCAAAATGTCACCCCACCTACATTTCTTTCCGGTGGCTAAACTATGGATGTCGACATATCCCCTATTCCGAGTTACTCCCTCCGTTCTATAATATAAGAACGTTTTTGGCACTAGTGTAGTGACAAAAACGTTCTTATATTATGGGACATAGGAAGCACTTTTTCCATTGAGAATTTAGGTGAACTGCTTAGATGCATGAAATGCAATTCAATATGGTCTCATATACGTAGGAGTTTCGGCTTCAACACCTAGCCAACACATTGCCTTGCACATCAAACCCTTGAAGGCTGACCTACTGGAGTCTTGGTGTGTTGATTTTAGGTGGATCAGCTAGTTTGTCGACATGGCGCGACGGGAAGGGGAAGCTAGGAAGGGAGCACGATCGACGACATACGCGCCCACGGCAGTGGATACAAAGAGAGTAAATAAACTGTAAATACAAGAGAGGATATGATCAGAAACTGCGATGCCGTAGAGAAAATCAGTTTGAAAATGCTATCTTCAGAAGCAACGTACATTCATTCGTCCGCAAAACACACAAGAATGTGTACCAATGCAGTGCACCTCCGAGCAGTTGATCACCGTTCGTACGCGTGACGGCCTAATCAATGCAATGCGATAAAAATATTGGCACCGTCAACGGCCAGCCATTTCCAATTGGAATTAGTGTGGCTTTCATTTTTTTTAGTCCATAGTGTGGCTTTCATGTCTACTCGCCATAAAGGTCAGCCAAAAAGGACAAGGAAAAGGCCCCAGCAACCACATGTTTCGGATTTTTCTACCGGAGTAGCAGCCCTTTAGGACAACTGGGCCACGAAAAAAATACAAGCTGTTTAGGCCGGAACAGAAAGCACATCAAACGACCAGAAATGATCCTGAGATTCGATGTTTGAAATGGATGAGCGCGTGAGAGGGCAGGGATTTGGTTCAGTTTTACTGTCCTAAACTTTCCTCTCTAAGTGGGACACGGAGAGCTCGGGTAACAGCAAAATCAAAGAAGAAACAAAAATTTAAATATTTTTTGTGGTAAATTTTGATAAATGTTTTAAGTGCTTCTAAATTTTCATCTGAGATCATATTCATGTAAACCGTGGCAAGAAAAATAGATCGATGCTCCGAAAATGCTACGTTCGAAAACATTTTGGAGCACTTATTTTATTTTATAGCCACACCTTCCACAAATGTGATCTCATGATAAAAATTTGCAAACACTTAAACATTGGTCAAAGTTTATTAAAAAAATCAGAATTTTTTTTATTTTACTGTTCACCGAGCTCATTTGAGCTCGAGCTGAGAAGGATACTTTCGCTTTGAGAGTTGCTACACACACGGCTAATTTTGGGCGATCTATGCACGACCCTACACATCAAGCCGTCCATGCGTTAGAGCAGAGGTAGATAGCACTGTTCATTCTTGCATCGTGTGGAGTTTAGACGGGTAATCTAGTCCGTTGAAGCTTCGTCTCTACAATCATACTAGTAGCGCTCACGATGCCCACACACAGGGGCGGAGTCAATGAGTGCCCTCATGAGTATGAACTACTCATTGTCCAATATTGGGCCATCTCACAGTAAAACTATAAATAGTGGC